>NC_042616.1:232887791-233191733 GCF_901001135.1 Rhinatrema bivittatum | reverse complement strand
TACACGCTAGGAAATGGAGAAATTACTTACCTGATAATTTTGTTTTCCTTAGTGTAGACAGATGGACTCAATATCCTGCCCACGGCTGCCTCAAAATAGAGAAATCTCAGGGTGACAATCCCCGAGAGCAAGACAAACACGGGTAAGTCAGACTTACCCCCCAGTTAAGACACCCATAGTTACCGGGTGTCGGCATTTCTCGGCTGATGACACTGGCAGTCTTCAGCTACAATTCACGTCAACTAGTTTAAGTTAATAAAGTTATCCAAACATACATATATCCACCATTGCTTTTCAAGGAGAATACTGAGGAGCAGAGCTTCCTGCATGGGTATATGTAGTGCTGATGTCAGATTGAAATCTGACTCAGTCTCCAAGGGCTATCAGGAGCACACTATACCCATTGGTCCTGAGTCCATCTGTCTACACTAAGGAAAACGAAATTATCAGGTAAGTAATTTCTCCATTTTGGTTTCTTTGCATAAAGCCGCCTGGTTTTTCCTTGTTATGGAAGCCATTCAAGAACTGACTGATCTTCAGTGGGATGCACAGAGGCAAATTTCAAATGGGGTCGGACTTTGGAAGGCCTGTACCCCTTGGATCCAGTGGTGAGAGAGCATCTGCGTTTTCCAAAAGTGGATGCACTTGTCTGTACCATCTCTAAATGGATGACTATCCCCGTGGAAGTTGGAGCAGCCTTGAAGGATGTGCATGATAGGAAGATAGAGGCCATCCTTAAGCATTTGAAGCAGTGGCAATAACCTTGTAGATAGCTTCTTGTTGTTCCCTAGTGGCTGTTCTCTCTCAGGAGGTTGATGACGAGTGAATTCCAGGGCGGTTATGGAACCCGCTGATGCCTTTTTAGCAAATGCGGGCTGCGATTTTGGTCACACCTTGGCCAGAGCAGTGGCTTCGGTAATAGCGGCTAGGCATCAGTTATGGCTGAGAAATTGGTTGGCAGATGCGACCTCCAAAGCTAATGTTATGAAATTGCCTTTTTAAAGACTCACTCTTTTGTGTGGGAGCAAGTTGGAGAAGCTGGCCAGTAAGTGGAGAGAATCCTCAGTTGCCAGAGGATAAGAAGCAGTCGCTGCACCCCTTTGGTATGAGGGGTTGTCTCTACAGAGGGGCAACCTTTCAGAGGACTCTGCCTTTCAGTAGGTCTCGGTCCTTTTGTCCCAGACAGTCCAGGCGGGTTGTGGGCTCTGATAGTGGAACCTGCCGATTTCCCCTCCCCCCCCCCCCCCCCCCGGGAACAGGACATAGGCGAATGTCTCTCTTAGAGGTAGGTAGACATCAGATCAATGGGTCCTGGAGGTGATTCAAGAGGGATATATGCTGGAGTTTCAAAGTGTTCCTCTGGGTATGTTCATGGTGTCTCCCTGCAGGCAGTAGTGTGTCCACTGTCAAGGCTTCTCAGTCTGAGGGCTGTGGTTCCAGTACCCATGTCTCAAGAAAATACGGGTTGATATTCCATTTATTTCAGTGTGCCCAAGAAGGAGGGCTGCTTTTGTTCCATCCTGGATCTCAAAGGGATCAACTGTCATTTGCGGGTGACTCATTTTTGCATGGAAACATTGTACTCTGTGATAATGGCTGTGCAGTCAGGGGAATTTCTGACCACCTTGGATCTGTCCGAGGCATACCTACGTATTCCCATCCGATTGGAGCACCAATTCTTTCTGCGTGTCGCAGTCATGTGGTACTATTATCAGTTTCGGGTGCTGCCTTTTGGTCCAACCACCACTTCCAGAACTTCTTCCAAGGTTATGGTGGTGGTGGTGGTGGCAGCAGCAGAGTTGAGAGAGAATGGGATCCTGGTACACCTGTATCTGGATGCCTGGCTGATTCGGGCCAAGAGAGCCTGAGGTGAACTCTCTGTTGCAGGAACTTGGTTGGGTGGTGAACCTATCCAAGAGCAGTCTTTAGCCATCTCAGTCGTTGGAGTATATGGGTTTTCAGTTCGACATGAAGCAGGGCAAAGTTAAGAACATAAGAGCATGCCATACTGGGTCAGACCAAGGGTCCATCAAGCCCAGCATCCTGTTTCCAACAATGGCCAATCCAGGTCACAAGTACCTGGCACAATCCAAAAAAGTACAATAGAGTCCATACTGCTTATCCCAGGGACAAGCAGTGGATTTCCCCAAGTCCACCGTAATAACGTTTTATGGATTTTTCTACAAATATAACCAGGGAAACAGAATATCAATATTTCTTTGAAAGATAGTCTTATATATGATGACCTATTTCCACATCATCAAGCCTGATGATGTGGAAATAGGTAATGTGTAAGCATGCCAACTGGAACGCCCAGACTTCCAGCTGATTGATGTTCCAGAAAGACTCTTCTATATTCCAGCGCCCTTGCACAGTTAGTTCCCGACAGTGAGCTCCCCAACCCTGGAGGCTTGATTCTGTCATGAGTACCAACCAGTCCGGCGATGTCAGGAAAACTCCTTCAGATAATCTGCATGCAACCACCACTGGAGGAGAGAGTAGACTTCCATTGGCAGGTGAAGCCAAACAGAATAGTCCTGAGACTGCTGGTTCCAACAAGACAGCAGGGAGCACTGAAGAGGACGCATATGCATTCTCACCCACTGCACCAATTTCAGGGTTGCCGCCAAATTGAGTACCTGCAGATAGGAAAACTTGCAAAACAGGGTGCCCTGCATTGCAAAACAGGGTGCCCTGCATTGCACATTTTGCAATGCAGGGCACCCTGTTTTGCAAGTTTTCCTATCTGCAGGTACTCAATTTGGCGGCAACCCTGAAATTGGTGCAGTGGGTGAGAATGCATATGCGTCCTCTTCAGTGCTCCCTGCTGTCTTGTTGGAACCAGCAGTCTCAGGACTATTCTGTTTGGCTTCACCTGCCAATGGAAGTCTACTCTCACCTCCAGTGGTGGTTGCATGCAGATTATCTGAAGGAGTTTTCCTGACATCGCCGGATTGGTTGGTACTCATGGCGGCAACCCTGAAATTGGTGCAGTGGGTGAGAATGCATATGCGTCCTCTTCAGTGCTCCCTGCTGTCTTGTTGGAACCAGCAGTCTCAGGACTATTCTGTTTGGCTTCACCTGCCAATGGAAGTCTACTCTCACCTCCAGTGGTGGTTGCATGCAGATTATCTGAAGGAGTTTTCCTGACATCGCCGGACTGGTTGGTACTCATGACAGAATCAAGCCTCCAGGGTTGGGGAGCTCACTGTCGGGAACTAACTGTGCAAGGGCGCTGGAATATAGAAGAGTCTTTCTGGAACATCAATCAGCTGGAAGTCTGGGCGTTCCAGTTGGCATGCTTACAGTTCAGTGGCAGGCTGTAGGGTTGAGCGGTCTGGGTAACGTCGGACAATGCAACGACTGTGGCTTTCTTCAATCGGCAGGGAGGAACCAAGAGCCAATAAGTGTCGCAGGAGATAGACCAACTTATGGAATGGGCAGAATTGCATCTTCAGGAGATCTCGGCTTCGCACATTGCAGGAAAAGACAATGTAAGAGCAGACTTTCTCAGCAGGGAGAGTCTGGACCCAGGAGAATGGGTATTGTTGGATGAGGCATTTTAGCTGATAGTGGATCGCTGGGCCTTCCGTTTCTAGACCTCCTGGCGACTCCTCGCAATGCGAAGATTGCTTGTTTGATTCTTCAGTTGCAGGAGAGATCCAAAGTCCTTGAGTGTCAATACTCTTGTGCAGGTTTGGCTGTTGTATGCCTTTCCCTGTGGCCCGTGCTGGGCAGAATAGTTTGGAGGGTTGAAGTCACAGGGGGATGGTGCTTTTGGTGGCACCTGAGTGGCCCAGGAGACCATGGTATGCAGATCTGCGAAGGCTCCTGGTAGACTTTCCCCCCCCCCCCCTCCCTTCCAGCGCACAGTAATCTGTTGCAGTAGGGACCTGTCCTTCATAAAAATCTGTCTCTGTTTTGTCTTATGATATGGCCCTTGAGAGGGCTCGCTTGCTGAAGTGTGGATCTTCTACTGTGGTGATTACCAAAAATAGAAGATGGTATAGGGCTAAGTGTTCACGGATCCTTTATGATGAGCAAATCAATAAATGAAGAAAGGAGAAGTATGTTTCAAAGCGTTTTCACCTTTTATTCACCAATTACTTGAAAGAAGGTTTTGGTCCCCCGACACGGACCATGTTTCGCCACATGGGCTGCGTCGGGAGGGACAGAGGCCCAGAGAATCAACTGAGAAGAGGTTTTTGTTAATGAATGAAGCTGCAGTCAAAAACATGTGCTTGTAGGAGAAAACACGAGATCAAGGAAGGGAAGCCTTGCAGGGGTTGCCCAGACACGAGCTAAACAGGCATAGCAAATCGCAGACTGCAACCGTCTGAGCAGTGACCATCTGCGTGTGAACAGGACAGACCTTTTTACAGAGTAATTCAAAAAAGGAAGGTCCAATGTGAACAAACAATGTAGAGGGAAATCTGAATCCGCAGGAGGCCTTCTATTTTTGGTTATCACCTACTTAGTATACTGCTCAACATCTCCACTTTATTTTCTACTGTGGTGATTGCCCCCTTCCTATGGGCACAAAAGTTCTTCACTTCCTTAGCCTATTAGTGGTTTTGGTGTGCATTTGAGACTTGGTGTGAAGATCGAGGAGTGCTTCCTCATTCAGTTAAGATCTCGCTCATTTTGGAATTTTTGAAGGATAGGTTGAATAAAGGGTTAGGCCTTAATTTCTTGAAGGTACCCTAGCAGCTCTTGCCTGTTTCAGGGGCCAGGTGACTTGTGAATTCTTATTTGCTCATCCAGATGTGGCCTGTTTCTTGAGGGGAGTGAAACAACATCTCCCTCCCTTGCAGTTGCCAGCACCCTTGTGGAGTCTAATCTGGTGTTGGATTTCTTGGCGGGCCCTAAGTTTCAACCATTGTGTAGCCTTTCATTGTGGTTACTGACCTTGAAAACGGTGTTTCTGGTGGCAATATGTTCTGCATGTCGAATTTCTGAGCTGCAGGTCTGGTCTTGCCGGGAGCGGTTCCTTTGGGTGACTCCAGGGGGTGATACAGCTGTGAACTCTTCTCAGATTTTCACTTGAATCAGTCCATTTCCCTCCTGTCCCTGGATAGGGAAAAAGATGCGGAGGAATATTGCCTGTTGTGTCCTTTAGATGTCAAAAGATAGTTGTGAGGTATCTGGAGGTTTCTAAACCTTTCCAAAAGATGGATCATCTGTTTCTTTCATGATGGAGGTAGACAGGGCAAGCTGGTTTCGTGGCTACAATAGCTTGCTGGATTAAGGAGGTAGTCACGGCAGCATTTGTGGCAGCTGAAAAGCCGTTGCCTAGGAGGGTTAGGGCTCATTCCACTAGGGCTCAGGCAGTGTCATGGGCGGAGCTTCAATTGATGTCGCCTGTCAACATTTGCTGAGCTATGATGTGGTCCTCCTTACACATCTTTTCCAGGTGTTATCGTCTGATATACAGACCCAGGAGGACGCAGTATTTGCACATAAGGTTTTGACTGGACCAAGGGCAGCCTCCCACCCTATTCGGCAGTAGCTTGGTTACATCCCACTGGTCCTGAATCAATCTGTCTGGGTGCTAGGAAATGAGAAATTGCTACTTAACTGATAACTTCCTTTTCCTTAATCCAGACAGATGGATTCAGCTTCTTGCCCTTGGCTGCTGAATGATTGTATTATGGTTCTCCTGCTTACTTATGTGTTCCAGGGGTTACTGGTAAGTGTTCATCCAGTCTCTCTAAATCAATGTTCATACATTCTTCATCCAAGTTCAGGGTTTCCTGCTGGATGAGTACTGAAATGGTTATCTGTTGTTAATCAAGTTTTTTGCTAGTCTGTCCACAGTTGGCTTTTGAAGAGAATACTGGCAGGTTGATGTCACTGCAGGAGTATATATACTGAGACATCAGTTTGCTCTGTCTCCATCTGCTGGTAGTGGTATGTAACCCTTTGGTCATGAATCCATCTGTTTGGATTAAGGAAAAGGAAATTATGAGGTAAGTAGTAATTTTTCAATTTGCATTTCACAGATGAAAAATGCAGTGCATATTTTTCTTCATTTACAAACTTACATTTTCATTTTTCGCTCAGCTGAAGTGAATTTAAGCAAGTTTGTTGTGAAGTGTACAATTCAGTGCCATTTAATTTGTTCATTTGATTTACAGCGTATAGAACTGTCAGAAGATGGTTAACGAAAGGTGCTTGAAGAAGCCCTTTCAGGACAGCCTGGAAGACATAAAGGAGCGTATGAAGGAAAAAAGAAATAAACAACTGGTTAAGGCGACTACAGTCAACAAAACCCTGGTAACAAAAGGCAAAATACTCTGTAAGACTTCATTATTTTTCATCTTATAAATTTATTAAGCAGGGTTGGGAAAATATTTAGAGAACTTAGGCCCCAGTCAAGATATGGGTATCTTTTTTTTCTTTGCTCTGATCTTCCTCCAGGTACTCTCTCCCCCTTTTCCCTCCCAGAACACTAATACCAGGCAGGCCTAGCCATGGGGAAGCTCTAGGCTGTAACATCTTGGGCCAGGCCCCCCCAACATCAGTATCTCTTTCACATGGGCCTGTTGGCAGGTGCGGTGCACTGAATTTCAAGTGCTCAGTTTTTCAGCCCTATCTTTAGGTCTAAAATGTTGCAGATTGTGGTATAATTGTTTTTGTGTTGCTTACAGCAAACAGTTGTGTGGTGCTAAAAAATGTCCAGCTCAATAACAGAGCACTCGCTCAGGCTCTGGAAAATGAAAAGGCAAAAACAAGGGAGGCCCAAAATGCTAACCTGAATTTGAAGAGAGACTACCAGGCAGTGAAGTTTCAGGTGTTCATATTACAAAGAAAACTCAAATTCCAGGAAGAAAACTCAGAGGTAAAATTGTGATTTTTTTTTCTCCTGTTGAATTAACATTTGCAAACTAATTGAGTGCAAATTGGACAATGTGTATTTGCAATGATTTGTATGCTGCTTATTACCAGAACCTGTTCTAGGTGGATTCCAAGAACATAAAATACAGATATCAAAACATAAAAACAAATGTCTTAGGACATACAAAACATGTAATCATAATAAAGCACAAACATTAAGACAAATTTAAATAAAAGCAACAATACGACATCACTGTCACACTAACACTGATATAATGGGGAAAATACTGGACTGCTACTCATAAAACATGTGTTTTTCAAAGCTTCCTAATACTTATAATCATCAGCCTTACAGATAAAACAGGGGAAGACTGTTCCGAAGGCTAGGTATAGCTAATAAAAAGGCATGCCTGCATGTTTCCTTTAATCAAACATTCTTCATGCTGGGTTCAGTAAGAAAAAAAATAAATGCTCAAAATGTGATGCTGTAACTGAACAATATAATTTTAACTCCTCATTAAGAAATTCTGGGCAGCCCTAATGGAGAACTCTAAGATTCTTACTTTAACCTGTAAACTTTATCCTCTGCTCTATATAGACAGCCAGTGTAAAGATTTCTGGATAGGTGTAATATGATCACGTAGAGAGCCAGGGACCAAACGTGCCACAGTGTTCAGAAGTAATTGCAGGGCAGTCAAATGATACTTAGGGAGGCCCAAATGCAATAATCGAGCACAGATAGAATAAAAGCTTGAACAATGACTCTAAAAATCATTACGTTTTAGGATGTACTTGAGATGCCGCAATTTTCTCAGCTTAAAAAAAAAGCTTTTTTTTTTTTACCACTGAACGCAGCTGGGAATTTAAGAGGTATTGAATTGGAATCCTAGATTACATAAGTGTCCAAAAAATGTACTGAAACCCCCATCCATAACTAACCGAAGGTTGAAGGAGTCTTATGGCACGAGAAATCAGTACAGCCTCTGTCTTGCCTAGATTTAACAGGAGGTCACTGTTTATCCAATGTGTAATGGCTACCAAACTTTGATGCACCAAAAGATAAACTTCTAACAGGCATGTCGAGACTGGAAATAACTGCTGTGAATCATCAGCACACATTTTAAAGGCAGTCCCTAGTTCCTGCAACAAATGCGTAAAGAGCGCATATAAACAAATAAAAATGCTGAGAGGCAAGACCTTTGGGGAACACCCAAAAAGATGGCATACTATTTAGAAATCTTTTGGCCTATGAATCTGCAGATCGAGCAAAACCAATTCAGAACCACCCCTCCTATCCCAATTTCTGTTACACAATGTCATGCTATGGCATTTATTATCAAATCAAAAGCTGCCAAAACATCTTTAAAAAAAAAAAGATTTACCGACTTGTTTCTGATCTAGCTGCTATAAAATAATAGCAGAAATGTTTCTGTACTATTACCAGCTTGAAAACCACTCTGGAAACTGTGTAAAACATCATTCTCGTTAAGAAAAGAAACATACAGAGAACCATGTCTTTGATTAATTTGCCCAGTGATGGAAAAATAGAAATGGGTCTTTACCCCGCAGGGTCATCTATCAGAAGATGTGCATTCTTTAAAATAAGACAAACATTTCTTCAGAAATAGACTACTTCTCTTTTTGGGAGATAAGGTTAATGTTGTCCCTGATCTTTCCAAGAATACACAGATGCAGCGAAAAGCATTTTTTGCAATTAAAGCCAGAAGTATTGAGACTAGGAGTGTCCCTTTTTTTTTTTTTTTTTCTTTCTGAAATTCCATTGCAAATGTATATCAGGGGAATGTTTGGTTTTTTTTACTCTTCACAGTTAAAAAGGTTTTTTGATGATAAAACTAGTCTAGAGACCACTCGATATATAATTTTTTTTTTGTTTAGGAGTACTTCTGGTAAATTTTAGTATATTTTTACTTGCAAATAGATAACTGTTTCTTCAATTACAGACTTTTGTCTGATATGCTACATTTATAAATACCGTTATTTCCTTTCAGGTCGATCCAGTAAAGTGTGCTCCGTCGGAGCGCACTGTCACCCTGCTCTGGACGCGTGTTTTCCCTTACCCCTTATTCAGTAAGGGGAGGAAAACACGCGGCCCACCCCGCGGCACCTAATAGCGCCCTCAACATGCAAATGCATGTTGATGGCCCTATTAGGTATTCCCGAGCGATCCAGTAAGTAAAATGTGCAGCCAAGCCGCACATTTTACTCTAAGAAATTAGCACCGCCCAAAGGTCGGCGCTAATTTCTTCCGGCGCCAGGGAAGTGCACAGAAAAGCAGTAAAAACTGCTTTTCTGTGCACCCTCCGACTTAATATCATAGCGATATTAAGTCGGAGGTCCCCAAAAGTAAAAAAAAGTAAAAAAAAAAAAAAAAATTTTGAATTCGGCCCGCGGCTGTTGGGCCGAAAACCGGACGCTCAATTTTGCCGGCGTCCGGTTTCCGAGCCCGTGGCTGTCAGCGGGCTCGAGAACCGACGCCGGCAAAATTGAGCGTCGGCTGTCAAACCCGCTGACAGCCGCCGCTCCAGGCCAAAAGGAGGTGCTAGGGACGCGCTAGTGTCCCTAGCGCCTCCTTTTCCTCATTTGCACCGCGTCGCCTAATTTAAATACTGGATCGCGCGCACCGGCAAGGGGCCGGTGCGCGCGCCAGGAGAGCGGGCGTTAGTCCGCTCTCCCACGGACTTTACTGGATCGGGCTGTTTGTGTTTTGTATAACCAAACTTTTTTTCTTGTATTTTTAACTTTCTCATTGTATACTTTAAAAGTTAAAAATAAATAAATAAATAAATAAAATAGGGCAACTTCCCTCCAACATGGATACATTGACCAATTTATTCAAGACATCTATGAAGGAATCTTGCAGCCTTCATGGTGCATGTCATATATAAGGACAGATAAACATGGCACAAACCAGGAGTAAATCGGACCATAAACAAAGAGGTATATACCATTCAGCAATTTCAAGCTAGCAAGAAGCCTTTGTCTGTAGCACCAAAGAGCATCTAAAGAAGAGACTGGAAAACGGCATCTAAGCCTCTATAAAAATACAAACCCACAAAAGCGCACCAAAAAAACCGCAGCCAGTCAAATGCATGGTCACATGGTATAAAGAAACCAATAGGAAAACACAATAGATACAAAATAGATATACATTCTGTATTTTCATATTGAGACTTAGTTGCCACTCTCCGGTATCTCATTTAAATGCTGTTTGGCACTAGAGACAAAGGCTTCTTGCTAGCTTGAAATGGTTGAATGGTTTATGCCATGTTTTTCTTTCCTTATATATGACATGCACCGTGTATTTCTTGTAGATTAAAGATATCTTCACTGTCCCAACCCAGCCCCTTGGGCGAAACATGGCCTGGGTCGGGGGACTCCCTGTTGCATGCCATATTTGACTAGTAGAAGCCTTCAATAAAGATGAAACATACATGTATGCTATAGGATCCCTTTATGCTATAGGTTCCCTCTGAACTGTTTGAACTATTTGGATCATTTCAGACACATTCCTGTGTGTCTGTTCACACTGTAGATTGCTGCATTTGCCTTAAAAACATTATATAAATAACTAAAGAAATACTTGCATAAGTGTGTCAACTATATGTATGTCAAGAAATAATAACATCTTTTTCCTCCTTTTAATTAGTCTAAACTGTCAGCCTTAAAAGAAATAATTTCTAAAGTCACTGCTAACCTACTTGAGACTGCAAACTTGCTTGGCCCAGCACATGATCTGTGTTCCACCACTCCTGTAAGTAGACTTTGCTTTTGTATTTGTATACATTTTTGTATGTGAAGTGAGGGGGTGTTTCAAGAAAGTATAATTCGTTATGAGGAACCAAAATCATTCTGGCCTAACTGGAGCTCTGGGTGGCTTGCCCCTCCCCTCTACTGTTAGCAGAATCCTAAGTCCTGGACACATGCTCACTGCAGCTTCTTTTCTCTGGATAGCACAACAGAGAAAAGCTCTCTCTCCTCCAGGCAGCAGGTGAAGTGGGTGGTGGACAAGATAGGGAGGACTAGAGTAGGAAGCTGACTGGCTCTTCTTTGCTGTCCTGTCAGCTTCAGATTTGCTCTCTCTCTCTCTCCCTGTTCTCCAGTGCTGCTTGTTGCAAATAGGATGGGAGGAACAGAGCAGGGATGAGCAGAGAAAAGTCTGCTCTTGCTTCAGCCCCTCCCTCCTGTTTTTGTTGCAACCAGCAGTACTGTGAGTACAGGAGAGGAGAGTTTGGAATAAGAAGGACTTTTCTCTGCTGAGTGTGCTCAGCCCCTCCCTTCCTGTTCTCTGCAGTTGCATGCTCAGTTGCATGAGACAGGAGCACAAGAGCTACATTTGAACATGAAAGAGCTACAGGTTGGCGCCCCTCACAGAATAAGTTGCTCATAAGCTGCGTAGATGTTTTACTTTGGTAGCTTTTGTTTTTCTCCTCTTTTGGTAGATCATTAGATTTTTATTGTTTGGAGATTGCATCTGCATCTTGCAGGTCTACCTGTTTTGTTCCAATTTGAGTTTTGTCCTTTCATTATATGGACATTCTTACTTAGCACCAATGAACCTTATTTGTTCTCATGATAATAATTTGTATCTTGTGAAGAATCATTCTGTGAAAGGCGGCTAATCTGAAGTACCATTTTGTTTTCCTTTAGTGTTTGATTTTATGAATACACGTAGATAAGTTTATCATCTTTTCCGCAGGTAAGCAGGCTGAATTAGCCATGTTTTCTTGGAGCGCCACCTGGCAGCTCGCGGCGGGAACTTCTCCTAGCAGCAGTAAAACTTTGCTGCTGCATGCCTGCGCATTGCCTTTCCGCGCGGTCAGCAATCTCATCTCCGTTTTCGCCTTTCCCGAGCAGCGATCGGGCACAGGTTCTTCGCCTAAGGATCTCTTCTTTCCTCGCTGCTACTACTCTTCATTACCGTGAAACCCCAAGAGCACGTTTCAATGCTAACATGGCTTCAAAAGCCCCAGGTTTCAAACTTTGCCAGTGCTGCAAAATTTATGTCCGTAAAAGACGGACACAACTACTGTTACTTATGCCTTGGGCTGGACCATGGTATGGCGACTTGACTGGACTGTAGAAGAAAGTCCCCCAGGGCCCAGCAGCAAAGGGCTGTGAAGATCACCCGCCTGAAGGATGGGGATCATGCTGCATCAGGATCTTTTATGCCCTGCAGCAATCAGCCCACTCAAGGCGGTGGACAGATAGAAAATCTTCCTTATCTAGGCAGTCCCCGCACAGGCAACTCTCAGGTACCTCCCCACCCCCGAAAAAGAGGAAGACTGTTAAACACTCCTTGAGGATTTTAGGAGTAGCCTCACAAACTTTGTCACAAATCACAGGACTCCTTCAAAACTTCTTGATTCTGTTATCCTTTCCCAACAGCCTCATTCCACCTCAAGCTTTTCTGGAGAAGGTTCGGGTCATTCCACCCCTCCCTCTCTTCAACACTCGGATGGGGAAGAATTGGACAGAGAACCTATAACGCAGGGGACATGCATGGAGATACATGACCTCCTAAAAATCTTTGATGTCTCAGCTGAACCTACAGCTCTACCCTCCCATTCGGTCTTGGACGCTGTCATGGGTAAAACCTAGGAAACACCTTTCGTTACACACACCACATCCCAGAAGATAGAACTAAAGTTCCGAATGCAGAAATCTCCTTACTGCAGTGCAGCTACCACATGCTTTGTGGTGGTGGAATCTGCTATGAAAAAAGCCAGAAAAACAAGAATCTACTCAAATGCCCCACCAGGCAAAGGTAACTGGTGCCTAGATGAATTTGGCAAGAAGGTGTTCCAGGGTTCCATGCTAAATGCCAAGGTGCAGCAACACCAATTCTATATCACGCAGTATCTAAATGAGTGCCTCCAGCAACTGAAGTCTGAGGAAGGTCAGCCTTTGGTATCCAGTCATGGTAAACAGTCTGTAATTGATCTAAGAGAGGGCCTACAACACTTTTCTATGCATCATCTATGAAGGATTTGAACTTTTGGCCCGAACCTCCGGCACATAGCGTGGCTGAGGACGAGTGCAATCTGTGAAGATGTCTATGACAAATTTGCAGATATGTCATGCGAAGGGGATAACTTGTTCAGCAACAAGCTTCATGAAACAGTTTCGCAACTTAAGGAGCAGAGTGTGGCAGTGTCATTGCTTATATTACCTCCAGACCAGACGACTCCAAAGTGCTATTATCTCTCCTACAAGAAACCTTTCTATTCTCAACGTTCTTACAAGACCGTACCCGCCCTATCACCCTCCCTCTTACACTACAGAGGGCTCAACCTCTGCAGGTGCAACAATGGGGCTGGGGCTGAGCCCAGTTCACCCACAAACCAACTCCAGCTGCTGCCCCCAAAAACCAATCATATTTTTTGATTTTGCCACAGCTACCAGAAGTAGGTGGATTCCTTAGTTTGTTTGCGCCAGCATGGGGTCAAATTACATCTGACCATTGGGTTCTCAACATAATCCAGAATGGATACCGTCTAAATTTCAGAACACCCCCACTACCACGCTTGCTTCGTCTGCACGCGATAGTGATCTTCTGTCCCTCTTAAAAGAAGTCAAATCCCTCCTGGGACAACGAGCGATACAAATGGTTCCCCGTTCTCAATGGTCTCAAGAATTATATTCCCAATACTTCCTCATTCCCAAGAAAAGCAGAGGACTACGACCCATTCTGGATCTTGGAGTTCTAAAGTTCGTGGTACAGGAAAAATTCAAAATGACTTCTCTCAAAAGCATTTTGCCCTACCTGCAACCCAAAGACAGGCTGTGTTCACTGAACCTCAAAGATGCTTATGCTCACATTCCCATGCACCCCTCATCCTGGCGTTACCTGTGCTTCCAAATTCACAAACATCATCAATATCTGGTTCTACCTTTCAGCCTATCATCAGCGCCCAGAGTCTCAACCAAATGTCTGGCGGTAGCTGTGGCCCACCTTCAAAAGGAGGGCATAAGTCTTCCCCTACCTTGACGATTGGCTACTACTAGCTCCGAGCCTGGAACTGATTTGCATCCATCAGATTTGAATTCTATCTTCTTTGGAAAGCCTGTGCTTCCTAGTAAACTACGAGAAGTCTCACCTCCAGCCCTTATCAGACACTACAATTTATAGGTGCACTCATAAATACACAACTCTGCAAAGCCTTCCTCCTGGAGGGCAAAATCTCCACATTTCAATCCCTAGCCAGGAATCTGAGATGTTTAGCGCAACCCACTGTGCATCAGATCCTAACACTGTTGGGTCACATGTGATTCCACACATCTGCCTGCACATGTCATCTCCAATGGAGCTTGAAGTCCCAGTGGTCCCAGCGTTTTCACCCAATGTTGTACAGGATAGCTCTAACACATTCGATGGCGAGGGATGTGGACTGGTGACTGCAGACACACTTTGCACTCCGGTGCCCCCTTTCAGCACCCACCTCAACAGATCATCCTGACTGCAGATGTGTCCTCAAAGGGATGGGGGGGGGGGGCCCCCAAATACTGCATCTGAAGACACAGGGGCTATGGTCACCTGCGGAGAAGAGATTTCAAATTAATCTTCTAGAACTATGAACCATTCACTTCGCCAACTGCACCTTCTCACGGCTTCTTGCACAAATCTGTCATGGTATACACAGACAACCAGGTAGCCATGTGTTACCTAAACAAAGAAGGCGAGTCCAGTCCGGGACTTTTATGCAGATAATCCATACTGCTACTGGAATGGGCACTAGCACATTCGATACAACTTAAAGCCACTTAACAGCCCGATTGTTTCATCCCCACAAGTGGGAGTTGAGCAAAGCATAGCTTCTGACATTTTTTACCGGTGGGGGACACCTCTAGTGGATCTATTTGCCATGGAACGCAAGGCAAATATGAAAAAGTATGCTGCCAAATGGTTACGCTACCGCCGCTGGTGCATAATGGCATCCAAGGACCCCCTTCTGCTCCTCGCCAGAGCAGTTCCTCAAATACCTCCATTTACTTTTTAGATCTGGACTGGCTATCTCGTCCATTAGGTTACACCTCTGTGCCATAGTGGCGTAGCATTCATCCATTCAGGGTGTCTCCATCTCCACGCATCCCTTTAATATTTTGCTTCATGAGGGGTGCCCTACGGCTCAGGCTCCCTGTTTTACTACCCGCTGTTCCTTGGGACTTGAACGTAGTCCTTGAAGTATCAGTGCTTTCCCCCTTTGAACCTATGGGGATGGCCATGTTAATTTCTCACATGGAAGGTGCTCTTTCTCAGCCAGTACACTACTCCCCCTTTCTACAATTCTACCATGACAAGGTAACCCTAAAGACGCATCCATCCTTTTGTTCCCAAGGTGTTTTTCAGCTTTCCATCTCAACCAGATGATTACGCTACTGATCTTTTTTTCTGAAGCAACATACCTCTGAACAGGAAATATTATTACACCTGCTGGATTGCAAGAGAGCCCTGGCTTACTACAAATAGAGAACTCATTCACCTAGTAGGCCTTCATAGCTTTTCCTCTCCTACAACCGAATGCCCCAGGACTTCCGGTGACTAAACGCACATTGGCTAGTTGATTGATCCGATGCATCCACGTCTGTTACAAGAGACGCTTGGAAGCTTTATCCTCAAAAGTGAAAGCTCACCAGCTAAGAGCTGTGGCTGCTTCCATAGCACACATATGACAGGTTCCTCTTCAGGACACATGTAAGGCAGTGACCTGGTTGTTTTTACACACTTTCACCTCCCATTACTACCTCCAACAGCATGCTAGATTGGATGCCCTCATGGGACAAGAAATACTACGTTGTGCCACTAACACATAGGACTGTCCACCGACCTAAAGGATTTCTCCGCACAGCAATTAAAACACTCACTCACACTCACACACTCTATCTCCTATTGCTATGCTACCCACTGATCTGTGCTCAAAAACCTTGAGCTAGGGACTCCCAGAAAGCATGGCTAAATCCAGCCTGCTTATCTGCGTAAAAAAGCAAGTTTGCTTATCGTAAACTGTGTTTTCTGTAGATAGCAGGATGAATTAGCTATGCATCCCCTCCCTGGACAGTCTATACTTCCTGCTTTCTCTCATACTCTCTTGCTATCTTTTTCTGCGCTTTGAGACCAACTGAGAGGAGATCGTTGACCGTGTGGGAAGGCACCCACGCAGGCATGCAGCAGCAAAGTTCTCTTACTGCTAGGAGAAGTTCCTGCTGCGAGCCGCCAAGGGGCACTCCCAGAAAGCATGGCTAATTCATCCTGCTATCTACAGAAAACACCATTTATGGTAAGCAAACTTGCTTTTCTGTGAACATGTTCTGATCACTGGAGTATAACTTTGCATTCTGTATTTTTATTCTAAAAGTTTTCCTTGTGCTCACCATGAAATTTCAAGTGGCCTTCAACCTTTGTTTACAAGAGTCTCATTAGGGTTGTCTGTTTTAGCTCTTAGATGTCCCTAAACTCTGTAAGTAAATATGCTGCTAAATTCATTGTCCTAGAGTTCAATTACGTTTTCAGTTTCTTATATATACTTACATTTTTTTCTGATGCACACAATTCCTATGCCTTTCTGTGTCTATCTTCAGCCTCTAAATCACTTCTGTAAGGTATTTCAGCCACTCTTTTCTTGCAGTTTGCTGCTTCTTGCTGTTATGAATCCAATGAAAATCTGCACCTATAAAGAAAGATTGACTTGTTTTTCCAAGAGCATTTTCATGGGTTCGAACGACTCCTCCATCTCTGGAGAATTGCGCACAGACCTCCAGTTCCTCTGCATTCAAGCAGGCTAATCCACATTGGTGGGTTATGCACGCCTACCAGCAAATTGAGACTGACAACTGACTCGCTGTCATCACAGACATATAGCCCTGCTCCGACATCAGCCTGCTAGTATTCTCCATCTCCAGCAGATGGTTGACATGCATTCCCTAGTGGGGATTGCCTGGGGTTTTGTTTTTTTTTAAGACTAGAAGAAACAAGATTGAGCTGCTGAGGTGAACCCAGTCTGGGGCTCTCCCTCGGTTGAATATTTTGAGGCTTGTTACCTCAAAAACATTTTGAGGCTTGTTAGGCTCAAAAAAGAAACCAAGAGTAATAGGGGAGTATGGAGTGAAGGCTTGTGCCCTCTCCACCCCCTAGCCACCTGCCCAGTCATGATTTCAACTGGTGGAGGTCTGAGATTAGGTGGTAAAAAAATAAAGGGAGCCTTCCTTACCCTAGCAGGCTGTTTTTCTCCCCCACTAGCATTAATTTCCCCCTCACACCTCCAGTTGATCTCAGGGGAGAGGAGTCAGATGGTTTGTTTTTGTTTTTGTTTTTAAAAAATTTATTAATCGCTTAACACAACTGGCCTAAGCGATGTCCATAATAACATACACAAAATTACAATAAACATTTAACAAAGACTAAAATAAACAATTTAAATTTAAATTAACATCGAATAAAACATTGTCACAATTTGTATAAGAAGTGAGATGGCAACACTTCATTACAATACATCGAAATCTGGTAAATAGTACTCAATCAATTAGATGTTATTAACTTCACTGCTTATGTCTCAAAAATACAGATGAGAAAAAATCTAAAACAGTTAGATGGTAATCACTTCATGGCTAGATCTCAAAAGCACGGGTAAGGAGAAAATCTTTATAAGCTGTGATGGTGAACAGATGATGCTGTTAGTTCGCGTGGCAGGCACACTTCTGAGCTTCTGTGCTGTTTTTCTTGAATATTGGCTGAGTGAGGAAAGGATAGGCCGCTGTGACACATTGTAAGGCCATGACTGGGTGGAGTTTTTTCTCAAGCTCGCGAATATGCACAGTAAGGTCATAGCCTGGAGTTCCGCACACACATATATGCATGCAAGACTGCAGACTTATTTACAGGTACAACCGCATGCCCTAGTGAGTCATTGGTGGTTTTTTAGCAGCAAGGAGGAGGCCACTGGATATGAGGCAGCACCTTTCAGAAGGATAATGGTATCAGGAGTTAGACTGAGAGGCCTCCCATGGTGTGACTCGCCATATAAGGGCAATTCAACCATTGCGCTCTCTTCACTTACACTAGCATTGCCTGGATGCTCAAGAAGAATTGTCCTGAAAAGATTTTGCTTCTGTTCGGGCAACTCATTGGCCAAATGAGACTTGGTGGAGAGAAGCGCAGGAGGCAATATGCTGGCCAGTTTCTCCCACCTCCCCCCACATATTTCCCTAGGGGAGTGGTGTTTCCAGTGGAAGGAGCCCATGGAGAGCGCCTTGGTCAGTCTTATGGGCCCAGGGATGGATATAACATCGTTTTCCTGAGTGGAAATTTTTTCCAGGGTTTGCAAACCTTTCTGAGAGGGTACCCAGCGAAGGCCAAGTAGCCCTGTAAAGAAGGGAAGCGTCCTAGGCTTTACCACTTTGCGACCAAGTCAGGCAAGTGCCATAGTGTGCATCGATGGATGATTCCAGGGAGGATTTGGGCTCCTCACCTTTTGGAGGAAGATGAAATCCTGCTTGACTTGGAGCCACATAGGTCTCTGTTTCTTCCACAGGGTAAGGTTTATTAACTCAGACCCTGAAACCGCTTGGAGCAGACTGGAGTGGTGCTTCAGGATTGCAGAGGAAGGTTTCCATCCTGGTCACCTGAAGTAAGGCGTCCAGTTTTTATTGCCATTCCTGGAACCAATTCAGGAGTTGGTTAACCTTGAGTGGTATGCCCTGGTAGAAAATGTTAAAGGGGGGGGGCAATATTTGGCAGGCCTATAATAACTAGACTTGAGGTCAAGGGAGCAGTTGGATTCCCTAGTGTGTGCCACTGTGAACCACATCCTGGTCAAGTGGGGGGGGGGGGGGGGCTCTGAAGGATGCCCTGGATGGAAAGACCCTGCCTGTCCTCAAGCAGGCATTTGAAATAGTGGCAATGCATTTGCAAATGTCGTCTTGTTGCTCTATGGTGCTCGAGCAGGCTTGCATCTCACTCAGGCCTGCATTGGAACTGGGAGCCGCATTTCTAGCTTGAGGTGGATTGGGACTCTGTGTGTATGGCTGCTAGAGCAGTAAGTTCTGTTATAGCAGCAAAGCTCCTTTGGTGGCTGCGGAATTGATCCAGTAGATACGATTTCTAAGTTGAATTTGACAAAGTTGCCCTTTAAGGGTTCTCTCTCTTGTTTTGGAACTGAGTTTGAGAGGATGGTGAATTGATGGGATGATTGCACAATTTCATATTTGCTGGAGCATTAGAGAGTGGCTGCATGATCTTTTGGGGCAAGGGGCCACTCCACGGATTCCTGCCATTTTTGCCTCTACAGAGGATTGACAAATCAGAAGCCATGTCCCATTGAAGGATTGAAGTCCTTTCAACCGGAGAGCCAAATAAGGACTTTGGCTCTGATGCCGAAGCACCTCTGATCTCACAGTGAAGATGCAGGGGTTACCCATGCAACTCATTAGTGAGGAGAGGGGCAGTGGAAAGAAGGCTGACAGACCTCAGGGCTGTAATTCTAGTTCCCAAACTGTAGGAAAATATGGGGTTCTGTTCCATTTATTTTGTCGTGCCTAAAAAGCAAGAAGACTTCTTTTGATGCCTCTTGGATCTGAAAGAGCGTCAAATGGCATTTGCATGTAGTGCACTTCAGAATAGAACTCTTTGCTCCGTTCTTATGGCAGTGCAGAAATAGGAACTTCTCATGTCTCTTCATCTGACAGAAGCATATCTACATACCCCCATACAACAAGACTGTCTGTCTGTGGTTTCTGCGTTTTGCCATTCTAGGACAACATTACCAGTGTCAAGCCTAGCTGTTCGGCTTGGCTATGGCACTCAGAACCACCTTCAAGATCATGGAGATAGTAGCGGCATCTCTGCACAAGGAGGGTATTGTTTGGCAAACCAGATCTGGACGACTGGTTGATTCAGACCAAGTTTGTGGAAGAGAGTCAAGGGCATCTTGCGAGGTGATTTGCTGCCTCCTCGAGCTGGGCTGCATAGTGAACTTAGCCAAAAGCAGTCTACAGCTAACACAGACTTGGACTATCTCAGAGTGAGATTCGATACAGTAAGAGGCAGGACATGCAAGAGCAATCTATCTGACAGTTGGAGACTGAGGTTCAGTCCTTGAGATTGGCCATCTGTCCAATGATGTGGAGTTATTTGTAGGTCTTGGGGTCGTTGGCAGCAATATTGTAGATAGTACCTTGGGTGAAAGCACATGTGTCCACTTTAGTGGGCTCTGCTGGGGCGGTGGAATCTGCAGTCATAGGTGTAGGCAGCGAGGCTTTCCTGGCTGATGGAAGTGAATGTGAAGTTGCAATGGTGGTTGCAAAAGGGCACTCCTCCCAAGGAGGGTACTCTTAGAGACTCTAGAATAATAGATGCTCACAATGGGGGTGAGCCCCTAGGTTGGGAGGCTCCCCTCCAGGAGTTGATGGCATAAAGTTGGTGGAATGCCAGAGATTGATAGGGCACCGCCATTAGATTGGAAGCTCACGCAGATCACTCAGCATGCTTAGTTTGCCAAGCAGCTGACATAATGAGTGGTAAGGGTAATGTCAGACAAGGCCACCACAGTTGCCCATATAAACCAAGGCGGTAGCAGTAGTCACTCTGTGTCAGTGGAAATAGACACGCTCATGAAATGAGCAGAACAACATAGCCAGAAAATAGCCTCTCACATTGCCAGGATGGACAATGTGAGGGCCGCTTTTTCTCAGTAGACATAACTTACATCAGGAGAGTGGGAGCTAGTGGACGACATGTTTCAGCTCATAGTCTCTCAATGGGATCATATATATATCTGGATCTGATGACGAGTTACCACAACATGACGATGCGAGGTTCTATAATTGCAGACAGGATCCAGGGATGTAGGAAATCAATGTTCTTGTTCGATAGTGAGCTGCAGAGCGAAATGCTGTATGGGTTTCCTCCCTGGCCAATGTTGGGCAGGGTAATATGGAGGATTGCAAGTCATCCCAAGACTGTACGCCTGGTAGCTTGGATTGGCCACGGAGACTGTTTTTTGGTTATTCATACAGTCCTATCTACAACAGGGGACTGATCATACATGAAAATCTGGGTCAGTTCTCTTATGGTTTGGCCCTTGAGAGAGCTTGACTGCTGAGGTTTGGATGTTTTCTGGCAGTGGTGTCCACACAACTCCAGGCTTGGAAGTTTTCCACATCTCTGGTTTATATCAGGGTTTGGAGAGTGTTAAAAAGTTGATGCGGGGTGAGAGATTATCTCACACTCAATGGAAATGCCGCTAATCCTGGGTTTTCCTTAGGAAGGGTTAGTAAGGGTCTGGCCCTAAACTCCTTACAAGTTCTGGTTACAGCATTGGCATGTTTTAGAGGTCGTATTAATGGTAGACCTTTGTTCTCTCATCCAGATGTTTCTCTATTTTTGGAGGGAGTCCAACACCTACGTCGTCCTTGGCATTTAGTGGTTCCACTTTGGGACCTTGGCCTAATGGTATGTGGTGGTGTTTGTGTTTTTTTGGCAGGCGCCACCTTTCTGCAGCTGTGTGGTCTCTCCTTTCGGCTACTTGCCTTGAAAATGGCTTTCCTGGTTGTTATATGCTTGAGGCGCAATTCTAAACTGTACGTTTTTTCTCTTGCTGTGAGCCTTTTCTGTGAATAACTCCATGGGCAGCGCAGATTAGGTTTGTACCTTCCTGTTTGCCAGAGGTTGAGTCGGAGTTTCACTTGATTTAGTTTATTTCCCTGCTGGTGCTGGATGGGGCAGAACTGAATGGGAGTAAGACATTATGTGCCATAAATATGAAGCAACATGGTTGCAGTACCTGAAGGTCGCCTATAACTTGAGACTGCTCGACTGTTTATTCTCCATTGTGGAGATAAACATGGAGAACCGGCGTTGCGGGCTGCAGTGGCTTGTTGGGTTAAGTAAATTAACGCAGAGGTATTATTGTCTAGGCAAGTCAGGGTGCATTTCACTAGAGTGTAGGCGCTGTAGTGGGTGGAGACTAGACTGTGGTCTCATTCCGAGATTTGTTGGACAGCAACTTGCTCCTTCTTACATACTTTCTCCAAGCATCACCCCTTGGATGTTAAAGCTCAAGAAGATGCAGAATTTGCGAGGGTGGTGTTGATGGGGAGCGCAAACAGCCTTCCACCTATTTCAGAAGTAGCTTTGGTACATCTCACCAGTGTGGACTGGTCTGCCTGAGTGCAGAGAGAGATAAAATTACTTCTTACCTGATAATTTCCTTTCCTCTAAGGAAGATAGGCCAGTCCACAATCCTGCCCTGGGCTATTTCTGATTTTGTTTTCAGTTAATCCTTTCCTTCAGGGGCAGTACAGATTGTTCCTTGTTCTGAGTCGAGTGGAGGGACTAGTAAGTGAGAACCAGCCTATGTAATCGGTTGTAATTAATATTTTGCCTAAGCTCAGTGCTAACGAGTTGTTGACGGTTAAGTTATGTGTCTGGTATGATCAGCTGACCACAATTTGTTTTTCTAGAGATGCTAGCATGCTGATGTCTGGGCAAGGCTATATGTTTTTGACATCAGCAAGTCTGTTGTTTCCGCTTCCATCTGCTGATAGAGTGCATAACCCACCAGTGTGGATTGGTCTGCCTTCCTTAAAGGAAAGGAAATTTTCAGGTAAGAGAGAATTCACCACCTGCACTCTTCTATCTCCAAAAGTAATTAACAGTGCACAATTTTCATTTGACAGAGAATTTTTACTTCTAGAGTTATAATATTGGGGAGCTCTTTAGGGTTTCCTTTAGTGTGAATCCATGGAAGTACAGTGTTCAGAAAACAAATATAAGATGGATGCTTACAAATGTTAACTTTTTTTTTTTTAAATTTTAATAGGGTCAGAGATGTAATCCAGTAGTTGCAGAAGAGAAAAAGTTGAATAATTCAACTGTTTCTGTGTGAGTACTTCTTAAACTTAATATTTTGACTGGTACAGAACAGCAAATATACTGTACATTTTTTAAAAATTTTTAATTTATGCATTTACAGATATATTCATATCAATTCAAAAGGTATAAGAGATCTTACAGTAAAATGTAAAACAGGCAATTTTAACTCAAATTAGAATAATACATAGATCTCTAATACATTTTTCAGGTAACATTTGGACCAAGATAAGACACACATATGGAGCCCTTACATTACAGATATAAGAAATCAACCAGCACATGATGCATTCACCCTTTTCCTTTATAACACACCTCATCCTTTCCCATCCAAAAATCCCCTTAATTGCTCCGGTTCGTAAAAAAATGTACTTATTTCCTTGAAATGTTAAGCAACATTTACAGGGAAATTTAAGCACCATATTTGCACCTCGATTTAATACTTCAGGCCTCATGGTTAGAAACGTTTTCCTGCGCCCTGTGTAGTGCGCACAACATCAGGATATATCCATACACCTTGCCCATAAAAATGGGCTGATCTATTTCTAAAGAAATATTTCATTAATAAGTTTCTATCCTGTTCAAAAGGAAAAAAGACCAACAGTGTGCCTCTAGTTTTAACCTCAGTTAGAATAGACGTCTCAATTAATTCTGTAACATTCAAGGATTTTATTGCTTGCTCTTCCTCCATTCCCATAGTAGATGTTCCTTTCTTTGATATATAGAAGGCTTTGGAAATAACCGGAGTTATTTCCTTGGGAATCTTTAAACATTCAGAAAAGTATTCTTTTAGCAATTCAACCGGGGCTAATCTTTTTATCACTGGAAAGTTCACAATTCGCAGATTTAGATATCTAAGTGAATTTTCTAAATTCTCAAATTTTCTCTCAGCTTTTCTCTCAGCTCTTATTATTGTTCCTTGTACGCTCTCTAGTGAAATTACTTTCTCTTCCAGTTTTTCTATTTTTTCTTGGTGTAAAGTCATCATTTTTTTTTCAATATTAAGCCCCCTTTTATTTAAATCAAGAAATGCCTGTGTCAGAGTTGTAATTGCACATTCAATTGAAGTCCTAGCATTCCATAATGTATCTAGTGTTACTACGGGAGGTTTTTTTCAATGAAAAGACATTCTTGGATTGTAGGGTTACCAGATCTTGTAGCACAGTGTTGTCTATGTTCCGTTCCGGCATAGCTCTTTGGGGTTTAGGTGTGGAGGTAGCCATTTTCTCCAAGGCTCCTGCACACTCTCCGGACGCCAATTCTTTGCCGCTTCTGTCATGCTCGGGGGGGGGGGGGCCTGCTCTCCTCTCCTCTCCTCTCCTCTCCTCTCCTCTCCTCCTCCTCTTATCGTAGCCTCGCGGTGTTTCCTCTCCCTCAGCTCCCGCATGATCTCACGGCAGCGTCTGTGTCATGGGCGCCCCCGGGCTGAGCGAGATCTCCTCGGCCATGGGAGTCGACCCGAGATCCCAGGTTCCTCCCTCAGCGGCCCTCGCTCCCGGCGTCTTCAGGGTGGAATCAAAGAAGCTGTCAATCCTCGCTTGTTGGATCCCTTCATCTTTCACAATTACGACGTCCTTCAAACGAGCTTTTCGCTTCGTGTGAGGCATTTCTGAAATTTATTTCTAGGTAAATTGAAGGCAA
The DNA here is from genome assembly GCF_901001135.1 of Rhinatrema bivittatum. Taxonomy (NCBI): domain Eukaryota; kingdom Metazoa; phylum Chordata; class Amphibia; order Gymnophiona; family Rhinatrematidae; genus Rhinatrema; species Rhinatrema bivittatum. The sequence goes on along the minus strand of NC_042616.1, from coordinate 233,167,372 downwards.
GTTCCAAGCAAGGACTAGCAGAGCTCCTCTCTGTGGCATCCGTCTTGGTCCATATACTCCTCTCTGTGGCGGCCATCTTGGTCCATATACTGTACATTTAACAGTATATAGTAGCAATAGCACATGAGTGAAATAAATTGTAGTGAAATATATATGAATCTTTGGTTCAGTGCTCTACAGTTGAAAATTACAATACCCTAAACCAGAGAGTATAGAAACATAGAAACATAGAAATGACGGCAGAAGAAGACCAAACGGCCCATCCAGTCTGCCCAGCAAGCTTCACATTTTCTCATACTTATCTGTTTCTCTTAGCTCTTTGGTTCTATTTCTCTTCCACCCCCACCATGAATGTAGAGAGCAGTGATGGAGCTGCAACCAAGTGAAATATCAAGCTTGATTAGTTAGGGGTAGTAGGGGTAGTAACCGCCGCAATAAGCAAGCTACACCCATGCTTATTTGTTTTACCCAGACTGTGTTATTCAGCCCTTATTGGTTGTTTTTCTTCTCCCCTGCCGTTGAAGCAGGGAGCTATGCTGGATATGCGTGTAGTATCAGTTTTTCTTCTCCCCTGCCGTTGAAGCAGAGAGCTATGCTGGATATGCGTGAAGTATCAGTTTTTCTTCTCCCCTGCGGTTGAAGCAGGATATGCATTGAAAGTGAAGTATCAGGCTTATTTGGTTTGGGGTAGTAACCGCCGTAACAAGCCAGCTACTCCCCGCTTTGTGAGTGCGAATCCTTTTTTTCTTCTCCCCTGCCGTTGAAGCAGAGAGCTATGCTGGATATGCGTGAAGTATCAGTTTTTTCTTCTCCCCTGCCGTTGAAGCAGAGAGCTATGCGTGAAGTATCAGTTTTTCTTCTCCCCTACCGTTGAAGCAGAGAGCTATGCTGGATATGCATTGAAAGTGAAGTATCAGGCTTATTTGGTTTGGGGTAGTAACCGCCGTAACAAGCCAGCTACTCCCCACTTTGTGAGTGCGAATCCTTTTTTCCACATTTCCTCTTGCTGTTGTAGCTTAGAGTGATGTTGGAGTCACAGTAACCATGTGTATGTTTATTGAATAAGGGTATTATCTCCAGGCAGTAGCCGTCATTCTGGCGAGCCACCCACTCTTTATTGACGGCCTCTTGATTTTATGGATCCACAGTGTTTATCCCACGCCCCTTTGAAGTCCTTCACAGTTCTGGTCTTCACCACATCCTCCGGAAGGGCATTCCAGGCATCCACCACCCTCTCCGTGAAGAAATACTTCCTGACATTGGTTCTGAATCTTCCTCCCTGGAGCTTCAAATCGTGACCCCTGGTTCTGCTGATTTTTTTCCTATGGAAAAGGTTTGTCGTTGTCATTGGATCATTAAAACCTTTCAAGTATCTGAAAGTCTGTATCATATCACCTCTGCTCCTCCTTTCCTCCAGGGTGTACATATTTAGATTCTTCAATCTCTCCTCATAAGTCATTTGATGAAGACCTTCCACCTTTTTGGTCACCCTTCTCTGGACCGCCTCTTAAGGTTTCTATCCCTGTTTCTATCCCTGTTGAAAGCTGAAGCCCTAAGGTCTTTTGATCAATGGTGATTTTACCTGTAAATCATTACTTGGAGCCTGTAATACCAAGGTGGGGGGGGGGCATTGTTCTATATACTATTGGTTAGTAACACATCCAATTCCTCTTTGAGGTCAATAACATCTTAATAATATACTTGCTTCCTCTATCAAGATGTGGCTAGATGAGGATTATTAATATAAAGCAAAATGTTACTGTTACATGGATGTTATTTCTTTCAGTTTAATATTTTTATTAAAGAACTGTTAACAATATGTAAGGGGAAGAGACAACCCAATGCATACAAATAAAAACAGTAAACACAATTGGAGATGGGGAGCTATGTGCCCCCATCATGATCATACTGAAAAAAGTTACCAGAAATAGATGGAAGCTATTTCTTACAGAAATGTTTTATCTAATGTAAACCTTAAGATGACAAAATATAATATTGGGAGAAGGGACTTTTTTTGTTTTGGGTTTTTTTTAACTTGAGTTCCTCACTAATAAAGGTTTGCTGACTTGATTATGAAGTTCTATAAGATCATGCTATTTAATTAGTAATCTAAGAATTTTGAAATGAACTTGTATCCAAGAACTCAGAGTAGCCTTGTGGCTCAGACCACAGTGCTATGGCATAGAGGAACTGGGATTGGATTTCCTATCCATTTAGACTGGTCAAACCCAATGTACTGCAGAGGTGATGTGTTTGGGAAGGAAGGGAAGATGCTTGCTGCTAGAGTGCTGGCCATTGAGATGTGCTGAGGATGCTCAGTGAGAAGGTGTGCTTCTTAACCTTTAGTCTAGTATGTGGTGGGATTAAAGAGAAGAAGAATTTTAAAACTAAATGACTACTCAAATAAGCCAGTATTTCAAAACAAGCACCTTAATTAAACTAAGGAATTTTAGAAACCCTTTGGAATTGAATTATTTTTTAAAAATATGTTTGCAGGAGAAGTAACCTAGTGGGTTGCCGGGGTTCAAATTCTTCTGACATACCTTGTGACCTTTGGCAAGTCACTTCACCCTCCATTGTCTAAATGCCACCTCTTCTACCCAGTACAATTTTAAAGAAGTTATACAATCACTGGTGCAACAGTGGAAAGGGCCCTCCAACCCTTTTTCCCCTTAAATTCTATCCCTTTAATTTAAAAATTTAAATTGCACTTCATTCAGTCAGACCGGTCCAACCAGTGAGTTATGCTCATCAACCAGCAAATGGAAACAGATCAACAGGATCACTCCTTATATGCATCTGTGGTGACACCAGCCTGCCAGTATTCTCGGTCTCCAGCAGATGGTAGGCAAACATTCTATACTGTGGACAGTGGCCTCCTAGGCTGAAAAGGAAAATTTTTCAGAGGCTCCTGAGGTGAAAGATTAACTCTCCCTCTCTGAGTGGGGTGCATGGTATATATTATTAAAAAAAAAAAAAAAAAAGACTCCAGGGTGAAAACCTGGTCCTCCCTCCCATTGTTGAACATTCAGAACCAGGGGGGCTTCCAGGGGACCTTGGTGGACTTTCTGTGTGTTCCCTCTCTTACCCTCTTTTGAGCACTTCCCTTAAGATCTTCCTCCAATACTTAGGGCAGTGGTTGCTCTGCATTTAATACTTTCTCCAAGGACAAGCAGGATAGTAGTCCTCGCACATCTGACTCCATCTGATGATGTCAGCTATTCGGAAAACATATGTCAAAGTTTCTAGAAACTTTGACTAGGCACACTGAGCATACTCGGTGTGTCCACGTGGGGTCCCTCTTCAGTCTTTTTTTTTTTCCCCTGGCGGAGCTGTGAGCCTCTGTTGGTTTTTTTGTTTTTTTTTTTTTTCTATGTTCAGTCGCTGGGTCCCTCTTGGTCCCTACCTGTAGTGTCCCCAGTCAGGGTTTTTGACATCTTCGGTTAAGTTTCCTTTCGCGGTCGGTTTGTTTTTTTTTCCCCCGTGGTGGCAGTGCCTCAGGGCCTGCTGTTCATAGACACCCGCCGCCATCATTTCGTCATGGCCACTTCCATCCGTGCCCCAAGTGCCTGCACACCGTGTTAATCACTGAGCCACATGATCTGCATCCTCTGCCTGGGGGCATTGCATGACATCCAGGGTTGCCACTTGTGCGACCAGATGACCCCGAAGAGAAGTCTGCTTTGACTTGACAAGATGGAGTACCTCATTTGAGTCAAAGAAATCCAACCCATAAACTGCAGCATCAGCATCTAAGGACCTCTGAGCTGCACCGATGGACACCTTGCCATCAACATTGGTAGGGGCTGTCTGTTCTGTTGAGGTCGCCGGTGGATAAGGACACCGGAAACTGACCACTGTCTATCTCCTCCGAATTGAGGACGACAGGTTCATCATCTTAAACCTCAGTACCGGGGAAAGATCGGGCCAAGCATCGGCACCAGTCCCCGTAAATGCACAGGGATGCACCAGCTTTTGCTGCGATGCCCCCGAAGCGACCCGATGGCGAGGAACACCAGTCCTCCATCAATGCTCAGGGTCCTTGACTGTTTCCACCAGTCCTGGTACTAGTCACTATTCAACCTTATGGGTCTGAGGAAGATCAGGCCACTCCTTCTCCCAGTTGGTGTTGGCATCAGCAATGTTAGAGGAAGACCTGGAGCTTTTGGATCCAGATGGCGGTTGAGCAGTGGTCCTGTAGCACCAATGGAACTGGAGCCGGTACGGCCCATACTCATACTGCTTCTGGAGGAGCTCAATGTGCTCATCGGTGTCTTACCGACCCAGCTGGTGTTGGTTCCTGAGCTGGCACCAGAGCCGCCTCCTATCAATACGGTGGTCATCGCTGGTTCCTCTGAGGAGGAGGCTCACTGAGGCCTATAACCCCTCATCCAGTTCCATTTGTGCCTGCACCTGTGGAAGTTGGTCAAGCATCTAGGGCCCCATCCCCTGTGACATATAGTGAGGATTAGGGTCCCTTCGATCCCTGGGGGGGATGAAAGCCCATCAAACCCTTCTCCTCTGGACGATCGAAGGAAGTCTCCGCTTGAGAACTTGACATTCACGGGTTTTGTGAGGTTGATGGCAGAAGCCATTCCATTCCAGCTGTTGATGGAGGAAGATGCCAGGCACAAGATGTTTGAGATCCTTCAGTTTGAGGCTCCTAAGGAGATCGTGGCGGTCCCAGTTCATGAGATCCTTTTGGAGTTGCTGCTGAGGATTTGGGAACACCCCCTCACAGTCTCCTGTCAATAGGAAAGTGGACAGGGTTTACCTCGTCCAGAAGGCTGTTGGATTCGATAAGCATCAGCTGCCCCACCAGTCGGTGGTGGTCGAATCCATCCTCAAGATGGTCAAGCACTCTTGGACCAACTTCTCGTCACCCGCCCAGGGAAGGACCACAGAGCGATGGATCCTCTTGGGAGAAAGGTGTTTCAAGGCATCATGCTTATTGCCTGCATTGCTGACTACCAGCTGTACATAAGCCAATATTCACGGAACATCTGGAAGCAGGTGCAGGAGGTGGCTGAGCAGCTGCCTCAACAGCCGCAAGATGCCCTCATGCCATTGGTGCACAAGGGTTTGGAGCATGGAAAACACGAGGTCCGTGCGGCCTGTGACTTTTTCAAGACTGCATCGAAAGTCTCTGCAGTGGGAATTGGCACCTGCAGAATGGCACGGCTGTAGGCCTCAGATCTCTGACTGGCAGTTCCGGAATGACTCTCTGTCGTGCCGTGTACTGGAGAGAATCTCTTTGGAGATAGGGTGAGGGACGCTGTGGCCCCTCTTCAGGACCATCATGAGACCCTCTATAACTCTCTGCTAGCACTCCAGACCCGTCGTCCTCTTCCAGGAGGCCATCAAGGCAGGGGCCAAGGAATTCCTTTCACCAAAGAAAGTACTATTCTCTGCCTCCTCTATCCCATCCTCCACATCAGAGCTCTTGCGGCTATCCCAGGCAGCAGTGAGCTCCCAAGCCCCAGCCAGCTCCTCAGTCAAACTCAAGGATGGGGTTTTGACTGGGCCACAGGGAGTATCAGCCAGTAGCCCGTACCCGGAGCGATGGACCTCCGGTTGGGGGCAGGCTGTGGTGCTTCACGAACCAGTGGCCCAGTGTAACCTCAGATCAGTGGGTTCTGTTCATCGTCCGTCAGGAGTACCAATTAAATCTATTTGGTGGCCCACCAAATTGCCCTCCGTGCCTGTATTGGGAGCCGGTAGTGCGTCAGGAAGTACCAGTAGTGGAGCTGTCCTTCCTCTTAACAGCTAGAGCGGTCAAGCCCATTCCACCATGGCAAAGAGGGCAGGGGTTTTACCCCAGGTACTTCCTGATTCCAAAGAGAACAGGAAGACTCTGTCCCCTCCTAGACCTGACAGCCTTGAACAAATTTCTAAAAAAAGAAAAGTTTTAAGATGATTTCCCTAGGCACCTTGATTCCCCTTTTACAACAAGGGGACTAGCTTGCTCCCTCAACCTACAGGATGCATACACCCACATCGAGAGCTTCCATGGTCACAGGAAATATCTCCGGTTTGTAGTGGGGAAACAGCACGTCCAATACCAGGTGTTGTCTTTCAGGCTTGTGTCCGCCCCATGGGTCTTCACAAAATACCTGGCTTTGGTGGTGGCGCATCTCCGCAGGCTGGAAGTGTATGTTTTTCCCTATCTGGACAATTGGCCGGTCAAGAGCACGTCTCAGGCAACGGCAGCCAGGTCCGTGTACTTGACCACTTGGGTGTTGGAGTCATTAGGGTTCATTTTGAACTACCCAAAGTCCCATCTCAGTCCTTCACCTCAGTTGGATTTCATCGGAGCCCTGCTAGACTTGGCCGAGGCCAAGGCTTTTCTGCCACACTAGAGGACTGTCACAGTAGCAGCCATTACAGAAATTCAACAGAGCCAGCAGATATCAGCTTGGCACATGTTGAGGTTATTGGGCCACATGGCCTCAACTGTTCATGTTACTCCCTTGGCACGATTACACATCCACAGAGCCCAATGGAGCCTGAGGTCTCAGTGGTAGCAAGCCACACAGACCCTCCAAGATCGCATCCAAGTCACCCTGTCCCTCCGGGACTCCTTGTCCTGGTGGCAGGTACTTTCCAATCTAGAACAGGGGATCTCCTTTTGGAGTCTTCGCACTCAAATTGTGTTAACCACGAATGCATCTACCCTGGGGTGGGGAGCTTATGTGGATGGGCTCGGCACCCAGGGCTTATGGTCCACTCAGGAACATTCATGTCAAATCAATTTCCTGGAGCTCCAGGCAATGAGGTACATGCTATGGGCTTTCATAGATTGGCTGTCCAACAGTTATCCTGATCCAGTCTGACAACCAAGTAGCAATGTGGTATGTCAACATGCAGGGAGGCACGGGATCATACATCCTGTGTCAGGAAGTAGTCCGATCTGGTTGTGGGCTTTGTCCCACGGGATGGTGCTCAGGGCCATGTATCTGGCCGGGACAGAGAACGTGGTAGCGGACCGGATGAGTCAAGCCTGCGGACCCCACACGTGGTCCCTGGACCAGGAGGATACGAATCAGATATTCCGCCTCTGGGGGAGCCCAGTCGTAGCTGTTCACATCCCCCTGTAACAGGAAGGAGCCTCGGTTCTCCTTGTACAGGACAGACAGCAAACCAACTTGATGCCCTCGCCCGCCATTGGGACATGGGTCTTCTGTATGCGTATCTTCCGATTCCCTTAGTGGTGAAGACTCTCTTAAAGTTGTGCGAGAACAGAGGAACTATGATTATCATAGCCCCTCATTGGCTGAAACTGGTCTGATTTCCACTTCAGGAGTTGTCCATCCGAAGACCAATCAGTCTGGGGACTTCCCTAAATCACATCACACAGGATCAGGGAAGGCTGCAGCATCCCAACTTCCAAACCCTGTCGCTCACAGCCTGGATGTTGAGAGGTTAACTCTGCAGCCGCTTGATCTTTCAGATGATGTGTCTTGGGTCCTCATGGCTTCTAGAAAGCCTTCTACTAGAAAGTCCTACAGACTTATGATCCAAGAGTGGATACTCCGGAGGTGAGCCTGTGAGTGGGACGAGCAATGGACAAGCTCTATCCGCTGCCTGAGGACTCCTTGGAATTCCTCAAGGTTCCGAAGGTGGACGCGTCTGTGTCGGCAGTCACCAAAAGGATGACTATTCCGGTGGCAGGAGCAGCGGCTCTTAAAGATCTCCAGAACAGGAAGCTTGAGGTCCATCTGAAAAGAATTTTCGAGGTGTCTGGCTCAGTGTCAGGGCGGCTGTCTGTAGCAGTCTTTTATGCAACGAGCAAGCCTGAGGTGGGTCAACAGCTCCTCAGTGCTAGGGATCTCTCTCCTCAGGAAGCTGAGCAGACAGAGCATTTGAAGGTGGCAGTGGCGTATGGCGCGGATGCTTTATATGATCTCCTCCATACCTCGTCCTGGACTATGGTTTCGGCCAGGAGGCTCTTGTGGCTCCGCAACTGGTCAACCGCTGTTTCTTCAAAGTCTCAGCTGGAGGCGCTCCCTTTTAAGGGCAAGTTCCTGTTTTGGAGAGGACTTGGAACAACTGATAAGTCCTTAGGAGAATAAGGTGCATAAGCTCCCTGAAGACAAGCCTAGGGGCCCCAGGAATTTCTTTCCTCCCTACTCTCGTTTTCGAGTCAGAGACAATTTCGTCAGGACAAGGTGCCTTCCCTTATTTATTTATTAGCTTTATATATCGACATTCTTGGGTACATCATGCTGGTTTACAATATAACTGAAGGAGGAAATTACAAAAAACCAGGGTGGGGGAGAGGGAGCAGATAGGAAGAGAGAAGGGGCGAGAGAAGAGAGGGAAAAACAGGAAGAGGAGAAAAGGAACAGTATCTGATGGAAAACAGAAGAACATAAGTAGCATTGCAAATTATACACTCAGTAAGGACTGTGTATAACCTTATACACTGTGGATAACCTTATATAAATTATACACTCCAAAAAGTATTATATACAATAATATACATTATCTTTAACTAGTACATACAGGAGACACTATATATGACATTACAAATTATGCATTCAGAAAGGCAAATATATATATATATATATATATATATATATATATATATATATATTAGCAGGGTTGCTATAGGGAAAAGTAAGGTTTAAAGGATAATGGAGGGGGTAAAATAAAAGGGGTATAAAAGGGTTACTATAGGGAAAAGGGTAGGGTATAAGGACAGGGGAAAGGGGTATAAATGGGAGTAAATAAGGAGGTGAAGAGAAATGGGAGATAAAACAGAGTATAAATAAAGGAGAAGGCTATGAGTACGTTAATGACAAGGGCTCTTTCTCTGAAGGAGTAGAGGGAGCAGGGGGACTATGTAGGATCCGGATCAGGGTAGGCCATTTTAAAGAGCCATGTTTTAACCCCTGTTTTGAATTTCCGATTGCACAGTTCTAGTCTGAGCACAAGTGGCATAGTGTTCCAGAGGGAGGGGCCTGCAATGGATAGGGCTCTTTCTCTGGTGGAAGTGTGGTGAGCGCATTTAAGGGAAGGGATGTAGAGGGTTCCTGAAAGGTGCGGTTCTAATAGGACGATTGGAGGAGCGGAATCGAAGAGCATCCTCAAGCCAGGAGTGATTGTGGTTGTGCAGGGAGTTGTAAATAATGGTGAGGGTTTTGTATCTGATGCAGGAGGGAGATGGGAAGTCAATGGAGTTCCTTAAGAATAAGGGTGGTGTGGTCGGCTTTGCGTGTATTTGTAAGGATTCTTGCCATAGCATTCTGTAACATTTGCAGGGGTCTAATAGTAGAGTAGGGAAGGCCTAGAAGTAAGGAATTGCAGTAATCCATTTTTGATAACATTGTCGCTTGCAGGACTGTGCGGAAGGCTTGCAAATGGATTTAAGTTTTTTGAGGATATGGAGCTTGAAAAATCCTCCCTTTATGAGTGTGTTAATGTGGTTTTTGAAGTCTAATTGGTGGTCTAGGGAGAGACACAGAGATCTCGCACAAAGTAGGGAAAAGCATTTGAGGACAAAGGCAATCATCGGGGAGATAATTTGTCCCTTGGACAAAGGCAATCATCGGGGAGATCTCAAGCTTGGTCTCACTCCTTTCGGGGGCGCAGACCGAACCACAACGAGGTCAATCAAGGGGCTTCGGGATCCAAGTCCTCCCATTGAAATGGAGCTGACCCATTCCTCCGTTCCAGTCAAAGGGGGACGGCTCTCCATGTATTACGAAGAGTGGGTCAAAATAACACTGGACCAGTGGGTTCTAAACATCATAGAACACTGTTATGCTTTAGAATTTGCTTGGCCTCTGTGAGACCTGTTTCTGGGATCTCCGATGAAGAAGCGGATAGTGAGTCAGACCCTTCGCCAGTTGGAAGATCCTAGGGCCATCATTCCGGTTCCCTCGGACGAGTGTGGGACCGGGAAATAATTTATTTCGTGGTACCCAAAAAGGAAGGCTCTTTCCATCCGATTCTGGACCTAAAGAAGGTGAACAAAGCTCTCAAAGTGCCAAATTTTTATATGGAAATTCTGCGCTCAGTCATTGTGGCGGTGCACAGCGGGGAGTTCTTGGCCACCCTGGATCTAACAGAGGCATATCTGCATATCGGAATCCGCGAGAATCATCAAAGATTTATGTGATTCATGGTCCTCTGGAGGCATTATCAGTTTTGGGCCCTCCCATTCAGTTTGGCGACCGCTCCCTGTACCTTCACCAAGGTGATGGTGGTGGTGGCGGCAGCCCTCTGGCAGGAGGGAGTATTGGTTCATCCATATCTAAAATCTGGCTCATTTGGGCGAAGTCTGAGGACCTCTGCAGGCTGGTGGTACACAAAGTATTACATCGCCTGCGCTCCCTCGGTTAGGTCGTCAACCATCCCTAGAGCCATCTGCTTCCTTCCCAGGTCCTGGACTTCTTGGAAGTGCGATTCGCTATCTGAGTTGGCAAAGTCTTTCTCATGCAGGAACGGATTGTCAAGCTGATGTTTCAAGTTCAACATCTCTTGTCAGTGCCAGTACCCTGGGTCTGGGAATTACTTGCAATTACTTGGCTCTATGGCATCCACTCTGGAATTGGTGCAATGGGCCTTTGCTCATATGAGGCCTTTACAGAGAGCTTTGCTTTCCCACTGGGATCCGATGTCGGAAGAATTCCAGGTTCCTTTGCCACTCAGTCCACCAGGTCCAGTCTTGGTTAGTGGCTTGTCCTCAACCACTTGAAACGAGGTGTGGACCTGGAGGTCCCTCAGTGGGTGATATTAACCACGGATGGCAGATTCTTCGTTCGGGGTGCTGTGTGCCAATTTCAGTCTGCCCAGGGCCAGTGGTCACAGGAGGCTGTACAATTGTCCATCAATCACTTGGAAACAAGAGCAGTGCGCTTTGCGTTGCAAAGATTTCTTCCTCTCGTCCACCATCGGGCGGTGCGAGTCTTGACAGACAATGCACGATGGTGGTTTACATCAACCGTCAAGGCGGAATAGTCATCCGGTAGCCTTCAAAGCAGAGAAGCTGATGGCCTGGGTGGAACGCCATCTAGCCCTGTTGGCGGCCTTTCACATAGCCGGGGTTGACAACATGCAAGCGGACTTTCTGAGCCATCAACGGCTGGACCCTGGAGAGTGGGAGTTGTCCTTGGAAGCAATCGTGCTCATTTCTCGCTGGTGGGGCACTCCCCATTTGGACATGATGGCAACTCAGAAAAATGCAAAGGCTCCATGCTTCTTCAATCGCAGAAGGGAACATGGGGCGGAAGGAGTAGATACCCTAGTCCTGCCTTGACCCCACGATGTTCAGCTCTACGTGTTTCCCCCATGGCCTCTCATAAGCAAGATTCTGAGAAGAATAGAAACACGCCCAGGGACGGTTATCCTCTTAGCTCCGGAGTGGCCCTGGAGACCATGGTTTGCAAACCTGGCTGTGGACGGTCCTCTGCACCTAAGTCATTTTCCAAACCTGCTGCGTCAGGTTCTGGTATTTTTAGAACAGGCGGATCTCTCTTTATATAGCGGCCTGGCTTATGAGAGGAGGCAATTGAGAAAGAAAGGGTATCCTGAGGATGTCATATCCACTCTTACGGGCGTGGAAGACCTCTACTTCTCTAACTTATGTCCAGGTGTGGAAAGTCTTCGATTCTTTGGTGCCACAGATTCTTGTTTTTCTACAGAAGGGACTCAACAAGGGGTTATCCTTTAGTTCCCTCCGAGTGCAGGTTGCAGCTTTGGGGATGTCTTAGAGGCAAAATTGAAGGAGAGACTCTGGCAGCACACTCTGATGTGGTATGTTTTCTGAGAGGGGCGAAGCACTTGAACCCTCCGGTCCATTCCATTTGTCCTTCTTGGAGTCTCAATTTGGTGCTCCGGGTGTTATGTGAACCTCCTTTTGAGCCCCTCAGGCTACCTTGAAGGATTTAGCCACCAAAAACACCGTCTTAAGGGTTATCTGCTCTGCTAGGCGGGTCTCTGAGATTCAAGCCCTTTCCTGTCTGGAACCTTTTCTACGGTTTTCTGATTCAGGCGTATTGCTCAGAACGGTTCTATCCTTTCTTCCGAAGGTTCTCTGCCTTCCACTTAAATCAGTCTGTGGAACTTCTGACCTTTCCAGGTTTAGATCAAGATACTCCTCATGCTCGAGAACTGAGATGTCTAGATGTCAAAAGAGTTCTCTTGCGTTACCTTGAGGTCACCAATGCTTTTCGGATTTCAGATCATCTTTTAGTTCTGAGGAGTGGTGCTAAGAAAGGACATAAGTCGTCTAAAGCTACCATTGCCTGTTGGTTGAAAGAGGCTATCGCTTCCGCTTATATTTACCACTCACGACCGGTTCCAGACGGTCGAAAAGCTCATTTGATCCGGTCTCAAGCTGCTTCCTGGGCAGAGAGCAAGTTGGTATCTCCGCAAGAAATCTGCAGAGCAACTACTTGGAAGTCTCTGTACACTTTTGCCAGACATTGTTTTGGGAGCAGTGTCATTCGAGCGGGACTCTCCAGATCCCACCCCAGTTAGGGAAGCTTAGGTACATCCCAGCAGTCTGGACTGATCCAGGTACGTACAGGGAAAGGAAAGCTATTTCTTACCTGCTAGTTTTTGTTCCTACAGTACCACAGATCAATCCAGTCACCCGCCCACTGGGGGGATGTTCAGTATTTAGAGTCCGCTCATTTTTTTTTCCAATTCACAGCAATTTCTGTCAGATTTCCTAGATATGGCAGAAGATTACGGAATACTCCTTACATGTACATAGTATGGTGTTCTTCTTGTCCTTGCTTGATCTAACCATTGGTTTTAAATTGGTTGTTCTGCTTTGACTAAGGTTTATACTGAAGGGACGCAGGTAGCACACTGCATTAAGAGGTGTTGCTCTTCAAGTTTTTTTTCTGTCTCCATCTGCTGAAAGGGAGGCAAAACCCAGCAGACTGGACTGATCCGTGGTACTACAGGAATGAAAATTAGCAGGTAAGAACCAATTTTCCTATTTTAACTGTGGCGTAATGGGGTTTGAAAAGGAAATGGCCCCTTATACCTGAAAAATAAACTGAGTTGTTATATATCTGAACATTGGAGATTTAGACAAAGGGCTCTGCTTGCTGTACCAACTTTTAAAGAAGTTCAAAATGCCTGAATAATGTGTTATGGCTTTTTTCATAGTTATGGAAGAGTCTTCCCTCTAATGTTGGGCATGAGCAGAATTATATAACTTTTCAAGAAGAAGATGCAGATTTTCCATCTTAACTTGTTTTGCCTGTGTGGTGGTTATTCCTGTGCATTGAGGCACTACGTAGTGATTAACTCTGAAGTTACATGAGATAATACGCGGACTCCATTTTTATATCATGTGGTGGTGTACTACATTGGAGGGTATTGTAGCATGTGATGGGGCGGTTGCTGTTTACATTGATAGTCTCTTGTGCCTATTTTATTTGCTGTTTTTTTGGGGGGGGTTATATTGGTTAGTCTTCTGTTATTGTGTGTATTACATTTTTTGTTAATTTTGTTCACTGCTTTGAATGTCCTATTTTTTTGGGGGGGGGGGGGGCTGTAAAAGTGGTCTGCAAGTATTTTAATAAAGTATTTTAATAAAGTTTTTTTCAAGTTTTAAAGATTTTACCAATAAACTCATTTTCTGTGGCTCTGGACATCAGCTAGCATGCACTAATCGCAAATAATGAGCACAAGATTTCTAATAATGTGTACTGTGCCACAGTAGAGAGAGCAAAAGTAAAATAGCACAGACTAAAGGCAAACAGTGTCTGTATGAGTGAGCCAGAGGGTCACAGAGAGCTATGTGAGTGTATGTGGGAGGGAGAGTGTGAGGAGGTTGGGATAGTGAGTCCATTACTGAAACTTTCTTTTTTTTTTTTTCTTCTCTCATTGTTGATGGAGCCTTTCAGCTGGTGCATTTATAGTTACCTGGAATCATCTGGGCTATCAAGTGAGAAAATATCATTACAAAGGATATCCTGTTAGAAAATTTGAATTATTTTAAATAATTACTGAGTAACTTTTGACTGTTCTTGTAGTGGGGTTTCCAGACATGTTACAATTGCAGATGACATTGGAAACACAGTATCTGCAAATGAACTGGACAATAATACAACTGCTAAAAAATCAGATCCTCTTGATGCACACTGCTGGCAAAGCTCTGAGAGTTTTATTTCAGTACAACGGGGGTCTAGAGGTTAGTAAACCTTTTTTCAAGTTGTTTTTTTGGGGGGGGGGTTTGTAATTTGCACTTGTTTAAAATGGTACAAAAGTATAGAACATCTTTGTACTTTATTTACTGATTGATTTTTGTTTAGTAAAATGGCTACTGTAGTAGTGATCTAGAATTATTTGACGAATATACTTACGTTGACATGGCTCTTTCTAAAACTGGTGTCTGCATAGGAAGAAGATGAATATTGTGACAATAGCAATATGGTATCAAAATAGAGATGACAATGGTGACTGAATAGAACCTTAAAACTACAGTGTTAGCTTGCTTTTGTTCCCCTAGTTAAACAGGCTGAAAGACCAAGAATGAATTTGGTACCATTCAAGCTCTTCCCCTTTTTCTGGCCAAATTTGATCTGTTATGATGTAATAATGGAAAATACTGTAGTGGATTATTGGAATCCATATGCTGATGTGAAAATGTTTGGGTTGAAAGCAGATAAATCTAAGGGCCATACAGTAGGTGTATTGATTTAAAAATTCAGACTTGAAAGGTTAACTCTGGGTGTGTTCAATGTATGTCCAGATATAGAGTTTTAATCTAATTCACTAGTCAGAGGAAGAAGTATATCCTTAGCTGGCCTTTAATTACAAAATTTTTAATCATGAACTTCAGTTATTTTTAGTATTAAGTTATTTATAGTAGCAATAGAAAAGCCGGAAAAAAAATGGAATAGAAGGTAACCCCCCCCCCCCCAAATGAGAACTTTTAAACTCTTCCCCCTACTTTGGGGAAAAATATTTGATCTGTTATGACCCCCATCCCCACCCCAAGGTACACCAAGGTGTTGAGGGACAGGAGCAGTGCCTGGCTATGACATCCAAGACAGCACTGGCTCGGCCTCAGGTTGTCTTCTGTTCCCTGTTGTCCACTCCAAGGTAATCACATAAACTCCACTGTAACAACCCCAACTACCTTTTAACAATATCAGTAGATCAAAGAAATCAAACAAATGTTTGATTTCTTTGAAGTGTGTTAGTTGTTTTTTTTCCTCACTGGATCTAATGAGTTGTTTCAAAACAATTAAGTAGCCTACCTGTTCCAAAACATAAGAGTATTAATATACAGAGACAGTCTGTCCAGTAAAGTCTGGATTATTCATGTGCTTATTTCATTAAATCTAAAATCCAAAGAGCCTTGTATTCCATCTCTTAAAGGGAGTGTCCTCTGGACCTTTCTTGTAAGTTTGAAATTTGGTTTAGCCATTAACATTATGGAAGAGTCTGAAAATATAATTTGCCAACAAATTTTACATCCCAGCATTACAGCATTTGGGATAGTCCATTTCTGACCAAAAGGTACAGGGGTTTGAAACGGAATAGTTTAAACAGGTTAAAGTTCTATTTGATTTCCTAGAGGTGCTTGAGAGATTCTGTTCCTTTCCTAATTTATATGTGCCTGCATTGCTGCATGTATAAGTGTTCAAAGAATTTTCTTAGCATTCAGACAGGTTAATCCACACCAGTGGGTTATGTACTTCTACCAGCAGATGGAGACTGATCAAAGCTGACATCATGGTGTGTATATATGTATATGCCCCTGTACGGACATCAGCCTGCCAGTATTCTGTCTCCAGCAGATGGTGGACGTGCATCTCCCTTCTGGGGATTGCTTAAAAAAAAAAAAAAAAATTTTAGAAAGAGAAAGTAGAAGGAAATTAATTTGGCTTGCTCTCCTGTGCAAGTCTACCTTATGGTCCCTCCCTCAGTCGAGTTTTCCTGAGGTGATATCTGTGGATCCCTCTGTAGAGTGCCTTGGTCCAGTAGCTGGTTTTCCAGTGTGGACTTAGCTGTATAGAGACAAACAGCTCAGAGGCTAGTGGATGCAAGAAGCCGAGCACGGCGGTGAAGGCCTTTGCCCTCTCCCTCTGCAGCCAGAGATAGGCTCTTTACTGGGCTGGGACGGGCTGATCTCAGGTAAAGAGTAAATATATAAAAAGAAGAAAAAGAAGGGGAGTTAATTTTATTGATTCCATTCCCCTTCTGGTCACTAAGCTCGGCACGCCGATCTAATGATCGTTCCTATCTCCGAGGAAGCTTGGCAGCTTGAGCAGCCTTTTTAGCTAGGCCCTGCTCTCAGGCTTCGCTTTTCTACATACAAATCTGCCATGAAACAGTGTCTGACGTTGGTTCGTGCTTGCACATCCAGGTGTATGCTTACATTTTGGGTGTCCATAATGTGCGCCTTTTGGACAGAGCTTGTTTTTTGAGCACTCTGTCCAGGCTTGCTTTTGCTGGCGAACAGCTGAGCGCATAATTGTCAGATGCTTTTGGGAGCGTGCTGTAGCGGGAATTTATCCATGGTACTGATGGCAAAGAAGCCTAAGTGCCTTACTCTTTTGTGCTGCTTACCATATTTAGGCATCACAGCCTGGCATCCCCTCTAACTTGTGTCAGTGCTGCTTGGTGACTCAGTGAGAGTTGTCTCCAAATGATTTTGCTGAGCCCAGCCCTTCCCAGCATGATGCAGGAATGGGATCGGAGGGGGAACTGCCAGAAGTTTCTGTTGGTTTCAGGGCTCCTCTAACTGGTGCATCAGCAGGGGAAGGCAACTCAGTGGGTGCAGGACAACGCCCCCTGTTTTCGGTAAAGATGGTTCTGCCTTTTCTTGGGTGGAATTTTTTCAAGCGCTGCAGTTCTTTCTTCAGGCATAGTTGGCAGCCCTGGCCAAACCTAAATTTTCAAGGTCGCAGGCTGCAGATCCCCGCACGCCTATGCCTCAGGTAAGCGTCTGAGTATGTCTAGACCTGCTGTGGGTCACGCTGATAGGGACCTAGATGGCACAGATGATGAAGGCAATCCTTACTCCATTGGAGGATGGAGAAATTCCTTTGGGGTTGGAGCTGTATAGAACAATGTTGCATTTCTTTCACAGCGATGAGTTACCTGCTCTGATCTACCAGACATTGAAGATGCTGGGGGTGCCGGGTGCTGATTCTGTGTCTGAGCCAAAGAAAAATCCCATCTTAATTTCTTTGCATAAAGCATCATGTTTCTTCCCCACTATGGATGCTATATAGGAAGATTTATCTTGAATGGGATGCCCTGGAAGCTAATTTTAAAGGGGGACGAGCCTTGGAATCACTGTACCCTCTGGAGCCGGTGGCGAGAGAGCAGTTTGCTTTCTGAAAGTGGATGCGCTAGTGTGCGCTGTCACCAAGTAGATGGCTATCCCTGTAAAAGTGGGAGCGGCATTAAAGGATGCCCAGGATAGGAGAATTGAGGCTATCCTTAAGCAGACCTTTGAGGCTATGGCAATGAATTTCCAAATACACTCTTGCTGCTCTTTGGTGGCTCGCATTTGCTTGCTCCTCTTTTAGGAAATCGATGAATTTGGTTTAAATTCCAGGGTAGTGATGGAACTGGCAGCCACCTTTTTGGTAGATGCAGGCTGCGACCTCTCCGCATTTCAGCCAGTTGGGTGGCTTCAGAGATAACGGCTAGGCGTCAGCTGTGGCTGAGGAATTAGTCAGCAGATACAATTTCAAAGTCTAATCTTACAAAATTGCCCTTTAAAGGATTACTCTTGTTTGGGAGTGAGTTGGAAAAAATGGCCAATAAGTGTGGTGAGTCCCAGGTTGCTTGGTTACCAGAGGATAAAATGCAGGTGCCACCCTCGTTTAGCACAAGAGGTTGTGCTAGGGGATTCAAACGCTTTTGACCCTACAAAGTAGTGACTTCTCAGAGGGCTCAACCTTTGGGTAGGTCTCAGTCCTTTCGTCCCAGGCAGCCAAGAAGTGACACAGCCTCAAGCAGCGGTATTCCCGACCCACTCAATGAAAATGTGCTGACCCACTCAATGAAAATGTGCTGACCCACCCCCGGGAACAGGAGATAGGGGGTTACCTC
Source organism: Rhinatrema bivittatum (assembly GCF_901001135.1). NCBI lineage: Eukaryota > Metazoa > Chordata > Amphibia > Gymnophiona > Rhinatrematidae > Rhinatrema > Rhinatrema bivittatum. The sequence goes on along the minus strand of NC_042616.1, from coordinate 233,149,330 downwards.
TCTTGGGGTTTTTTTGTTTAATCAGCAGTGGTTTTAGATCATGTCAGACCTGTGGGTTCTGAAGCTGATAAGAGATGACTATGCTCTAGAGTTTCTTAGTGTTCCTTGGGACAGTTTTATGGTGTTTCTCTGCAGCTCTCCGCAGTAGTATACATTGTCAATGCTCCTCAGCCCGCAGGCCGTGATCCCAGTGCTCCTGACACAAGTAAATACAGGCTGATATTCTGTTGATTTCTTTGTACCCAAGAAAGAAGATTCCTTTCATCCTATCCTGGATCTCAAAGGCGTCAACCGTCCTTTGTGAGTGACTCTGTTCCTTATGGAAATCTTGCGCTCGGTGATAATGGCAGTACAGTCAGGAGTTTCTTATGTCTCTGGATTTGTCAGAGGCATACCTGCATATTCCCATCCAGCTGGAGCATCAATAATTTCTGTATTTCGCTGTTTTGGGGTGACGACATCAATTTCGAGCGCTACCCTTCAGTTTGGCCACCCCACCCAGAACCTTCATCGTGGTGGTAGCAGTATGGAGAAAGGATGGCATTCTGGTCCACCCATACTTAGACGATAGGCTAATTCGGGCCAAGTGTATGAAAGAGAGCCATCAGGTCTCGCAGAAGGTGATTTTCTTGCTACGGGAACTAGGTTGGGTGGTGACCTTGGCCATTAGCAATCTGCAGCCATTCCAGACATTGGAGTATCTTAATGTTTGCTTCGACACAAAGCAAGTAGGGTGTTCTACCAGAGAGATGCATTCAGAAACTGATGATGCAGGTGTGGCTGACAGAAACAATATGCCTGTTGGTATGGTCTTACCTACAGATGCTCGGGTTGATGGTCACCCTAGTGGTATTTCTGTGGGCAAGGTTGCATGTACGTCCTCTCAGTGCACACTGCTTGCACGTTGGAGTCTACAGTGTCAGGACTACTTGATATGGCTTCATTTACTGGTGGAGATCAGTATCCAACTACAGTGGTGATTGCAAGCAGATAGTCTAAGGAAGGGTGTTCCCCTTTCAACACCGGACTGGCTAGTATTCATGACGGATGCAAGTATCCAGGATTGGGGGGTCTCACTGTCAGGAGTTGTGACAGCACAGGGGCACTGGAGCACACAGGAGTCTCTCTGGAGCATAAGTCTGTTGGAAGCTTGTGCCATTCTGTTGGCATGCTTGTGATTCATTGACCACTTGCAGGGTCAAGCAGTCCAAATAATGTCAGATAATGAGACTACAGTGGCTTGTATCAATTGCCAGGGAGGAACCAAAAGCCAGGAAGTGTCACAGGAAATAGCCCAACTCATGGAATGTGTGGAAGTTCATCTTCAGGAGATCTCAACATTGCAGGAAAAGGCATATAAGAGTCTACTTTCTTAGCACACAGTCTGGATCAAGGAAAATGGGAATTGTCAAACAAAGCATTCCAGCTCACAGTGGGCCACTGGGGACTCCCGCTTCTAGACTTAAGAACATAAGAGCATGCCATACTGGGTCAGACCAAGGGTCCATCAAGCCCAGCATCCTGTTTCCAACAGTGGCCAATCCAGGCCATTAGAACCTGGAAAGTACCCAAAAACTAAGCCTATTCCATGTTACTATTGCTAGTAATAGCAGTCGCTATTTTCTAAGTCAACTTAATTAATAGCAGGTAATGGACTTCTCCTCCAAGAACTTATCCAATCCTTTTTTAAACACAGTTATACTAACTGCACTAACCACATCCTCTGGCAACAAATTCCAGAGTTTAATTGTGCATTGAGTGAAAAGAACTTTCTCCGATTAGTTTTAAATGTGCCATAATCTAACTTCATGGAGTGCCCCCTAGTTTTTCTATTATCTGAAAGAGTAAATAACTGATTCACATCTACCCATTCTAGACACCTCTATCATATCCCCCCTCAGCCGTCTCTTCTCCAAGCTGAAAAGTCCTAACCTCTTTAGTCTTTCCTCATAGGGGAGCTGTTCCATTCCCCTTATCATTTTGGTTGCCCTTCTCTGTACCTTCTTTTTTGAGATACGGCGACCAGAATTGTACACAGTATTCAAGGTGCGGTTTCACCATGGAGCAATACAGAGAGGCATTATGACATTTTCTGTTTTATTCACCATTCCCTTTCTAATAATTCCCAACATTCTGTTTGCTTTTTTAACTGCCACAGCACACTGAACAGACAATTTCAATGTGCTATCCACTATGACACCTAGATCTTTCTTGGGTGGTAGCATCTAATATGGTACCTAACTTTGTATAACTATAGCATGGGTTATTTTTCCCTATATGTATCATCTTGCACTTATCCACATTAATTTTCGTCTGCAATTTCGATGCCCAATTTTCCAGTCTCACAAGGTCTTCCTGTAATTTATCACAATCTGCTTGTGATTTAACTACTCTGAACAATTTTGTATCATCTGCAAATTTGATTACCTCACTTGTCGTATTTTTTCCAGATTATTTATAAATATATTGAAAAGTAAGGGTCCCAATACAGATCCCTGAGGCACTCCACTGCCCACTCCCTTCCACTGAGAAAATTATCCTTTCCTAGCATGTAGCAGATGGATTCAGGACCAATGAGTATAGTGTACTCCTAATAGCAGTTGGAGACGGATCAGATTTCAATCTGACGTAGGCCCCTAGTACATATACCCCTGCAGGAAGTGCAGCTCTTCAGTATTTTCTGTCTCCATAGCAGTTAGGGACTGTCTGCACGCTCTCGCAGCATTAGAACCAATTCAAGAAGAAAACCCATCTCTGAAGACGAGCCCGCTCTCCTGTGGTGATACCCTCGGGTCCCTCCCCTAGTTGAGATTTCCCGAGGTGATTTCCGTGGTCCCTCTGAGGTGAGCCTCGATCCGGCGGCCAAATCGCGGCGAGGACCTAGCCCCCGATCCGGGTGCGGCTGAGAGGCAGCGGGTGCACCCTCGAGCGCGGCAGTGAAGGTATTTGCCCCGAGGTTTGAGGAGTCGCACAGGTTGCCGGCCTGGACCAGTGCCGCCGGGTTGATCTGCCCTAGCAGGGCCAGGCCCCGGTTAGATCCAAGGGTCTACCCACATGGAGACCCTCCGAGGTGGTCGCCATATTGCCCGCGTGGTCGCCGTCACCATCTTGGCCCTATTCTCCGCTCGTAGTCTCGGGCCGGGCGCACAAGTTTACTTAGGTGCACAAATTACATGTGCGCATAAAGTTGCACGCACATATTCCTTGTGCGCATAAGTTACACGCACAAGGACCGCGTGCACAAGATATATGTGTGTCGCGCGCCTACCGGGCTAAGCGCACAACTGCGCGCACAACCCACACGCACATCTAGAAACGCCGGAGCGCATAAGGGTTTACGCGCCGACAACCATGGCACCACCTGAAACGGAGATAAAGGCTCAAGGTCTCTGCCCAGTATGCCATATCAGAGCCGCACAAACGGGCCAATTCAGTAAAGTGCGCGCGATACAGTGTTTAAATGAGGCCCGGCAGTAGAAACGGGCAAAAGGAGGCGCTAGGGACACCAGCACGTCCCTAGCGCCTCCTTTTGGACCGGAGCGGCGGCTGTCAGCGAGTTTGACAGCCGACGCTCAATTTTGCCGGTGTCGGTTCTCGAGCCCGCTGACAGCCACGGGATCAGAAACCAGACGCCGGCAAAATTGAGCGTCCGGTTTTCGACCCGTCAGCCGCCGGCCGATTTCAATTTTTTTTTTTTATTATTATTATTTTTTTTTTTTTACTTTTATTTTACTCTTCGGGACCTCAGACTTATTATCGCCAATATATTAAGTCGGAGGGTGCACATGAAAGCAGTTTTTACTGCTTTTCTGTGCACTTTCCCGGTGCCCGAAGAAATTAGTGCCTATCTTTGGGTAGGCGCTAATTTCTGAAAGTAAATTATGCGGCTTGGCTGCACATTTTACTTTCCGAATCGCGCAGGAATACCTAATAGGGCCATCAACATGCATTTGCATGTTGAGGGCGCTATTAGGTTCGGCGGGTTGGATGCGCATTTTCCGCTCCTTACTGAATAAGGGGTAAGGGAAATTGCGTGTCCAATGGCAGGTTAACAGTGCACTCCGTCGGAGCGCACTGTACTGTTTCGGCCCGAAAGCGAGGAGGCCAACGCCCTGTACACTCGGTGCAAGGAGGCTCTGGGAGATCCAGCCCAGGGCCAGTCCCACTCGGGGCCAAGTAATAGCTCCTCAGTGGGTATCCGGACCTTGCAAATCCCAGCGGGACACCCCCACAAACGGGGACCCCAAGGGACCCAACGCCCCTCAGCTTGGATCTAGCGTCTATCTCATGGGTGGAGTTCTTCAAAGGGCTACACACCTTTGTTCACATGCAAACGGAATTCCTGACCTTTATGCCCCGGGCCCCTCGAGGCCCAGGAGCCCCACCTATGGGGACACGGACAACTCTGAAGAGGAAGAAGAGCCCCTAGAAGAGGGGGAACTCCCCCCCGGCAACAGATCCTCACCGAACCATGAGACGCTTTTTCACCAAGTACGAGCTCCCTGACCTGGTCACCCACAGCCTGAGGGAGCTCGCTATTCCGGACCCAGATGCTTTGGGGGGGGCCCAAGCCGAATCCCCTACTGGAGGGCCTCCGCCAGACCTCCCGCCATTTCCCACTGTTACAAGCCATCCAGCAGCTAATTGACCTGGAATGGAGCGCTCCAGAGTCCACATTCAAAGGGGGACGAGTTATGGCAGCCATATACCCCCTGGACCCGGCGGCCAAAGACCTTCTCACATGCCCAAGAGTTGATGCCACGGTCTGCGCGGTCTCAAAACGCACTACTATCCCAGTGGAGGGAGGAGCAGCGCTCAGAGATGCATATGACCTGCGTCTGGAATCCATCCTTAAACAGTCTTTTGATGTAGCCACTGTGTCCCTACAAATAGCGGCCTGCTGTACCTTAGTGACACGTGCCTGCTTATCTCAGACCAGGAGCAACACCCCTGGAGAAGTCATGGAACCAGCAGTGTCATTCCTTGCGGACACTGCTTCCGATCTGGTGCGCACAGGTGCCAGAGGAGTGTCATCTGCGGTGGCTGCCAGGAGGCAACTCTGGCTCCGAAGCTGGTCGGCCGACGCATCTTCCAAAACTCGCCTCACAAGGATGCCTTTCAAAGGATCCCTCCTGTTCGGCAGCGAGCTAGAGAAATTGGCCAACAAATGGGGCGAGTCCCCATTGCCGTGCCTACCAGAGGACAGGGCGAAGAGGAACCAGCGATCCTTCCCCCAGTCCTCCAGGGGCAGAAGTTCACAGCACTTCAACCCATACAGAAACAACTATCAAGCGCCCCGCCCTACGGGCAGGAACCAGTCCTTTCGGACCAAGCACAACAAGAGGGGAACCAGCTCGGGTACAGGCCCCAGCCGTACCCCACAATGAGATTCAGCCGACCCGTCCAAGGGAAGAAGCCATAGGGGGCAGACTAGCCCTATTCTACCACAGATGGGTCAAGATAACTTCGGACAAGTGGGTCCTAGCCATCATTCGGGAGGGGTACTATCTGGATTTTCTACGAACCCCTCCGGACAAGTTCATGGAGTCCCCCTGCCACGACCTCACCAAGAAGGTGGCAGTGGAAGCTACACTAACCAGACTACTGGCCCTCGAGGCCATAACCCCAGTGCCTCCACAAGAAATAAATACTGGGCATTATTCCATTTATTTATTGTCCCCAAGAAAGAGGGGGACATTCAGGCCCATCCTGGACCTCAAGTCGGTCAACCGCCACCTGAGGATTCCCCACTTCCGCATGGAAACCCTACGCTCCGTAATAAGGGCAATACAACCGGGAGAGTTTCTCACATCCCTGGATCTTTTGGAGGCCTACCTACACATCCCAATTCATCAGGAACACCAGCGCTATCTATGCTTCAAAATCCTGGACCGTCACTACCAGTTCCGGGCACTACCCTTCGGGTTAGCCACAGCACCCCGGACGTTCACCAAGATCATAATGGTGGTGGTGGCAACACTGAGGAAGGAAGGAAACCTCGTACATCCTTACCTAGACGATTAGCTGATCAGGGCGAAATCCCCAGAGGAAAGCCGCCAAGCAACCAACAGAGTCAAAACTCTACTGGAGAGCTTAGGATGGGTGGTCAACAGAAACAAAAGTTGTCTGCAGCCCTCACAGTCTCTAGAGTACCTAGGAGTCCGATTCGACACCAAAGAAGACAAGATCAGCCTGACTCCCAAAAGGAGATCAAAACTGTGGAACCGATTACAAAGCCTGTTGAGCGAGCCTCGCCCCACAGCATGGGATTACCTACAAGTCCTCGGTCTGATGGCATCCACACTGGAAGTAGTACCATGGGTGCGAGCTCACATGAGACCCCTGCAGTGCTCACTTCTATCACAATGGAATCCGCTGTCTCAGAACTACACCGTACGTCTATCACTCCCGGGCAGGGTTCGGACCCAGATACAGTGGTGGCTACTGGCCAGCCACCACTGTATCCAGGGAACAAGACTATGCTCACCACAGACGACAGCCTACGAGGATGGGGAGCTCACTGCGAGGAATTAACCGCCCAAGGTTAGTGGAATGCAGAAGAGTCTGGATGGAACGTCAACCGCCTAGAAGCCCGAGCAGTCAGACTAGCCTGCCTACGCTTCGCCCACTGACTCAGAGACAAAGCGGTCAGAGTAATGTCAGACAACGCCACAACAGTGGCCTACATCAACCGGCAGGGGGGAACCAGAAGCCAACAGGTGTCTCTGGAAATAGACCCCCTAATGACGTGGGCAGAAGTAAACCTCCAAGAGATCTCGACCGTCCACATTGCCGGGAAAGACAACTCATGGCGGACTACCTCAGCAGGGAAAGTCTAGACCCAGGAGAATGGAGAGCAGCGTTCCAAATGATAGTGAACCGTGGGGGACGCCAGACGTGGACCTTCTGGCAAACCGGTCCAACGCCCAAGTACCCAGGTACTTCAGCCGCAGGCGGGAACCTCAGTCCCAGGGGATCGATGACCTGGCCACAGGGGACCCTATTATACGCTTTCCCACCATGGCCCCTACTGGGCGCAATCATTCACAAGATATAGCTGCACAGGGGACTAGTTTTTCTGGTGGTCCCGGACTGGCCAAGAAGGCCGTGGTACGCCGACATGAGAAGACTACTGGCAGGGAACCCCCTACCACTGCCTCCACACAGAGACCTGCTCCAACAAGGACCGATCCTCCACGAGGATCCAGCTCACTTCTCTCTTACGGCCTGGCCATTGAGAGGGCTCGCCTGAGAAACAGCCCCCGAGTATCCGCTCTAATCGATACCCTGCTCCAAGCACGCAAGTTCTCCACATCTCTAACATACATAAGGATTTGGAGAGTTTTTGAAGCCTGGTGTGACGACCATGACATCAAGCCACGCTCAACTAAAGTTCCCGTGATCCTGGAATTCTTACAGAACGGGCTACAGAAGGGACTGTCCCTCAACTCTATCAAGGTACAGGTGGCCGCATTGTCATGCTACGGCCCCAAGAGCGGGGGCGACAGCATAGCTTCTCACCCAGACGTGTCACGTTTCCTGAAAGGAGTCAAACACATCCGCCCACCACTAAAGTGGCCGGTACCTCTGTGGAATCTCAACCTGGTCCTGGATTTCCTAGCAGGAACCTCCTTCAGACCCCTCAGAGGTCTGTCCCTCCATCTGTTAACTGTAAAGACAGCCTTTCTGCTGGCAGTTTGCTCAGCCTGTCGCATTTCAGAACTACCAAGCACTGTCCAGCCGTGAGCCATTCCTCAGGCTCACCCCGGGATCCATCCAGCTACGCATGGTCCCTTCGTTTCTTCCCAAGGTGGTATCACACTTCCATCTTAACCAAACCATCTCGCTACCATCGCCGGATGACTTGAAGAATTCGGAAGAAGCTCGTAGTCTACTCCACCTCAATACAGGCAGACTCCTGTCCAGATACCTGGAAATGTCGGAACCTGTACGAAAAACGGACCACCTTTTTGACCTTCACAGCGGGAAGAGGCAAGGGGAAGCGGTCGCGTGGGCAACCATAACCCACTGGATCAAGGAAGTCATCAAGGCGGCCTACGTAGAAGCAGGCAAGCCTCCACCTCTACAGGTCAAGGCCCATTCTACCAGAGCCCAGGCAGTATCCTTGGCAGAAACGAGAATGCTGTCTCCCGCCGAGATCTGCAGGGCGGCGACATGGTCCTCCATCCACACCTTCTCCAGATTCTACAGTCTGGATGTTCAGGCTCAGGAGGACACTGCATTTGCAAGGGCAGTACTAAGTGGGTCACGGGCAGCCTCCCACCCGGTTCGGGAGTAGCTTTTATACATCCCATTGGTCCTGAGTACATCTGCTACATGCTAGGAAACAAAGAAATTACTTACCTGATAATTTCGTTTTCCTTAGTGTAGACAGAAGGACTCAGCATCCCACCCTTGGCTGCCGTTATGCATGGATTTTCGAATGATTCAAGGGTAAGTCATGTTTTCATTCACCTAGGGTACCCACCCTACCGGGTGTCGACTCTTTCCGGTTGAGTACACTGGCAGTCTCCAGCTATAGTCGTTCTAACCAGTTCAAGTTAATCAAGTTATAAAGTTTAACCAAGTTATGAAGTTATTCAAGTTAATCAAATTAGTCAGTCACACATATATCCACAATGCTTTTTGAGGAGAATACTGAAGAGCTGCACTTCCTGCAGAGGTATATGTACTTGGGGCTGACGTCAGATTGAAATCTGATCCGTCTCCAACTGCTATCAGGAGTACACTATAGCCATTGGTCCTGAGTCCATCTGTCTACACTAAGGAAAACAAAATTAACAGTTAAGTCATTTCTCCAATTTAATCCTACTCGGTTTCCTGTCTTTTAGCCAGTTTGTAATCCACGAAAGGACATTGCCACCTATCCCATGACTTTTTTTTATTTTTCCTAGAAGCCTCTCATGAGGAACTTTGTCAAACGCCTTCTGAAAATACAAGTACACTACATCTACCAGTTTACCTTTATCCACATATTTATTAACTCCTTCAAAAAAGTGAAGCAGATTTGTAAGGCAAGACTTACCTTGGGTAAAGCCATGCTGACTTTTGTTCCATTAAACCATGTCTTTCTATATGTTCTGTGATTTTGATATTTAGAACTCTTTCCACTATTTTTCCTGGCACTGAAGTCAGGCTAACCGGTCTGTAGTTTCCCGGATCGCTCCTGGAGCCCTTTTTAAATATTTGGGGTTACATTAGCTATCCTCCAGTCTTCAGGTACAATGGATGATTTTAATGATAGGTTACAAATTTTTACTATTAGGTCTGAAATTTCATTTTTTAGTTCCTCCAGAACTCTGGGGTGTATACATCCGGTCCAGGTGATTTACTACTCTTCACTTTATGAATCTGGCCTAACACATCTTCTAGGTTAACCGTAATTTGATTCGGTCCATCTGAATCACTACCATTGAAAACCTTCTCCAGTACGGGTACCTCCTCAACATCCTCTTCAGTAAACACCGAAGCAAAGAAATCATTTAATCTTTCCGCGATAGCCTTATTTTCTCTGTGCCCCTTTAACCCCTCTATCATCTAACGGTCCAACTGACTCCCTCATAGGCCTTCTGCTTCGGATATATTTTAAAACGTTTTTACTATGAGTTTTTGCCTCTATGGCCAACTTCTTTTCAAATTCTTAGCCTGTTTTATAAATGTCTTACATTTAACTTGCCAATGCTTATGCATTATCCTATTTTCTTCTGTTGGATCCTTCTTCCAATTTTTGAATTAAGATCTTTTGGCTAAAATAGCTTCTTTCACCTCCCCTTTTAACCATGCTGGTAATTGTTTGCCTTCTTTCCACCATTTTTAATGTGTGGAATACATCTGAACTGTGCTTCTAGGGTGGTATTTTTTTAACAATGACCACGCCTCTTGCACACTTTTTACCTTTGTAGCTGCTCCTTTCAGGTTTTTTCTAACAATTTTTCTCATTTTATCAAAGTTTCCCTTTTGAAAGTTTAGCATGAGAGCTGTGGATTTTCTTACTATCCCCCTTCCAGTCATTAATTCAAATTTGATCATATTATCACTATTGCCAAGTGGCCCCACCACAGTTACCTCTCTCACCAAATCCTGTGCTCCACTGAGAATTAGATCTAAAATTGCTCCCTCTCTTGTCGGTTCCTGAACCAATTGCTCCATAAAAATGTCATTTATTCCATCCAGGAACTTTATATCTCTAGCATGTACCAATGATACATTTATCCAGTCAATATTGGGGTAATTGAAATCTCCCATTATTACTGCATTATCAATTTGGTTAGCTTCCCTAATTTCTCTTAGCATTTCACTGTCAGTCTCACCATCTTGACCAGGTGGACGGTCATATACCCCTATCACTATAGTCTTCCCCAACACACAAGGGATTTCTACCCATAAAGATTCAATTGTGCATTTAGTCTCATGTAGGATGTTTATCCTGTTGGACTCTATGCCATCCCGGACATAAAACGCTACACCACCTCCCGTGTGCTCCTCTCTGTCATTGCGATATAATTTGTACCCCGGTATAGTACTGTCCCATTGGTTATCCTTCCACCATGTCTCTGAGATGCCAATTAAGTCTATGTCATCATTCACTGCTATACATTCTAATTCTCCCATCTTACTTCTTAGACTTCTGGCATTAGGATACAAACATTTCAAAGTTTGTTTTTTGTTTGTATTTTCATTCTGCTTTTTAATTGATAGGGATAAGTTAGAATGTTTTAGCGCAGGTGAGTTTTTAGTTACAGACACTTGGACTACTTTTCTTATTATTGGAACCTCACTGTCGGGATGTCCTAATTCTAATGCATCATTAGTATCCTTTGAAGATACCTCTCTCCGAACCATGTGCTGCTGAGTGACTGTTGGCTTTCCACTTAGAGCAGCTTTTAAACTAGAACGATCTCCTTTTTAAAGGTTAGCGCCAGCAGTCTGGTTCCACCCTGGTTAAGGTGGAGCCTATCCCTTCGGAAGAGACTTCCCCCCCCCCCCCTCCCCTTCCCCAAAAGGTTCCCCAGTTCCTTACAAAACTGAATCCCTATTCCTTGCACCATCGTCTCATCCACGCATTGAGTCTCCGAAGCTCTGCCTGTCTCTGGGGACCTGCGCGTGGAACAGGGAGCATTTCAGAGAATGCTACCCTGGAGGTTCTGGATTTAAGCTTTCTACCTAAGAGCCTAAATTTGGCTGGTAACATCTCATAATGTGAAGGTTCCTCACTGCTTCAGTCGCAGGAAAGATCTGTAGTCTTTGGGCATTGATGCCCTCGTGCAGGATTGGCCCGAAGGCAAGCTTCTATATACCTTTCCCCCGTGGCCCATGTTGGGCAGAGTGATTCGGAGAATCAGAGTGCTTCTGGTGGCACCAGATTGCCCCAAGACGCCATGGTATGCAGATCTGTGGAGGCTCCTGGTGGACTCTCTGATTTCCAGCCTACAGGGATCTGCTGCAGCAGGGGCCTATTCTTCACGAAGATCCAACTCTATTTTGTTTTATGGTATGGCCCTTGAGAGGGCTCTGTTACTGAAGCGTGGATGCTCCACTGCTGTCATTTCTATCTTGCTTCGAGCTCGAAAGTTGTCCACTTCCTTAGCCTATTTTTAGATTTGGCGAGTGTTTGAGGCTCATTTTGGATTTTTTTGCAGGATGGGTTGATTAAGGGTTTGGCCCTTAATTCCTTGAAAATACAGATGGTGGCTCTTGACTGTTTCTGAGGTCAGGTGTATGGCGAACCCTTATCGGCCCATCCGGATGTGGCAAGGTTCTTAAAAGGGGGTGAAGCATCTTTGTCATCCTTTGCAGTTTCCAGTACCCATGTGGAGTCTTAATCTGGTTCTTGATTTTCTGGCAGGTCCCACCTTTCGACCACTGTGTCACTTCTTCTTGATGCTGGTTACTTTGAAGACAATGTTTCTGGTGGAAATTTGCTTTACACATAGAGTTTCCAAACTGCAGGTCTTGTCTTGCCGGGAACCATTTCTGCAAGTGCATCTGGGGGCGATCCAACTGCAAACTGTTCCATCCTTTTTGCCAAAGTTGGTCTCTATTTTTCACTTGAATCAATCAATTTCCCTTACTGAACAGGGAGAGAGATGTGGATGAATATCACCTGTTACAGACCTTGGATGTCAAGCAGCATATCATGAGGAATTTTGAGGTTTCGAAACCTCTCAAGAAGACGGACTGGCTGCTTATATTCCATGATGGGAGTAAACAGGGTAGGCCAGGTTTACAGTCTGTGATAGCCAGCCCGCTGGATTAAGGTCATCATGTCCAAGTATGTGGATGCTGAGCAGCCATTGCCTAGTCAGATTAGGGCTCATTCTACTAGGGTTTAGGCAGTGTCGTAGGTAGAGATTAGATTGTCTCTCGTCAAGATTTGCCAAGCTGCGATGTGATGGTCCTGACACACCTTTTCTACACATTACCACCTGGATGTACATGCCCAGGAGGATGCAGCCTTCGTACTTGTGGTGTTGATTGGACCTGTGGACAGCCTCCTGCCCTGTTCGGGACTAGCTTTGGGTACATCCCACTGGTGTGAATTAACCTGTCTGAATACTAAGAGAAGCTAAATTACTATTTAGCTGATAATTTCCTTTTCTTTAATGACAGGTTAATCCACCTTCCCACCCTCCTGTGTGGCTGTGTTTCTGTGAATTACTGGAAAGTGTCAGATCCAGTCCCTTGGTTAATAATATTACACTCCTTGTCTGAGCTCATTGTTTTCCTGTTTACTGAATGCTTGTATCGTTGTCTGTTAATAGTTATGTTCATGTATTGTTTAGTTGTCCACAGTTGGCTTTTGTGGAGAATACTGGCAGGCTGATGGTGCAGGGGTGTATATAGCGTGACATCAGCTTTGCTCCGTCTCCATCTGCTAGTAGAGGTGCATAACCCACTAGTGTGGATTAACCTGTTTGAATGCTAAAAAAAAAACCCCCAAAAGAAATTATCAGATAAGTAGTAATTTATCCTTGTTGGCTATTTGGCTTTTTGTTCAATATGCTAATAGGAAAGAAGTTTGGGTAGAATTTAGTTATGAGTAGAAAAACATATAGAAATTGTTCTTTGTAACTAGTTGTAGAAATATTCAGGTTTGTAATATATTATGTAGATAGACTCACAAAAGAGTGTTTGTTTTTTTTTTTCGTTTTTTTTTGTGGCTGGTTGGATGTCCAAATTGCATTACTGCATACCATGTGAGAGATCTGGGCCTAACTTCTACTCCTTAGGTTTGCTACAGAGGTAGTGTTCACATCCCTCCCCCCCACCCCCTCCCCCCAGTGGCAAGGGAGTCTGTCATCACACAATAGTGGTACCTAGAGGTCAGACTCATGCATACATATAGAGTTTCAGAAGGCACCATGGTGTATGGACCCAGGGCTGAGGACGGCCGTTGTAATGGTGGGATTAGACAGGAGGAGGAAGGTTTAAAAATATGAAAAAATCTAGGTATTTGAAGATGACCTTTCGTGGCAACATAGCCCATTGGAGGCTGAAAATCTAGAGAAGGAGGAAAGAAAAACCCAAAGAGGTATGTCTTTTAAAAATAAAGAATGTAACATTTTGAGAGAGACTACAGTAGCATAGAAAAGGTTTTATGGCAAGGATCAGCATTCCTACATGTGTAAGAGTGGAGTGGAAAAAAACAGAATCTAGACTTCATACACTGAAACCCTCCCTATGCTCTTTTACAAAACAATGCCAGAACGTACTGTCACAATAAATCATAGAATGAGGTACACTCCTCCCCCTCTCCCTCTGAAGAAGCATCCAGAGTAGGTTGATCTTTACTGTAAGATAGCTTTTTCTTTTTATGGTTATACATTTTTTTATGTGATTTGCTTAGTATAGTGCTTCACTTTTTTGTTGTCAGAGGGAATAGTTGATTTACAAGGCCAACATTCACTGGTGACATTGGGAAATTTGTGAAAGTTTCCTTAAGTATATAAGAGAGCAGAATGTTGACAATCTTGTTCATGTCAAGATTTGCAATTTTTCTTTATTAATCTAAAGGTCGAAAAGGTGGTATTCATCGCAGTCAGTCGGTTTCAGAAAACGAAGATGACAAAGGCAGTAATTTACCCCAAAATATATCAATCCAGCATTCTACTTACAGCTGTACACAGCATGATGAGCAGCAATGTACACTGAATACCCCAGAACCTTCCAAATCTACTGGTTTGACAAGAAAAGTTAGAAGAACTGAGGCATGTCTGAATGAAGGTAGCCTGGGAACAGTTACTATGCTAGAGAATATGGAAGAGGGGGATTCTTTTTTACCTAATGAGAACCAGCTGAACCAGGAGATATTGATGCTACCTCATTTGATGGAAATAAAAAGTTCGACCCCAGAGCCTAAGCTGACACAAAGTCAAGTTAAAGTTAAACCAGAGTCTCAGGTAGGCAAAGAGAGAGGCAGGAAAGGACGAACAGATGGAATGAACGTATCACTGAAAAAACCTTGGGAAAATTCAAGAACAAGATCCAGATCAAAAAGTAGAGAGAGAGGTGCAAACAAACAACCAACAGTGAAGATAAAGATGGACACATCCATTGGTTCAAGTGATGCATATGATTTTTTGCTAGAAGAGAGCGTCCATCTCACTCCTTTCCGGCAAGGCAAAGCCAATGATGAGAGCAAAATGGAAGAGCCTGAACAAAGCTGCAGTGAGCAGAGTAGTTCTGAAAGTGAATCGGACGACAGCTTATATGTGCCTCACAGCAAAAAGTCAAAAAGCACACAGAGTAAAGATAATGAATTAACTACAGGATTGCCACCTTTAAGACCAAGATCAAAACGATGTTCGGTACTGCAGAAGCAGCAACAATTGCCTGCTCAAAAAGATAAGAAAGACGCAAAATCAAGGGAAGAATCTGAAAACTGTAAGTTAACTCTTTTTTTTTTTTTGTCATGAAATATTAGGGGGAAGGTAAATTTTTCTAGAAGTAAAATATTCATACATGGACATAATCTTCAAGGGCAGTGGTTCCCAACCCTGCCCTGGGGACCCCCCAGCCAGTCAGGTTTTCAGGATATCCGCAATGAATATGCATGAGAGAAAATTTGCATGTTATGGAGGCAGTGCATGCAAATTTTCTCTCATGCATATTCATTGTGGATATCCTGAAAACCTGACTGGCTTGGGTGGTCCCCAGGACAGGGTTGGGAACCACTGTTCTAGGGGAAAGGATTCTTTACATAAGTTGTGATTTTTTTGGGGTTTTTTTTTTTTTTTTTTTTTTTTTTTAAAGAGATCACCTATTGTTACACCAGTATTGCTGGGTTAAATTGTTTCATTGAGAGGGTGGGGGAGGGGGCGGGGGGAGAGGGTCTGGGGAGTGTGAGCAGGCAATTGCAAATGTCCCACGTGGGCAAGATTCAAAGAGGTTTTTCACCTATTGGGGCGACTAACATATACTTATCAAGTCCTCCGAACGCAGGGGATGGGGTTGCGAGGTTTTCCTGCTATGGGAGCGAATCAGCGGGGGTGGGCCTTGGGCTCCCCACCTAGCTTCCACACTTTTCATGTTTCCTCATGGCATTGAGTTTCTTCTCTCTCAATGTTAAAGGGCTGCAGACACCCCGTAAGAGGCACTTGCTCAAGCAAGATTATATTAGATCAGGGGGCCCTAGTGATCTGTTTACAGGAAACACATCTAAAGAAACGCTACGAGCACCTCCTTAACTGGCCCATGTTTTCTCATACATATTTCTCGGCGGCCAGCCAGTCATCTAAGTACACTGGAGTCTGTACGCTATTTCGACAGGGGCAGGATTTTATTATTCGCAGACATATAGATGATCCTATGGGAAGATATTTATTAGTTTGCTTCGAATATCAGGTTACCACTTTTACTCTGCTGAATATATACACCCCAAATACTAACCAGCGAGAATTTTATCAGCAACTTGATGCCTTATTAGATAAGGAGGGGACAGGAGTGATTGTGGTAGTGGGTGATTTTAACCTCACGATTGAACCAAGCTTAGACAATTCCGGGAGCACACAAGAGGGGACCAAACCGCACCGTAAGCGCTTGAAAGCATTGTTGTCAAAATGGAATCTGGTAGACGGGTGGAGACAAAGGAACCCCCGCTCCAGGAGCTATACTTTCTTTTCTTCTCCCCACCATACCTACTCCCGCATTGACTATTACTTAATTGACAGGGCCCTGATGCCTAGGGTCAGCGATATTGATATTAATCCAATTACTTGGTCCGACCACGCATCAGTCACATTTGTCCTTCAGACGACCCCAGATGGTACGGGTTTTAAAGCCTGGAAACTAAATGACTCTCTCTTGACGGACGTGACCTTCTGTCAACAAATACGAGATGCTATAAGGGAGTATTCTAATTCCAACCACGGGGCACCGGCTTTGGTGTGGGACTGCTTGAAAGCGGTGTTGAGGGGTAGATTTATATCCCGGAGCACATATGTTAAGAAATCTCACCAACAAGTCAAGCAGAGAATAATGGGGGACATCACACGCCTTGCGCTGGAACACCAGCGAACGCTCTCTGCGCGGGTGTATAGCCAGCTGCAGAAAGCCCGGGAGGAGCTACAGGCACTGACAGACGCAGACTTAACAGCCAGACTATTTTTACTAAATGTAGAAAAGTATGAATGGGGTAATCGCTCGGGAAAACTGCTTGCCAGATTCCTGAAATTTAAACAAACGCGCAATCAAATACTGACCATCAGGGGTAAAGCGGGGGAACTGCTTACGTCCCCCCCAGCCATACGCAGCAGGTTCCAGGAATTTTACGGCTCTCTGTATGCGGCGTCCACCCATGCCTCCTCAGCCCAAATACAGGACTATCTGGACTCTATTACCGTCCCATCGCTGGCCCCAGAAGAGAGGGAGGCTTTAGACTGTGAAATATCTCTCATTGAAATCCAACAGGCGATAGGAGACCTTAAGGCAAATAAAGCGCCAGGCCTGGATGGATACACTCCCCAGTTTTACAAGACTTTCTCCGCTTCTCTTTTGGATCCGTTGAGAAAGTTGTTTAATTCCCTGAGGGAGGGTAAGCAGCTGTGGCCGGGGTCTAATGTGGCAGGGATTACGATTTTGGGAAAGCCGGGGAGGGATCCTTCTCTCTGCGGGTCATACAGACCCATTTCCCTAATCAATCTTGACCTTAAAATACTTGCAAAAATCCTGGCGAATAGACTGAACGGGGTTATGACCAAGCTTGTTCATACTGATCAGGCTGGCTTCATACCTGGCCGGATGGCAGCTGATAACATCCGTAAGATCACTAATCTGATGTGGTGGGCCCGAAAAGGTCATATATCCATGGTTCTACTCTCTGTGGATGCAGAGAAGGCTTTTGACATGGTGCATTGGCCTTTTTTGTTCTCCGCTTTAAAGACCATGAACTTTGGGGATAAATTCTTGACCTGGCTTCAACAGTTATATAACACACCAACAGCGAGAGTAAAAATCAATGGGGTATACTCCGAGGCCTTCCATATTCAGCGGGGAACGCGGCAGGGATGCCCCCTGTCACCGCTCCTCTTTGCCTTGTTTTTGGAGCCACTGGCCATTAGGGTACGAGATAATAGTGCCATTACGGGCGTTGAAATTGGGGATAGTGCTTATAAGATGTCATTATTCGCCGACGACATCTTGTTTACCTTGACCGACCCAGGGTCCTCTTTAAGGGGGGCTCTCGCAGAACTCAGTAAATTCGGAGCGGTATCGGGTTTTAAGCTCAACATCGAAAAGTCTGAATTACTCAATGTAACGCTCTCCTCCTCTGCGCTCCAGGCGTTACAAACCCAATTTCAATTCCGTTGGGCCCCTACAAAAATCAAGTATCTCGGAGTTTATATTAGTAAGGACCCGGAGGATCTCTTTAAACTCAATTACCCACCCCTCCTCAATCAGATCTTCGCGGACATGGATAGGTGGTCCGGGCTCTACTTATCATGGTTTGGGAGGATTGCATCCGTAAAAATGAACCTGTTACCCCGGTTGGGATACCTATTTCAGGCACTACCCATCCTTATTCCAAACGCTGTCCTTACCAGATGGCAGAGACGGATTTTCTCTTACATCTGGAAGCGGCGACCGCCGAGGGTGTCTAAACAGGTTATGTATCGCCCGAAAGAGAGAGGTGGCTTGAGTGTCCCCAACTTACTGTGGTACTACGCAGCTGCACAAATCAGAGCCATTTTCGATTGGAATAGAAGGGGGGAACAAAAACAGTGGGTGACTATAGAGCAAAACATCTATGGCGGGACACCTCTGAGATCGGTAATCTGGCAACCCAAAAATACGCTGTTTCCCTGGTGTGATATGACAGCCCCGACTAAGACGTCTCTCACGGTGTGGGCCCAATGGCGCAAATCCTTGGTTGGCTCTAGGAGGTACTTCTATAGTTCAAATCTTTTTACGAATCGCCTCTTCCCAGCGTGTGCCTCCTCTGGCCCCTTTCACCGATGGCGCAGGAAGGGTATCAATAGTTTTGGTCAGTTCTGGGAGATCGATCGGTTTGTCTCCTTCCCTATATTACAAACCAAATATGAGCTGTCAGGGCAGGATGTCTTTCCCTACTTACAACTCCGTCATTTTTTTCAGACTGAGTTGGTGGAGCAAGAATTGGCCTTGGGCAGAACTCAGATAGAGGCATGGTGTGACCAGGCGGATACCTTGCGGAGGGCTATCTCGCAGGTCTATTCTTACCTTAATAAAGATCCCCAGCACAAACCGGCCTTTATGCAGGCCTGGGAGAGCGATTTGGGCCGCATTTTGTCGGAGGACGCTTGGGACCACATTTTCCTTCATACCAAACGGGGACCTCCTTACTCCCAATTAGTGGAGAATCGATATAAGATCCTCCTGCGCTGGTACTGTACACCAGCTAAACTGCATAGATTTAATTCTAAGTGCAGTGCGCAATGTTGGAAGGGGTGCGGTTTGGAGGGCACATTCTTCCACATGTGGTGGTCCTGCATTTATCTCCAGCACTTTTGGACCCAGGTTAACCAATTGATTAGGGATATCCTGCAAATAGAGGTAGCCCTCACTCCAGAGCACGTGTTACTGAACTGGCCTTTTGATATCCCTATAGCTCAGGAGCGGTTGCTGTCCTTTATCCTTTCGGCAGCAAAATGCGAGGTGGCATTGGTATGGCGGCAGCCGGGCCACTTGTCGGTGGAGAAGGTGACCTCTAGAATACGTAAACTGCACCTCATGCATATTAAGATGGGGAGTGCCAATTCTGGGGAGGCACTTCGACGTCAGAATTTGTGGCGGCCACTGGGAGTATGGATAGAGAAAGAGGCGAGGTTTACTCCTGATGTTCCCTTGAATCCCCCGGGGAGTTGATTCGTAGACTTGGTGACATTATGGAACTGTAATTATAGCGCAGTGTTACGTTTCTCCTTTATTATGCTCACACCTCTAGGGGGGTGGGGGGAGGGGAGGGGGGGTATGCACCATATTTTGCATATCAATGTAAGTGTATACATGCCTTAATGTATAAGTTGGCTTTCTTTATTGTATAATGTTGGCGCTTACAATATCATTTCTGTGTTATTTTTCTGCTTTTTCAATAAACTATTAATAAGAAAAAAAAAATTGTTTCATTGAGTCATTGTGTTCTATATGTATGTAAATACTAATAATAATCGCATGGGCAGGGATTGGAGTTTTTTTTTTGTTTTTGTTTTTTTCCTCCAGGACTTACTTGCCATATACTCTAGTCACCACTAACCCCCCTCCCCAATTAAAAAAAACGAAAAACCGTTCTTCTCTTCCTGTGCAGCTCATTTAATCCACTGGTTATCTCCTCCTCCATGCAGTCCTGTTTCCTTCCTTCTTCCTCCCCACCCAGACTCTCACCTCTACCTCTCCACATGTAGGATGCTAATCAGCCAGGTGACTGACCTGGCCTACAATAGATTACATCAGGAGCTGCAGCCCCCTTCCGTTCATGCAAATTGCTTAGGGCCTCCCAAAATGGGTTTCTTTATATATAAATAAATATCTCTATGCTGTATACTAGGCAGCCACACTGCTAGCCAGTGCTCAAAGCCCCTGTTTTGTTTCTCTTCAAGTTACTGAAAGAGTAAGCTTACATAGGCACAGAGAGATACACCATACCCTGACACAGACACAGACCATATCGTGCACAGACCTAGATCAGAAACACACTCCACACTCAGACTCTGAGAGAGACATACCCAGACACATTGTACACACCATAGACAGAGTGTGGCCACCTCCGGACCTCAAGAGCCACAAACAGGCCAGGTTTTCAGGATATCTATAATGAATATGAATGAGAGATTTGCATGCACTGCCTCCATTGTATGCAAATTTATCTCATGCATATTCATTGTGGGGGATATGAAAACCTGGTCTGTTTGTGGCTCTCGAAGACTGGAATTGGGCACCTCTGCCATAGATAAATGGTAAGGGCTGGAAAAATTGTTTGAAAACTTAGGTGCCAGGCAAAAGTTTTAGGAGCTGAGAAACTCCATTCCACCCTATCCATCTTGACTTGATTTTTGAATTTTTCCTGTTTTTCTCTCTAGTATTGTATTTTTCTTAGTTTGTTCATATTTTTTTGTATTTTCCGTTGATGAGCAGGGCTGACTTAACCATAACATGTGGATGACATCATCTAGCAGCACCAAATGGATCTCTCTTTCTCTCTCATAACTAGTTGAGCTTTTGCTCTACTGAGATGTGCAGGAATTCCGTTTGGGCATTGACTTGTGAGCTCCCTTGGGTGTTTTGTTTTGTTTTTTCGTTTGTTTTGTTTTGGTTTTTTTCATCCCAGCACTAGCACAGACATGTACCTGTTCTTACAAAATTTCCAAAAAATTATCTTTAAAGTTGCCGCTCTGCCTCAGCAGCCCCCAAGCAGCAATTTCCAATGCTACCATTAAAAACATAATAGAATGTCTTCCAAGAAAAAAGCCCACAGTAAGAGGGTTTAAAAGATGTAGTGTGGCAGGAAATGTCCATTACAGATGGACACAAACTCTGCTACCTTTGCCTGGATCCAGACCTTGACCAAGCAAATTGTTACAGTTGGGGAAAGAGATCCTCGCAATCACAACAGTCCAGGCCCTGGAAAATGGAGGACCTATGTAAGTCTCATGGAAGCTGCAGTAAGTCCTCTTCCACCTCACTGGAAAGAGTTGAGCATCTGCTCCTCCAAAAGTAGAACAGGCCGAATCCTCAGGGTCGAGTAAACATATGCCATGCTTTGAAAAAAAGGAGTCACAACTCCACGGAACCACTGGAGCATTGAGCAACAAAGAAGCATAGAGACTCTAGTGTACTAGCACCAGCACCATCTCTGCTTGTCTTTGCATCAAGCCTTGGAACATAAATCATAGGCGCCTTTTCCCATTAAACCATTGGAAGCATCATACTGCATATCTTCCGACACAACTATATGCTGGTCAGGGCAAGCTCTTCACTGGAGCAGAAGGGGATATGATCCCCTTTCCACCACTAATTTTTACTAGAGCACTCTCATTAATAAAATTGCTGTCTCAAAATCTGTCTAGAAACACTAGATTCTATTTGCTTATTTCCAGTTGGCCAACAATTCAAATTCTACAATGCCCAGAAGATGTGCAACATTCCTTTCTTGTATCAGAAGAAGATGTTGTATCACCTACACCAGGTCAGAGGGCATGTCAGCCATTTGACTAAGTAGCAGAATTGAAGGATTTCTTTCTCTTTAGTGGGTAAAGATAGGCAAAATATCATTCAACTTTTCCGTTCCAAAACATCATCTTTATTTCCACAAATTGTCCCAGAATCCACAATACATGTGACTTCTCCCTCAGGACCCCTACAAGTGGTTTCTAGCCCATGGCATTCTCATGCAGCAGATTAGCCATTCTGACATCAGGTGATCTCTCTGAGGTGATTGAGGATCCCTTTAGCTTCATCATTGGAGTCCTGGATTAGTGTTTCCTTATCTCTAGCCTCTGAAAAGTTATAGGGTATTCCCTCCAGAGCACTCGTCTCCCTCAGAACACCTTTCCTACTCAAGGTTTCTGGACAAATGAGGAAAATCTTGTGGCGAGAATTTACCTAAGTGCAAAGACTCCTGTGCTGTTTTAGGCTGCCTCCTCCAGGTTCTAGAAGTTCCAGTGGATCCTGGACAATCCTGGTTCATCATATCCTGCAAGATTTACAAATGAGAATGTGGAAAATCCCATTTTCCTAGCATGTAGACAGATGGACTCAGGACCAATGGGTTTATGCTCCCCTGCCAGCAGATGGAGATGGAGCAAACTGATGCCACAATATACATAACCCTTCAGTGACCCCCAGCATGCTAGTATTCTCAGTCTCCAGCAGATGGTGGACGTGCATCTCCTTATGGGGATTGCTTTGAGCTTTTTGAAAGGAGAAATTTTGAAATTCTAAATTCAGGAAAAGAAAGCCCTGCTCTCCTGCGGTGATACCTAAAGGTCCCTCCCCCAGCTGAGAATTCCTGAGGCGATTTCCGTGGTCCCTCAGAGGTGTGCCTTGGTAGCTAGGTTTCCTGATGTGGACTTAGCTGCTAGTTCAGCTGAAAGGCAGCGGGTGCAGGAGGTCAAGTGTGATGGTGACGGAAGATGCCCTCTTTCCCCGCAGCCAGAAACCGTATCTGTACTCAGCCAGTAAGCGCTGAGCTCAGGTAAGGTTTTAAAAAAAAAAAGTTCTGTAACTGAATTGGAGATAGAGGGGTTTCAGGACTTCCTCCAGTCTCTGTTCTTGGCGTGCTGTGCCGATGTTTGTTTCCACTCCTGTTGGGATTGGAACTGGGCAGCCTGGCGGGTTGAGCAGTCCCCGGTGGGCTAGGTCCTGCACGGGATTTTTTTCTTGCACGCTGCATGGTAGGCTGTAGTGGCCGTTCTCACGCGCACTTGTGTGTGCGTGTGTTGATGTCCTCTATAGTCCATTGGCGTGTACAGCGTGTCGGCTCTGCGCACGCTTTGTGCGCTATGTTTTTGGGCACACTGTGTACAAACTTTGTGTGTTTAACTTGGCGCATAGGTTGTGCATGCGCCTTGCCGCGCTTTCTTCTAGGTGCTTATTTTTTGGGCGCATTTATTTTTGAGTGTGAGCCGTTCTGACACTCGTTTACCGCAGCGATGGCGCTGGTAAGCAAAAAGCCCAAGTGTCTTCCTATTTGTGTTGCCTGTCATATTAGGGCTTCTCAGCCTGACCTGACGTCTAACCTGTCAGCACTGCTCAGATGCACAGGGAGAGTTATCTTCCTTGGATTTTGCTAAACCTGGCTCTTCCCATTCTGATGATGGGTTGGTCACAGCCTTGACTGGGGGGATGCCAGATCTTGCTTCTTCCTTGACTGGCTTCTCCGCTGATGGAGAGCAGTTCTGTGGGACCAACTCCAGTTCCTTCTGGGCTTGGTCTGGACCCGGCTGCTTTTTCTTGGGCAGAATTTTTTCAAGGCTTATAAACCTTTTTTTTCAGACTGTTCTCCGCTTCCCCCATTTCTGTCCAGTCGGATCCTCAGACGGTGACTCCTCCCTCTTCCAGTCCTATGTTTAAGCGACAGGGCTCGCCCCAGCTCCCTGCGGTTGTTGCCAACAGGAATTCAGATGGCACTGATGATGAGGTTGATCCGAATTCTATGTAAGATGGAGAAATTCCTCCAGGGCTGGAACTGTATTGACCCATGATGCAATTCTTTCATAGAGATGAACTGCCTGCCCTGATTTCCCAGACCTGAAACAGCTAGATGTTCCTGGTTCGAATGCTATGTCAGAGCAGAGGAGGAATCCCATTTTGGTTTCCTTATGTAACGCCTCTTGTTTTTTTCCCGGTGATGGATGCCACCCAGGAATTGATTGATCTGGATTCATTGATTTAGAAAGACTAGGGGGCACTCCATGAAGTTAGCATGTGGCACATTTAAAACTAATTGGAGAAAGTTCTTTTTCACTCAACGCACAATTAAACTCTGGAATTTGTTGCCAGAGGATGTGGTTAGTGCAGTTAGTGTAGCTATGTTTAAAAAAAGGATTGGATAAGTTCTTGGAGAAGAAGTCCATTACCTGCTATTAATTAAGTTGATTTAGAAAATAGCCACTGCTATTACTAGCTTTTGGGTACTTGCCAGGTTCTTATGGCCTGGATTGGCCACTGTTGGAAACAGGATGCTGGGCTTGATGGACCCTTGGTCTGACCCAGTATGGCATGTTCTTAATGGGATGCCCCAGAGGCAAATTTTAAAGGGGTCAGACGTTGGAAGGCCTGTACCCCGTGGATCCAGCTGAGAGAGTGTTTGCATTTTCCCAAAGTGGATGCTGTGATATGTGCTGTTTCTAAGCGAATGACTATCCCTATAGAGGGAGGAGCTGCCTTGAAGGATGTATATGATAGAAGGATTGAGGATATTCTTAAGAAAGCCTTTGAGGCAGTGGCGATTAATTTACAGATTGCCTCCTGTTGTGCCCTAATGGCGAGATCTTGTCTGCTTCTTTCTCAGGAGGTTGATGAGTCTGGAGGGAATTCCAGAGCAGTTATGGAGCCCGCTGCTGCCTTCTTAGCAGATGCAGGCTGTGATTTGGTCCGGTCCTCTGCCAGAGGAGTGGCTTCGGTAATAGCGGGCAGGCGTCAACTCTGGCTGAGAAACTGGCTTTGGAAACTGTATCAGCTGACCAATCTTACAAAGATGCCCTTTAAAGGCTCGCTCTTGTTTGGGAGTGAGTTGGAGAAACTGACCAGTAAGTGGGGCGAGTCTCTGGTGTCTCTGTTGCCGGAGGATAAGAAACAGTACAGCACCCCTTCGATATGAGGGGTCGTTTCCGGGATTCCAGGTATTTTCGTCCCTAAAGAGGGATGACATTTCAGCGGACTCTGCTTTTCAGTAGGTCTCAGTCCTTTCGTCCCTGGCAGCCCAAGAGAGGAGCAGGCTCAGTTGGTGGATCTTCCAGAAGGTGGGTCAGCAAACTTTCACTGAGAAGCTCAGGAACAGGAAATAGGGGGACATCTATCTCTCCTTTATCTGAGGTGGGTAGAGAACACGTCGGACCAGTGGGTCCGGGAGGTGATATGCGAAGGGTATGCACTGGAATTTTGCAGTATTCCTCAGGACGTGTTCATGGTGTCCCCTTGCCCCCTCTCCGCAGATGAAGCAGGCAGTGGAGTTCATTCTTCAAAAACTGACTGAGGGCTGTGGTTCCAGTGCCCACGTCTTAAAGTATGAGGCGATATTCCATTTTGTTGTGCCAGAGGAGGGAGGGCTCCTTTTGTCCCATCTTGGATCTCAAGAGGGTCAACCGTCACTTGAAGGTGACTCACATTTGAAGGAAAACCTTACGCTCTGTAACAATGACTCTGTAGTTGGGGGAATTTTGCACCTCCTTGGATCTGTCAAAGGCTTACCTTCATATTCCCATCCGATTGGAACACCAACGCTTTCTCTGCTTTGCGGTGTTGGGGCGCCGTTAACAGTTTCAGGCGCTGCCTTTTGGTCTTGCTACCGCACCCAGAACACTTTCCAAGGTTATGTGGTGGTAGCGGTGGCCTTGTGAAAAGAAGGAATACTGGTGTGCCTTTGTTGGAAACAGGACGCTGGGCTTGATGGACCCTTGGTCTGACCCAGCATGACAATTTCTTATGTTCTTATTCTGGTGAATCCTTATGGCACATTCAGAGGAAATTCCTATATATAGTTATTTTCCGTTAGTCTCATTCCAGTCCACCCGTAGGCATAAACACAGATTGATATGATTTTGTGTGAGGCGGATTTGTTGCTAATGGTTGCAATTATCAATGTTTGGATTAAGGAGAAGGTGCAGCGTGGGTCCACAGGCAGGCATAAGAACATAAGAAATAGCCATGCTGGGTCAGACCAAGGGTCCATCAAGCCCAGCGTCCTGTTTCCAACAGAGGCCAAACCAGGTCACAAGAACCTGGCAAGTACCCAAACACCAAGAAGATCCCATTCTACTGATGCAATTAATAGTGGCTATTACCTAAGTAATCTTGATTAATAGCAGTTAATGGACTTCTCCAAGAACTTCTCCAAACCTTTTTTGAACCCAGCTACATTAACTACACTAACCACATCCTCTGGCAACAAATTCCAGAGCTTAATTGTGCATTGAGTGAAAAATAATTTTCTCCGATTATTCTTAAATGTGCTGCTTGCTAACTTAATGGAATGCCTCCCTGGTCCTTCTATTATTCGAAAGTGTAAATAACCAATTCACATCTACTCACTCAAGACTTCTCATGATCTTAAAGACCTCTATCATATCCCCTCTCAGCTGTCTCTTCTCCAAGCTGAACAGTGCTAACCTCTTCAGCCTTTCCTCATAGGGCAGCTTTTCCATTCCCTTTATCATTTTGGTTGCCCTTCTCTGTACCTTCTCCATCGCAACTAATATCTTTTTTTGAGATGCGGCGAACAGAATTGTACACAGTATTCAAGATGCAGTCTCACCATGGAGCGATACAGAGGCATTATGACATTTTCTTTTTTATTAACCATTCCCTTCCTAATAATTCCTAACATTCTATTTGCTTTTTTGACTGCTGCAGCACACTGAGCTGACTATTTCAAAGTATTATCCACTGTGATGCCTAGATCTTTTTCCTGGATGGTAGCTCCTAATATGGAACCTTACATTGTGTAACTATAGCAAGGGTTATTTTTCCCTATATGCAACACCTTGCACTTGTCTATATTAAATTTCATCTGCCATTTGGATGCCCAATCTTCCAGTCTCGCAAAGTCCTCCTGCAATGTATCACAATCTGCTTGTGATTTAACTACTCTGAATAATTTTGTATCATCCACAAATTTGATAACCTCACTCGTCTTATATATATATATAGATATATATATATATATATATTTATTTATTGAAAAGCACCGGTCCAAGTACAGATCCCTGAGGCACTCCACTGTTTACCCTTTTCCACTGAGAAAATTGACCATTTAATCCTACTCTCTATTTTCTGTCTCCTTAACCAGTTTGTAATCCACGAAAGGACATCGCCTCCTATCCCATGACTTTTTAGTTTTTGTAGAAGCCTCTCATGAGGGACTTGGTCAAATGCCTTCTGAAAATCCAAATACACTATATCTACCAGTTCACCTTTATTCACATGTTTATTAACTCCTTCAAAAAAAATGAAGCAGATTTGTTAGGCAAGACTTCCCTTGGGTAAATCCGTGTTGACTGTGTTCCATTAAATCATGTCTTTCTATATGCTCTACGATTTTGATCTTGAGAATAGCTTCCACTATTTTTCCCGGCACTGAAATTAGGCTCACTGGTCTATATAGTTACCCGGATCGCCCCTGGAGCCTTTTTTAAATTTTGGGTTACATTGGCCACCCTCCAGTCTTCAGGTACAATGGATGATTTTAATGATAGGTTACAAATTTTAACTAATAGATCAGAAATTTAATTTTTTAGTTCCTTCAGTACCCTAAGATGCATACCATCCGGTCCAGGTGATTTGCTACTCTTTAGTTTGTCAATCTGGCCTACTACATCTTCCAGGTTCACAGTGATTTCGTTCAGTTCGCTGACTCATCACCCCTGAAAACCATCTCCGAAACTGGTATCTCCCCAACTTCCTCATTAGTAAATACGGAAGCAAAGAATTAATTTCGTTTTTCTGCAATGGCCTTATCTTCCCTAAGAGCCCCTTTAACCCCTCGGTCATCTAATGGTCCAACCAACTCCCTCACAGGTTTCTTGCTTTGGATATATTTAAAAAAGGTTTTATGAGGTTTTTGCCTCTATGGCCAACTTCATGTCAAATTCTCTCTTCGCCTGTCTTATCAATGTTTTACACTTAACTTGACAATGCCTATGTTTTATCCTATTTTCTTCAGATGGATCCTTCTTCCAGTTTTTGAAGGATTTTTTTTGGCTAAAACCTCACCTCTTTCACCTCACCGTTTAACCATGATGGTAATCGTTTTGCCTTCCTTCCACTTTTCTTATTGCGTGAAATACATATGGACTGCGCCTCTAAGATTGTATTTTTAAACAATATCCAAGCCTGTTGAACACTTTTAACCTTTGCAGCTGCATCTTTCAGTTTTTTTCTAACTAGTTTCCTCATTTTATCAAAGTTTCCCTTTTGAAAGATTTACTTTATTGTCCCCCTTCCAGTTATTAGTTTAAATTTGATCATGTTATGATCACTGTTGCCAAGTGGCCCCACCACCATTACCTCTCTCACTAAATCCTGCATTCCACTAAGAATTAAATCTAAAATAGCTCCCTCTCTTGTAGGTTCCTGAACCAATTGCTCCATGAAGCAGTCATTTATTACATCCAGGAACTTTGTCTCTAGCAAGTCCTGATGTTACATTTATCCAGTCAATATTGGGGTAATTGAAATCTCCCATTGTTATTGCACTGCCAAATTGGTTTGCTTCCCTGATTTCTCTTAGCATTTCATCATCTGTCTGACCATTTTGTCCAGGTGGACGGTAGTATACTCCTATCACTATACTCTTACCCAACACACATGGGATTTCTACCCATATAGATTCTACTGAACATTTACTCTCTTGTATGATCTTTATTCTGTTGGACTTTATACCCTCCCGGACATAAAGTGCCACACCCCTGCCAAGTTGATCCTCCCTATCATTGCGATATAATTTGTACCCTGATATAGCACTATCCCATTGGTTATCCTCCTTCCACCAAGTTTCTGTGATGCCAATTATGTCAATCTCATCATTTGCTGCTATACACTCTAACTCTCCCATCTTACTACTTAGACTTCTGGCATTCGCATACAGACATTTCAAAGTGTGTTTTTTGTTTGTTTTAATTACCAGCTTTTCAGTTGTTTGGGATAATTCGGAAATCATTAGCTTTGGTGATTTTTTACATATAGGCATATGGACTATGTTTGCTTTTAATGGAACCCCTCTCTGTTGGGATGCCCTAACTCTCCTGTTTCATTAGTATCCTTCAAGGATACATTTCTCTGAACCATGCACTGCTGAGTGACTGTCTGCTTTCCCCCTTGTTCTAGTTTAAAAGCTGCTCTATCTCCTTTTTGAAAGTTAGTGCCAGCAGCTTGGTTCCACTCTGGTTAAGGTGGAGCCCATCCTTTCAGAAAAGTCTCCCCTTTCCCCAAAAGTTTCCCCAGTTCCTTACAAAGCTGAATCCCTCTTCCCTGCACAGTCTCATCCACGCATTAATACTTTGGAGCTCTGCCTGCCTCTGGGGACCTGCACGTGGAACAGGAAGCATTTCAGAGAATGCCACCCCGGAGGATCTGGATTTTAGCTTCCTACCTAAAATCCTAAATTTGGCTTCCAGAACCTCTCTCCCACATTTTCCTATGTCGTTGGTGCCCACATGTACCACGACAGCCGGCTCCTCCCCAGCACTGTCTATAATCCTATCTAGGTGACACATACGGTCTGCCACCTTCACACCAGCCAGGCAAGTTACGAGGTGGTCCTCACGTCCAGCCACCCTGCTATCTACATTTCTAATAATCGAATCACCAACTATGATGGCCGGCCTAGCCCTTTCCTCCTGGGCAGTAGCCCTGGGAGACTTGTCCTCAGTACGAGAGGACAATACATCACCTGGAGAGCAGGTCCTTGCTACAGGATCACTTCCTGCTACACCAGAGTGATGTTCTCCTACTGGGAGACCTTTCTGAATCAAGGCAGCACTAGGGTTGCCAGACTGGATTTGGGACTTGGCTACTATGTCCCTGAAGGTCTCATCAATGTACCTCTATGTCTCTCTCAGCTCCTCCAAGTCTGCTACTCTAGCCTCCAGAGATTGGACTCGTTCCCTGAGAGCCAGGAGCTCTTTGCACACATACAATCTCTCACCAGCGGGTAAAAAATCATACATGTGACACTCAATGCAAA
Source organism: Rhinatrema bivittatum (assembly GCF_901001135.1). Lineage (NCBI taxonomy): Eukaryota > Metazoa > Chordata > Amphibia > Gymnophiona > Rhinatrematidae > Rhinatrema > Rhinatrema bivittatum. The sequence continues at coordinate 233,119,434 of NC_042616.1, read as the reverse complement.
AGACTGGAAAGCCCCCTTCTTGCTGCTGGACTGCTGCCTTCATCTTAGTTTTATTGAGTTCCTAGTTAAGTTTAGGATACTAAAGGAGTTGGAATGAGATTAGTTTAAAATTACAGGTGCATTTTCTAATTAATCAGCTAGTGTCCTACAAGGGGATGATTAAACTTTCAATAAGGGCTGGTACAATAGTATGATTTAGATAAGACCCTGATTGATTTTTAATGAGAAAGTGTCTCATGCCTAAAAATCAATGGTTGAGTGGGTGGGAAAGACAGACACTAGAATTAACTATCTCTGGCTTGCTTATTACCTCAGACACACACAAACTCTAAAGAATATATCCCTTAATTTCATCTTTCACCAAACTTTTATAAGCCCAAAAATTTCTGAAAGCTATACTTACCAATCCTCTTTAACCACCGTTAAATTAATCTTCACTCAGTTAATGGAAGGGTTTGAGATTTGTATGCCATTAGGCGCTCGCTTCAGGTCCTCCTCTACTGCAAAGGGGGCGGGGCCTCTAGAAGCTGGGGCTATGGACGTCAATCCCTGGATCGCTTGCGGTGACTTCTGGACTCCTCTCCTGGGGGATGCTGGGAGCCGTATGCAGATGAGCCTTCCGGTCCTCCTCTACTGCAAAGGGGGCAGGGCCTCTGGAAGCTGGGGCTATGGACGTCAATCCCTGGATCGCTTGTGGTGACTTCTGGACTCCTCTCCCGGGGGATGCTGGGAGCCGTATGCAGATGAGCCTTCCAGTCCTCCTCTACTGCAAAGGGGGCAGGGCCTCTGGAAGCTGGGGCTATGGACGTCAATCCCTGGATCGCTTGCGGTGACTTCTGGACTCCTCCCGGGGGATGCTGGGAGCAGTATGCAGATGAGCCTTCCGGTCCTCCTCTACTGCTAAGGCTATCAGCAAAGGAAAGATAGGTACAACATTTCTTGACGTGCTGCTTTTGAAGACCAGAAGTAGAATATCAGAAATTAGCCCCTCCCCAACATACCGAATTTCCCCCTGCCTATGGGTAAAAGTGAAACTCCTCAGCAGAAATTTGAATATGATTTTCTAATATAACACTTTGTTTCATTAAAACTAGTATAAAAAATGCATACAAGTTTAAAACCCAGGGATTTGTTTTTTGGAATCTTCAAAGTGGATTACTTTCAGTTATTTGAATATGATTTATATAGAAAATAGTGTGTGTGTGTGGGGGGGGTGTTTTTGTTTTGCTTTGCTTTTGTTTGGTTTTATTTGTTTTTTGGCGGGGGGTTGTAAGAACTGAACACGCCTTTGTTGAGCAACCCATCTATGGCCTGATTTAAGGCTTTTTCCCATTCTATGTCTGAGAAATAAGCTTAGTAACTTGGGACCAAGTGATTGTCACTCGACAGGCACTAGATGTAACTGTAAAAGTTTGGGCACTGATCTAAAAGCTTAGAATACAGTATATTAAACTGGGAGGAGGGAAGGTGATGAGAGCTCTAAACTGGCATATGTGCAACTTTCTTTAGCCATTTTGTTTCCATTTATGCTGAGGAACCATCTCCCTTACCCCCCTCCAACTCTGTTCTGTGTATTTGTTTCTATTTGTAGAAATAAAATAGATTCACTAGATGGAGGGAGTGCAAATTATGGCAATTATTAAAAAAAAAAAAAAAAAGACAAAACTGAAAGTGTCGCCTGCCTTCCTTTTTAAAGGAAATGGGGCATCCACTCCAAATTGGGACCTGATTTACTAAGGCATTTTCCCTTTGTGTCTCGGGGGGGCGGGGGGGAGCTTAGTAAATAAGGCTCTTTAGTAACTTACTGAGAAGAGAATACACCACAACTACTAGGATGCGAGAGAGGCTGGGCACGTTATCCTTTGATAACTTCCACATTGGACGGCTATTGACCAGATCTGTTTTTTGGAGCTATCAAAAATGTGATCTTCCTTGAATGCTGACCCTTGCTTGCTCTTTTGTCAGTCTGGCAACACATTAAATTGAAGACAGGAGCTTTTGCATATTAAATGTTTTCTGTTTGGAAGCATTAACAATTTGACTAGGTGCTTTCTTTAACTGATCCTGATTCACCAAAGAGTGACAAGTCTTTAATTTTTATGATGCCTTTCTTGAAGGATAAAACAGTAACAGTGTAAGAGCAAAAAGTGATGATGTATACTTGAACAAACATTTTGCTTGCCATTTTTATTTTAGCTATACCCAACAGGGAAAAAAGTAGGAAGCTAGCCGGCTTGAAAACTGAATTAGAAAATGCTCCGATTGATGCTGGTTCAGAGGTCAGCCACATCACATTGAAAACGAATGATTTAAAAAAAACAGATGTAACATTAACACCATATAAGATAGAAGAAATAAAGAGAACAGATGAGAGTTCTGCAGGTAATGTGCATGCCATCAACACAACTGTTTATCTAGACAATATACAAGGCAATTTTGTTTTTCTTTACTGCTTATATCATACCTATCACAATTTTATGAAATCTAAAGCTAGAAATAGTTTTGGATAATTTCCAAGTTTTCTGATGATGTCAAGGGGTTATGTTTTGAAACTGGGTCATGAAGCTTAGAGGAAATGTGATGGGACTTGTTTCTTTACATGTACTGGATGCTTGGAGTAGCTTACAAGTGGCAGTAACTTGGTGACAAGATTTCAGGCATGTTCAAGATAGATCCAGAGGGTGGTGGTGGTGACGGCAAATTAGAATAGTAACTTCCTTCTCATCCTGCTATACCAGTCCAGAATGTTTGGGTTATGTTCTCCTTGCAGTGGATGGAGGCAGACCTCATGACTTTTTCTCTGACATCATTAGTACTTATTTGTATTGCAGTGACAGTTAATCAGTATTTTCTGCCTTCAGCAGATGGAAGAGTACTAATGATGCATCAGGTTTTTAATTTAAATTTATCCTATTCTTTAAAGATTAATTCAGACTTGCAGTAAATATATGCTTTCTTAGCATCCAGACAGATAAACCCAGAAACAAGTGGGTCATGCACCACTATCAGCAGATGGAGACTTCATGGAGTGCCCCCTAGTTTTATCTGAAAGAGTAAACAGATTCACATTTACTTGTTCTATTCCACTCATGATTTTATAAACCTCTATCATATCCCTCTCAGCCATCTTTTTTTCCAAGCTGAACAGCCCTAACCTCTTTAGCCTTTCCTCCTAGGAGAGCCATACTATTTTCTTTGTCATTTTGATCACCTTTCTCTATATCTTTTCCAGTTCAACTAAACCTTTTTTGAGATGTGGTGATCAGAATGTCAAACATAATGAGACACTTTGTTTTATTCTCCATTCCTTTGCTAATATTTCCTAACATTCAGATTCCCACAGTACCTTTGGAGTCCACAGCTAGGGTCTTCCACATGCCTCGCCCTTGCCAACCCCACGATGGCCTTTGTGAGGAAGAAGGGCCCTTATGACCTGTGGGGGGAGGATTCCTCAATCTTCATCTGAATTCTTGGATGACCCCCTATCCGAGCCTTCCCCGTCAGAGGAAGGGCATCGGTCCCCGTCCCCCACCAGATGACCTCTCCTTTGCGGGGTTCATCAGGGCCATGGCAAAGCTTTTCCCTTCCAATTTCTTATGGAGGATGCAGGACATAACGTGTTGGAAGTACTCCAGTTTGTCGACAATCCTAAGGAAATTGACTGTTTCCATCCACGACATCTTTAAGGACCTTCTCCTTCGGATGTGGGAACACCCGATCTCCATATCTCCAGTCAATAGGATGGCAGACGCCACCTATTTGGTACAGCAGGCCTTGGGATTCGAGAAGTGGCACCTCCCTCACCAGTTGGTGTTGTGGAATCTGCCCTCAAAAAGGCAAAGCACTCCCATACCCATGCCTCTGCCCCTCTGGGGCGAGAACATAGGGAGCTTGATGCTCTGGGCAGAAAGGTCTTTCAGGGCACTATACTCGTCACCTGTATTGCCGCCTATCAGTTGTATTTGACCCAATACAACCACAACCTGTGGAAACAGGTCCAGGACCTCGCAGAGAGCTTGCCGCAGCAGCAACAGGAGTCGCTCTCTGCCATTGCCCTGCAGGGTGTATAGACTGGCAAACACGAGATGAGATCCACCTACGATGTAGCCACCGTGGGCATCGGCCTCATAGAATGGCCTGGTTCCAGGCTTCTGACCTCCGTTCAGAGGTGCAGGAGAAACTGGCTGACCTCCCATGAACAGGGGGACACCTCTTTGGGGAATAAGATCTGGGATGCAGTAGCTCAGTTGAAAGACCACCACAAAACCCTCCAACAGCTCTCCATTAGTGCTTTGGACGCTCCTCCTTCTGCTAGAAAATCTTCCAGGCCAAGTTCCAGAGGAAATATCCTCCCACCTCTCAAGCTCGCACGCTGAGCACTAGCTGCAGGGGCCGTTCCTGTCAACAGTGAGCACCCAGGCCTCAACCAGCGCCCCGGCTACGGGCTTTTGACTGGCGCTGAGGGAGCACGAGTCAGCCAAATGTACCTCCCCACCACCCGGTATCAGATTCCCAAGTAAGAGGTAGGCTTATCAGCTTTGCCCACCACTGGAGGGCTATCACTTCGGATCACTGATTCCTTACCCTTGTCTATCAGGAGTACTAGCTCAATTTCAGACAGCTTCCAGAGAACTCTTCCTCCATGTCCATCGTGGGGATCATCTGCCCAGCAGGTCATACTTCAAACAGAACTCTTTGCCCTTCTCATAACATGAGGTAGAACCCTTTCCTCGCCCTCAGCAGGGCCGAGGGTTCTATTCAAGCTATTTCATCATTCCGAAGAGAAACTGAGACTTGCGTCCCATTCTCAACCTCAGGGCGTTGAACAAATTTCTCTTAAGAGAAAAGTTCAAGATGGTTTCTCTGGGCAGTCTGATACCCCTCCTCAAAAGAGCAGACTGGTTCTGCTCCCTCGATCTTAAGGAAGCTTACACTCATAACTATCTTCCCTGGCCACAGAAAATAACTCCGCTTCGTGGTGGGGAAGGCTCACTACCAGTACAAGGTATAGCCCTTTGGGTTGGCCTCAGCCCCTCGCGTCTTCACCAAATGCCTAGTGGTGGTGGCTGTGTACCTCAGGTACTGTGCAGTGCACGTCTTCCCGTACCTAGATGATTGGTTGATCGAGAGATTCCTGCACAGATGAGCTTGAATGCTTTAGCCCTGACCGTGCAGACACTGCAGTCCTTGGGGTTTCTAATCAACCACCCAAAGTCTCACCTCTGCCTGTCTCCCCGACTGGACTTTATAGGAGCCAAGCTGGACATGGCGTAAGTGAAAGCATTTCTTCCCCTTGATCGGGCTCTTGCCCTTGCCTCGTTGGCAACCTTCGTGTACAGCAGCCGGCATGTGAGTGCCTGCTTGGTGCTCTGTTGGACCACATGGCAGCTTCAGTCCATGTTACCCCTCTTGCCCAGCTGTGCATGTGAAGGACACAATGGACCTTGTGGTCACAGTAGCAACAGGCCTCCCAGGACCTTGAGACCTGTCTCTCAGTCACGGAACCTCTGAGGGTATCTCTGGTGGGAAAACTTCTCCAATTTGGAGCAAGGAATTCCCTTCCAGGCTGCCCCGCCTCAAGTGGTCCTCACCACCAACACCTCTCCTCCGGGCAGGGAAGCCCATGTGGACTGCCTCCGCATGCAAGGTCTCTGGACTGCCCACTAAGCCCGCTGTCAAACGTTTTAGAGCTTTGGGCAATCCGTTATGCCCTCTGGGTGTTCCGGGACCGGTTGTCACACAAGGAAGTCCTGATTCGGATGGGCAACCAAGTTGCGATGTGGTATGTCAACAAACAGGGAGGCATGGGATAGTTAATCCTCTGTCACACGGCGGTGCAGGTGTGGTCCTGGGCACTGTCACAGAGGATGTCACTACGAGCAACGTACCTGCCTGGGACTCTGAACGTACTGGTGGATCAGCTGAGTCGCTCCTTTCAGTCGCACAAATGGTCCCTAAATCCGGAGATAGCTGCCAGAATTTTTCATTGGTGGGGAACCCCAGATGTGGACCTCTTTGCCTCCCTGTACAATTACAAGGTAAGCTGTTTCTGTTTCCTGTTGCCGGGGGCGGACATCTATCCTGCGACGCCTTCTCCCTTCATTGGGGAAAGGGCCTGCTGTACGTGTACTCTCCTCTCCCGCTCCTCTTTTAGACCCTACTGAAACTTCAACAAGACAGAGGGACCATGATCCTCGTGGTGCCTCATTGGCCCTGACAGATCTGGTTCCTTCTCCTTCGGGATCTGTCGATCAGGGATTCCATTCGGTTGGGGACCGCACCTGATCTGATAACTCAGAACCAGGGCACCCTGCGCCATCCGAACCTCCGGGTGTTGGCCCTAACAGCATGGATGTTGAGAGCCTAGTTCTTCAGCCTCTGGACCTATCGGACAGTGTCTCCTAGGTGCTGATGGCTTCTAGGAAGCTTTCCATGAGGAAGTCTTACAGTTTGAAATGGAGAAGATTCTCCACCTTATGGTGTGAGGCATGACTTGGATCCTTTCACATGCCCCCTTCACAGGCTGTTGGAATACTTGTCACCTTTCCGAATCTGGACTTCAAACCAGCTCAGTCAGGGTTCATCTTAGCACTGTTAGTGCATACTATCGAGGTGTCGCTGGTGCAGTCTTTAGTGGGTCGCTTTATGAGGGGTCTGCTTCAATTAAAGCCCCCTCTGGCCTCCTGTTGTGTCTTGGGACCTCAACATTGTCCTAATGTGGCTTGTGTCCTCCCTTCAAACTGTTGCGTTCCTGCGATCCAAAATTCCTCACCTGGAAAGTTACATTCCTAGTGGCGATTACTTTAACTCGTAGAGTCAGTGAGCTTCAGGCCTTGGTTATATACCTGCCAATAACAAGTTTTTTTCATGATCGTGTGGTCTTGCATGCACACCCTATATTCCTGCCTAAAGTTGTGACAGATTTCCACAACAGTCAGTCCACTTTTTTTCCCACATTCTTTCCTAAGCCTCATTCCCACCCAGGAGAACGGGGTCTTCATACTTTGGACTGCAAGAGGGCCCTGGCTTTCTATTTACATCGCACAGCCGATCACAGGCAGTCCACTCAGCTCTCTGTGTCCTTCGATACTAATAGGCTGGGAGTGGTGGTGGGTACACAGACTCTATCCAACTGGCTGGCAGATTGCAACGCCTTCTGCCATACGCAGGCTGGCCTTCAGCTGACAGGCCACATCAAAGATCAATCTGCACAGGCCATGGTGAAATTGATGGCTCATCTGCGAGCGGTTCCCATTGTCAAAATTTGCCGCACTGCAACATGGTGTTCCCTTCACACGTTCACGGCCCACTACTGCTTGGACAAAGATGGTCACCAGGACAGTGCCTTCAGCCAATCCATGCTGTGCAATCTCTTCCAGACTTAAACCCAACTCTTTCTGCCTAGATCCCCTGGTTGGGACCAGGCCCTCCCCTGCTGACCAACAGCACCGCAGTTGTTGTGCCTGTTGGCACTTTGTCCGGTAACTGTTGATCTCTCTTGCTGAAGGGGACAGTCTGCAGCTTGGTATTCACCATCTGTGAGGACTACCATCCTGCTCGTCCTAGGAGAAAGCGTAGTTGTTTACCTGTAGCAGGTGTTCTCCTAGGACAGCAGGATATTAGTCCTCAAGAATCCTGCTCACCACCCCACGGAGTTGAGTTCTCCTTCTGTTTGTTTTATTTTTCGTTTGTATTTTTTATCTATATTACAAGACTGAAGGGGGACCTCGCATGGATGTGTGGATAGTGGCACGCTGGGCGAGCTCAGTCTGCCAATCAAAGCTTCTAAAAACTTTGACAAAAGTTTTCCGTGCCGGGCTTCATAGGACGATGTCACCCATCTGTGAGGACTAACATCCTGCTGTCCTAGGAGAACACCTGTTACAGGTAAGCAACTGCACTCTAAGTGAGGTGAAACACATACGTTGTCCTATCAGATCTGTCTTTCCTTATTGGAGTTTAAATTTAGTTTTACAATCGTTAACTTCCTTTTGAGCCTTTAAGTGAAGCTACAATTAAGGATTTAACCTTAAAGATAGTCTCTTGGTAGCAATTACTTCTGCAAGATGAATTCGAGGTTTAAAAAATTTTAGTTATTTTGAGGCCAGTTATTTCCTTTTTACCTAAGGTAGTATCTTCTTTTCATATGAAGATTTTTGAATGTTAGGAGCTGCTTAAAGTTTTGCCTTGAGAAAACTAAAGATTTTCGTAAGTCTGAGAGGTTGTTTCTTTATTGTGGACCATGAAAAGAAGAATTGGCTTCAAAGACTTTGATTGCTAGATGGTTTTAAAAAAAAAAAAAAAAGCATTTTTTCAGCTTGCTTATTACAGGGTAGAATGGTACCTAGAATGATTTAAGGCCCATTCAACATGAGCACAAGCTTTGTTGTGGGCTGAAAGATGTTCAGTAAGTTCAGTGGAGATTTGTAAGGCAGCAACATGGACTTCCTTGGGAACATTTGCAAGGCATTATAGGTTGGATCTTCTTGCTAGACAAGATGTCATTTTTGGATCTTCTGTCTTGAAGGTGGGATTGTCATCTATTTACCCTTAGACGGGCTTTGGTATTGCCTATAGGTTCGGGACTGGTGGAGCAGAAGGTAGAGGAAGGAGAAATTCTTACCTTTTTAATTTCCTTTACTTCTGCTACACCAGTCCAGAATCCCTCCTATTATATATAAAGTTTAAGATTTTTAGTCAAAATTAATTTAGCTATTTTCATATTTACTGGTTGTTGCATTTGGACTTGGCTTCCTTAAAGAATTTTAAATTAATAGTTGTGTTGTATTATCCTCAGCTTATTAGGCTAGGGCACTGCAAACAAGCTTATTTTTGTCTATCACTTTCTGATATATTGTTATTCGGTTTTTAGCTTTGACAGTAGTAAACTGGCTGAATTGGTTCTGAACATCATATATTCTAGTGATGTCATTTAAAAAAAAATATAGAACTCTGCCTCCATATGTGCTGGATGAGAGGATATACCCAAATGTTCTGGACTGTAGCAGAAGTAAAGGAAAGGAAATTAATAGGTAAGACATAATTTCTCCTTCTGCTGTCTTCTGAACATCAGGCAGAGGAAGAGATCACCTGGCTTTGTGAGTCTATGGGAGCTGGCTACTAAGCAGGAAGCATTTTCTCTGTCATGGGGATTAAACAAAACGAAACTGCGGGCTCTCTGGCTATTTCCTGGGCTGTGCTGAGGGTGTATGGCTCAGACTTGAGCTGCAGAGAGGGGGGAGGGATCTATGTCCAGAGAAAAAGGAAAGCTGTTTGGACAAAAAAGAGAGAAAAGTTCTCCTAGGACAAGCAGGATGGTAGTCCTCACATGTGGGTGACATCATCCAGTGGAGCCTGCTGCTTTCTGCATGTCCACACGAGGTCCCCATTCAGTCTCTTCTTTTCTGCGGTGCAGTAGCCTCGCAGTTGTGGAACTCAAACTCCTTGAAATTGTTCAAAACATTTTCGAGTAGTGTTTTCCTCATCAGGTCCTCCTTCGAGGTCTGTTCCTTCCTTTGCAGTAGGTACCCTTGTTTTTGGCTTTTTTGTCATTCTTCGCAGTCTATTCCCAACTCTTGCACTGTCGTGCTCGTCTGCCATCGACTGCGAGCCGGCCTCCTTTTCGATATCGTCAGGTTTTCAATGGTGCCTTCAGTGCCCGCGGACCATGTCTATCATGGACCCGCACGAGGTCTGTATCCTTTGCCTGTGGGTCTCGCACGACGTCCGTGGGTGCTAGTTATGTGACCAAATGCACCCAAAGGTTGTCTGGGACGCCTAGATAAAATGGAGAAGCTTTTTCGGACTCCGAAATCTTCCACTCCAGCTTCAGTGTCCTCGATGCCCAAGGATCGCGGGGAACCATCTCCATCTCTATCCCTTCCTCTTCCGATCCAACTATCCAGCACCCCTAAAGATCAGGGAGAGAGAGATCGATTCTCTGTGGTCTCTCCCCTCCCGCAGACCTTGGGGTCATCGACATCCTTGGTGCTGGGGAAAGACCAACCCGAGCACCGGAAGTCCAGAAAGCATAATCACCGTTCTCCACAGACTCCGGTGCAGGGTGCCATCCACCTCGGGAACCAGAGGGCATGCTGGCAACGCCTTGTCCCCCCTCCATCAGTCCGGACCACAGGGTGCAGTCTGCAGTGCTCAAAGTGCTCCAGAGCGTTGAGCTCTGGAGCACACCGCCATCGATGCTCCCACCCCTGCTGGAGCGTCTGGACATCCTTGTTGGCATCCTACCAACACAACCGATGCCTCCACGGCCACAGATGCCCTCCACTGGAGCGATCCCGGGTCCTCTGAGGAGGATGAGGCCTTGGGAACTGGGCAACCTTGCCTGCAGTTCCCCGGGCTGCCGCTGGTTCCTCCCGGCTTGCCACAGCCAATGCCTCCCTCGATGTCGGGGGGGTTTCATAGATTCCATCTGTGCCCCCATGGCCTCCGGTGCCCTTGGGGCTAGGCCAACTGCCCTCTGTGCCCAGGCCCCAGTGAGGAGGAGGATCCTTATGACCCATGGGGTGACGACTCTTCAGAATTAGCCTCTGAGTTCTCAGTTGACACCCTCTCAGAGCCTTCCCCACCGGAGGAGCGGCATCTATCTCTGCCTGAAGACCTTTCGTTTGTGAGCTTTGTAAGGGCAATGGCAGAAGCCATCCCCTTCCAGCTCCTTTTGGAGGAGGATACCCGTCATAAGGTGCTGGAGATTCTCCAGTTCATCGATGCTCCCAAAGAAATCGTGGCAGTGCCTATCCATGACATTTTTAAGGAGCTTTTCCTCCATATAAGGGAACACCCGGTGTCTGTGTCCCCATCCCCAGTCAACAGGAAGGCCGATGCCACCTAGTTAGTGCAGCAGGCTGTGGGCTTTGAAAGGAGGCATCTCCCCCCACCAGTCGGCGGCTGTGGAGTCTACCCTGAAGAAGGCTAGACGTTCCCAGACGCACACTTTCGCCCCTCTAGGGCGTGAACCATGGAACGCGATGGCATAGGGAAGAAAACGTTTCAGGGTGCCATGCTGGTAGCCTGCATTGCAGCCTACCAGTTGTATATGACCCAATACAACCGCAATCTGTGGAAATAAGTCTAAGATTTTGCTGAGCACCTTCCCCAACAGCAGCAGGAATCTCTTGCAGCTATTGTTGCGCTGTGCCTTGAAGCGGGTAAGCATGAGGTGAGGTCCACCTATGATGTGTTCAAGACCGCAGCCTGCCTGGCCACCGGAGATATTGACGCCAGATGACTGGCATGGCTCTGAGACTCAGGACTCTGGCCGGAAGTTCAAGCCATTCGCAGATCTCCCCTCTACAGGTGAGAACCTATCTGGGGACAAAGTGAAAGAGGCCATGGCACAGCTGAAAGATCAGCATGATACTCTTCAGCAACTTTCTGCCAGCCCCTCAGAAGGCCCATCCTCCGCCAGGAAAGCCTCTAGGTCGGGCTCTCGCAAACCTTTTTAGCGGCCAAGGAAATACTATCCTCCAGCTGCCCATGCTCGCCCGCCTTTGATCAGCTCCAGGGGTCGCGGCCGGCAACAGGCTCTGAGGACCCAGCAGGCTCCATCTAAGGGCTTTTGACTGACGGTGAGGGGGCATGAGCCAGATGCTGGTTCCCCTAGTGTTCAGTCCCCTGGTTGGTGGCAGGCTCCTTTGCTTTGCCCACCGTTGGGAGGCGATCATATCTGACCAATGGGTCCTCTCCATTGTCCACCAGAGCTACCGCCTGAATTTCAGCAGGGTCTCAGAGACTGCTCCCCCGTGTCTATCGTGGGGTTCGTCCGCTCATCAGGTCGTTCTTCAATCAGAACTTTCCGCCCTTCTTGCGGCGGGTGCAGTAGAACCTGTTCCTCACAAACAGCGGGGCCATGACTTCTACTCATAGTACTTCCTAGTTCCGGAACGGCGGCTTGCACTCCATTCTCGACCTCAGGGCGCTAAACATCTTTCTCAAAAGAGAAAAATTCTAAATATGGGCATAAGTCTCCTTTAAGTCCCTTGACTTAAAGGAGGCTTATGCCCATATTCTGATTCTCCCCAACTACAGGAAGTACCTCCACTTTCTGGTGAGGATGGCACTTTTTCAATATAAGGTGCTGCTCTTTGGGCTGGCATCGGCCCCACGCGTCATCACCAAATGATTGGCGGTGGTGCTGCCTACCTCAGGCATTGCTCGGTCCATGTTTTTCCTTACCTGAACGATTGGCTAATCAGGAGCGACTCCCACTCTTGAGCCTTGCAAGCGCTGGCCTGACAGTTCAGACCCTGCAGACTTTGGGATTTGTCATTAACTTCCCCAAGTCGCATCTCTGTCCGTCTCCACAGCTAGACTTCATCAGTGGCAGACTGGACATGGCACAAGCAAAGGCCTTGCTGCCCAGGGACTGGGAGGTCGCCCTCACCTTGCTGGCCACCCTCGTTCGCAACAGCAAGAGGATACCAGCCCGCCTACTGCTCCGCCTGCTGGGCCACATGGTGGCTTCTGTCCATGTGACCCCCCCCCCCTTTGCCCACCTCTGTATGAGGAACCCTCAGTGTGCCTTGTGGTCCCAGTGGCAGCAAGCATCCCAGGATCTAGAGGCTCCCGTTGTGGTCATGGACCCCCTCTGCTCCTCCCTGTCCTGGTGGGAATCCCTTCCCAATTTGGAGAGCGGGCTCCCTTTTCAACCTGTGCCGCCTCAAGATGACCCTCATCACCGATGCCTCACCTCAGGGGTGGGGGGCCCACATGGACGGCCTGCATACTCAAGGCCTCTGGACTGCGGCCGAAGCCCAATGCCAGATAAACTTTCTGTAGCTTCGGGCGATCCGGTACACCTTGTGGACCTTCCAGGACAGGCTGTCCTCCAAGATCATCCTCATCAGAACGGACAAGGTACATCAACCAGCAGGGCAGCATGGGCTCGTTCCTCCTCTGCCAGGAGGCAGTGCAGGTCTGGGATTGGACCTTCTCCAGGGAGATGTATCTGTGGGCCACCTACCCGCCAGATCACCTCAACACACTGGTGTACCGCCTCAGTCGGGCCTTCCAGTCACACAAGTAGTCCCTGAACCCTGCGATGGCAGACAACTTGCTCCGCCGCTGGGATACACCAGACGTGGACTTATTCACTTCCCCTCCCCTCAGTCACAAGGTGAGCAGATTCTGATGCTGGGGAAGGGCCAGCCGGCTTGCGATGCCTTCTTCCTTCATTGGGGGCAGGGTCTCCTATATGCATACCCCCCTATTCCGCTCCTCTCGAGAACTCTGATGAAACTCCAAGAGGACGGGGGGACCGTGATCCTAGTGGCACCCTCCTGGGCAAGGCAGGTGTGGTTCCCTCTCCTCCAGGACCTGTCAGAGCGTGCGCCTATCCCGCTGGGGATTTCATCTGACCTCATATCGCAGAACTATGGCACCCTGCACCACCCGAATCTCCGGGCCCTGGCCCTCACCACATTGATGTTGAACACATGATCCTTCAGCCTTTGCTGCTCTCGGATGGTTGGCCAGGGTCTTGATTGCGTCCCGGAAGCCTTCCATCAGGAAGTTTTACAGCTCAAAGTGGAAGTGTTTCTCCATCTGATGCGGTGGTCACGGACTGGACCCTTTCTCCTGTTCACCATCCTGCCTGCTTCATTACCTCTGGCATCTGTCAGTCTGACCTTTAGACTAGCTCAGTCTGCGTGCACCTCAGCGCCTACCACCAGGGTGTCGCTGGTACGCCCATTTCTGTCTAGCTCCTAGTCGGACGCTTCATGCGGGGCCTCATCAAACTAAAGCCCCCACTGTGACCTCTGGCTAACCCGTGGGATCTCAACGCTGTCCTGGCAAGGCTATTGTGGACTCTGTTCAAGCCTCTTAAGTCCTGTGACCTGATGTTCCTCACCTGGAAAGTCATGTTCCTGGTGGCAATCACTTCTGCTCGCAGAGTGAGTGAGATCCAGGCCCTGGTTACGATTGCTCCCTACATGAAGTTCCTCCATGATCGTGTGGTGCTGGTACGCATCCCAAATTTCTGCCTAAGGTAGTGACTGCTTTCCATATCAATCAGTCCATCATTCTGCTCACCTTCTTTCCAAGGCCTCATTCCCACGCAGGGGAATGTGCTCTCCACACTCTGAACTGCAAGCGGGCACTCTCCTGTTTGGATTGTACAGCGGGCCCATTGTCAGTCCACCCAGCTCTTCATGTCTTTTGACCCCAACAGACTGGGAGCAGCAGTGGGGAAGCAGACCTTGTCGAACTGGCTAGCAGATTGCATCACCTTCTGCTTCAAGCAGGCAGGCCTTCTGCTGGCCGGCAAAGTGAAAGCTCACTCTGTGCAAGCTTTGGCGGCGTCAGTGGCCCATCTGCGTGCGGTCCCTATTGCTGAAAATTGCAGGGCTGCGACCTGGAGTTCTCTCCACACGTTCGCTGCTCACTACTGCCTTGACAGGGATAGTTGGCAGGACAGCGCCTTTGGTCAGTCTGTCCTGCGCAATTTATTCCAGTCCTGAACCCAACTGTCTCTTATCATGCTCCTTTTGGGACCAGACTGCCCTCTGTTTTTCCCCACAGCGCTGCAGTTGTGTTGTGCCTGTTGGCACCTTGTTCAGCTACTGTGGGTCTCCCTGGTCGACTGGGGCAGTCTGGAGCTCTGTATTCACCCACAAGTGAGGACTACCTAGGAGAAAACGCAGTTGCTTACCTGTTACAGGTGTTCTCCTAAGACAGCAGGATGTTAGTCCTCAGGGATCCCGCCCGCCACCCCACGATATTGGATTCACCTTCGGTTTGTTATTTCTCGCTCGCATTTTGCTTTATTACGAGACTGAAGGGGGGACCTCACGTGGACGCATGGACAGCAGGCTGAGCATGCTCAGTCTGCCAGTCAAAGTTTCTAGAAGCTTTGACAAAAGTTTTCCGTGCTGGGCTCCATCGGATGATGTCACCCACATGTGAGGACTCTCATCCTGCTGTCCTAGGAGAACACCTGTTACAGGTAAGCAACTGCGCTTTTTCACTGGGAGGGTAGGAGACTTTTGGAATTACCAGGATCCCAGAGCAGGAGGGTGCAGGGCACACCAGGATTTTTCCCATTGGTGATGAGAGAGAAGTATACAGCAGTTCAGAAAGGGGTGTTTGATCCATGAACAGATCAGCCGCAGTTGTTTCTGCAGTTCATACTAGGCCTGCAGAAAAGAAATAAAATAATCTGTTAAACCCTTCTAACCAGGGGCTGCAAGGAAAGGACATTGGGATGGACTTACTCCTTTTGTTGAGAGGGACTTTGCTGGCATAAAGAAACGGGGGGGGGGCCCCCCAAAGGTCAAAATAGACAGTTGATTAGACCTGAAGAGTACTGAGTTTCTGCCTTTGCCATTTTTCTACTTCAGTTTGGGCCCACCAGTTCTGTTTTATTGTTAAGCACAAAGATAATGCTAGTAAATATGAAGTTCATAAATTGGCTGGGTACCCCATAGCTTAGAAGATAGCTGCAGTTGACAAAAATTGACAACATTAAGTACATAAATAATTTTACCATAGTACCTGTATTTACACCTGTTATGTTGCATTGTTTGCCCCATCGTTACTTTATTTCTGCTCCCCCCCCCCCCCTCTTTTCCTTGTTACACTTTGAATGCAGTTTTATGCTACTAGTAAAAGTTAAAAGTACAGATGTGTGGTGAATTTTTCTGCTGTACCCTATTCTCAGGAATGAGGTGGGGAACGGGATCCTGGTTCAGAAAAGGCATAAGCAGTTTGGGAAGGGACAGGGCTTCTCCATCTCCAGAGTTTTATATAGAAATCCACAACTCCCACTCTATTGTCCTCCATTCACAGGTTCTGTTCTAGCCTACTCCTTCCTTTGGTGGCAAGTTTTTTCTTGTATTACTTGAAGGGGGGGGGGGGGGGCACGTCTCTTACTTTCTGGTAATATATTTTGCTCATTCTATTTTAATTTGAGTAAGGGAGTATTGGCTCATGAAAGCTGGTCAAGAAATGTGTAAAGTTTAAAAAGGTATCACCTTATACAGTATATATTTTGTATTTTTGTTTTAGTCCACTTGAATATACAGAAGTAAAGGTTAACATGGCAACTGCACTATTTTATAACTTTCAGAACTAGGTAATACAGGACTGAAAAGCTTGATAACTATAAATGACCCTAAGGGAAATGAAAAAAATCCTTTATTTTGAGTAGTAGTACCCTCTTTACATTTCTTATGGACATGTGAGTTTAAGTACATTTTTAAATATGTAAGCAGTTTCTTTTTACCAGTAAGAATGGCTATACTGATAAATCCTAAATCACAGCAGAAGTGGTAGAGGATGTGATATATCATCTATGAATTGATGTTGTTGGCTGTTTAGATTCTTCTTGTGTGGTGTAATCTGGGACTATTTCCAACATGATTTCTCCCAGAGAAGCTGGGGAATTGCAGGATAGCGTTAAATAACTTGGAGGCCAGTGTACTTAAGCCACTTTAAAACTATCCATTCCTCTTCATCCAGACCAGTCCAGACAAGTGGATCATGCACGCCAACCAGCATATGGAGCTAGAGAACAGGCTCGCTGATGTCACTCCTTTATATACTTCTGTGCTGACACCAGTCTTCCAGTATTCTCTGTCTCCAGCAGATGGTTCCTGTGCTGAAAGTGAAAGCTGGTTAGGCCGGGTGAACAGAAAAATTCTGGTGTGCAGCCCCTGAGGTGATGGATGAATTCTCCCTCTCTCAGTTGAGCATGGCCCTAAACCAAAGAGTGTCTGTGTGGATGGCAGCTTCAGGCTCCCTCTCTGTGGAGCACCGCCAGAGGGCTACCAGTGGGGCCGATGCAATACAGTGCGCTCAGCCAAGCGCACTGTATAACTCGCACTCCAATGCGGGTTAAATAGGCGCTAATCCACCCCCTAATGCAATAGGGGGATTAGCATGTATTTAACCGGTGTCAGACGTGGAGTGAATATAATAGCGCTCATCACTTGCTGGCTATGCTCCTTAGATTTAAAGGATGCATACACCCACACAGCAATACTTCTTATAACTTGGATGTATCTCAGATTCATAATAGGGACGCACCAACTCCAATACTGCATCCTGCCCTTTGGCCTATTGTCCGCATCACAAGCATTCACAATATGCCCAGCAGTGGCAGTGGTGGTGCTTATGCATGCAAGTGGGTGCATGTGTTTTCCTAGCTGAATGAATGGCTGGTCAAAAGCACTTCTCAGGATGATGTAAACTAATGTGCAAAGCCATTTGGGTGCTGGAGTTGATCCCAAATCCCATCTCAGTCAGTCACCTTAAGTGAAATTCTTAGGAGCTCTGTTAGACCCAGCTCAGGCAAAGGCCTTTCTTGCACAAAAAAGGGCCATTCCTCTGTCTGCTGTGGAAGAAATAAAAAGAGCCTATTGGCATCAATACTATATGTAACACCCTTTGCACATCTTTGCATGAGACAAGCCCAATGGACCCTAAAATCAGAGTGGCTCCAAGCCACTCTAGATCTGAGACAGTGTCCAAGTCATTCAATATCTTAGGGACTCGCTTTCCTAGTAGCTGATCCAATCAAATCTCACAAAAGAAATACCTTTCCATATTCCTCCCATACAACTTGTCCTAATCAGACACATCTAACCTTTGGGAGCTCATATAGAGGGCTGCACATCCAAGGCCTTTTGGTCTGCTCAGGCAAAACTTCATCAAATAAATGTCCTGGAGCTAAGAGCAATTCTGAATGCTCTAAAGGCTTTTATGTTTATTTAAAAAGTCTTATATTCTGCAACTTCCAAGATACAAATCAGTCCAGTGCAGATTGGATCATGAACAAGGTCATCTTAGTCCAAATGGAGACCCAGATAGCTTTGAAAGGGGGTAGTGCTCTGTCTCCTGAATCTGCT
The DNA here is from genome assembly GCF_901001135.1 of Rhinatrema bivittatum. Lineage (NCBI taxonomy): Eukaryota > Metazoa > Chordata > Amphibia > Gymnophiona > Rhinatrematidae > Rhinatrema > Rhinatrema bivittatum. Next base: position 233,101,570 of record NC_042616.1, on the reverse strand, counting down.
GGATGAGGTGTCTAGGGTGGTCCTGGCCTCCTAGAAGAGATTCTACTAGGTCATATGGTTTTAAACTGCATTTTGCTTTGAGGGAAAGACCCTAGATCCTTTTTCCTGCTCCACACAAATCTGCTTAAGTACCTTCTACCTCTGTCAGGTCGCAAGATTAACTATTGGGGTTAACCTCAGTACAATTGGCATGTACCACCACCATGGTAAACCCATTTCAGTGCAGCCTTTAGTTGTCTGATTCATGTGAGTTTGGCCTTTATGAAAGCCTCCCCTAAAACGTCCATGTCTTGGGACCCCAATGTGATTCTATCCCAGCAGATAAAAGCTCTTTTTGAGCCATAGACTCCTGTGAGCTGAAGTACCTGACCTGGAAGATCGTTTTTGGTAACAGTCACGTCTGCATGCAGATGATGAACTCTAGGCCCTAGTTATACCTTATACAAAGTGTTTGGGTTGGGTTTTGTTTTGTTTTTTTTCATAAGAGTGGTTCTGTGTATTTGTCCCAAATTGTTTCCTGAGGGTTGTCTACATTAACCAGGCAGTAGTCCTTCCAATAATTTTACCCTTCCACAGAGGTAAACAGGCCTTACATCATTTGGGCTGCAGGAGAGCTTTGAGCTTTCTACTTGGAGCAGCCTGAAGGCCTTAAGAGTACAGCCAGCTTTTTGTTTCTTTTGATACAAGTAGACCTGGAATTGCCATAACCAAATGCACACTGTCTAATTGGATAGCAGACTGCATCTCTTTAAGTCCAGGCAGGTCTGGGTTTAGAAGGGCTTATCAAGGCTCATAGTTTTAATGCCATGGAAGAGATTTGCATAGCTTTGACGTGGAGTTTATCGACACATTCACATCACATTACTGTTTTGGATAGAATCTCCCAACATCACAGTAAATTTTGTCAAACTGTCCTGAAAGGTTTATTTGATTGTTTAGAATCCAATTTCTCCCTACCTGGGGCCCATTCATTTTATCTCCAGGTTGCCTTTGGTGGGGGGAGGGGAAGGGGTAATTTAGAAAATGGCCTGTTAACATAATCATTATTGTAAGTATTGGTACTCATGCTGTATTTTCTTTCTTTCTTTTTTTTTTTTGTTAAAAAGTTGTATTCTAGTTGTCCATAGAGGAAATGAAGTTACTTGTCTATAACAGGTATTCTCCGAGGAAAACAGGCTGTAAGTTCTCACAGATCCCAGCCGCCTCACACAGAAGTTGGCTTCTTTTAGTTAGCTTAAAGTATTGAGCGGGTTCTATGTTATGTGGGACAATTCTGCACGTGCTCGGTGGAGCTCTGAAAGCTCTAGAAGCTGTGAAGTCCTACCTCTCTGACTGGGGCTCGGTCTGAAGCCATCACCTTACTGTGAGAGCGTTCATCCTGCTGTCCTCAGAACACCCAGTTACTGTAAATAACTTGTTTTCTTCTATAGGATTTAGTGCTGAGGTAGGTAGCTAGGCAGAGAATAATTGGAAGATGGGACATTTTGTGGGAATTTTCTATGCTGAGGAATGGTTGGACAGCTGTTTAATGATATTTTTGACTCATGCTGGTTAAGATTTTCTTTGTGTGTAATTTTGCATTGGGTGTATTTATTTTGTCCACTGCTTTGGGCGATCTCATTGAGGCTGGAAATGTATATAAATTGGTTAAATTATATTAATGCAGACTAATATACTTTAGTGGTTCACTTTTTAGTTTTGTGCAGGTTGTTACTGTCTTACAAAATTTGCTTGAGCAATGATGAAATGTAAATACTTAATCCCACATACCTTGTTCATTAAGTTTTTTATTATGCTTTAAAATAGGTAATCCACTGAAAGCTGCTCAAACTCGGCACTTTGGCCTGTGTGATGTCACCAATTTCTCTCCATTCTCTGGTGAAAAGGATGCTAGAAAAATCTCCTGCCCTCTTTTAGACAGTGACCAGAAAAAATCTGAACCACTTCTCCGTAAACGCAGATGTACTATCACTGTAAATTATAAAGAGCCAACGATTAGCGGGTATAGTTTTCCCCCCATATTTTTTCTTTATATTTAGTTATATTTGAAAATACTGTTCTGATCTGGAAAAAAATAGTTTAGGGTTTTACATTTAGATGAACTATAATTTATAAATTCAATATTGATCCAAATATATGACCTGCCCTAATTTCTAATAACCCGTCTTGCATTTTGAAACAGTCATAAGAATTGTACCTGTATTTTCATTTTTAATCTAAGGCCATCAAATTCTTATAAGTAACTTTTTTTTTTTTTTTTTTTTTTGTTCTTTATTTTAACAGGAAACTCAGAAGAGGAGACCGATTTACAGATACAGAATTTTTACATTCCCCGATCTTTAAGCAGAAAGACTCTAAACGTAAATCTTTTAAAAAGAAATCATTGACCAGATATAATGAAGCATTTGTTGGCTGCCGTTAAGATCCATTTACCTTTTATGCTTAATGTAAACTTCTGTATCGGGGTGCATGTGTAGTGGATTCCAGAAGGCGCCATGCTTGGTCCCTGTCCAAGCATAATTGATAACTGCTGTGGTTTTCTTTTGGGAAGGGGGAGGGAGATGAAGTGGCTTGGTGGCTATAACATTAAAAAAAAAAAAAAAGTTGCAAATGAAGGCTGATTGGCATTGTAGGCTAGTAGAAGCTGGTTTCAATTGACGTAAACACTCAGAATGAGTAGGAAAGAAACTGGTAGGCAAAAAAAATAAAGTTGTAGCTTTTCCATCGTTTTCTATCATTCACACTGAAGTTCTTTATTCTGTCAACAGATGTAAATGCAAAATGGGATTGTTGAAGTGGTTAAGATCAGGTTTAAGTATAAAGCAAAAGTTTAGACAAACCTCTACAACACTTTTTATAGTAAAGTTAATAAATTGGATCTTCCTTCTGTAAATACTGAAAGTCTGTTGACTTTGGAACTGTTTTGAATCATTTTAGAATTTTCTAACTAGAAGTTTGGCTCATTTTTATTGCACCGATGCTGAATATCAAGAAATCCAATTTGAGCTGGAATAAGCAGTGCTACTAAATTTTATCAGATAAACCTAGAACTTGTATCACATTTTCAGCCCAATACAGAGCAGTGAATTTTATATATTACATGAGTTTCTATATGCTTGATTAATGTATCTATAAATAAAAGTTTACAACTTGCTTCTTTATGTACTTCAGACATCTTAATGTTTGGCACTACTTCACCAAATCCTGTCTGGATAGTAGCACCCTTTGTTTAGTGCCTGGTTATGTATCTTAATGTCAGAGTTGAGATTTATTGCATTTATTTTGACCTATTTCAAAAGGTAACATTTTACTGAGAAAATAAGCAAACTGTTTCTCCAACAAGTAGGGCTGAATTAGCTATGACATGTGGGTGACATTACTCATAATGCCAAACATACCCATCTCTCTAGCTCACTAAAACATTTACTACTAAGCATGCTCAGGTGTTCCCACACATACGCCGCCTCCTGAACCCTTCTGTCTTTGTGTCCAAGCTTCCACGCTGACGTGTTTTTCTCTTTCTGTCTTTGACTTTTCACTTTACTGAAGTTTTTACTTCAACTAACTCACCGTTGATTTTGCCTTGTTCCTCGGCAACCCCTCAGCATTTTTTAATCCTTTTGGGGGGGAAGGGGGGAACCTTGATTTTGCAGAATGGCTCTAAAAAAGGCCACAGGCACTAGCTTCAAGGATTGTGTCTATAGTTACAAGATGTTAATTACAGACAGCCACAGTATTTGCTACAGATGTCTCTGCCCCAACCATGATTCGGCCAATGGCTATGACTGTAATGAAAGAGGTTAGTGTACTTGGACGCATTGACCTTAGGGCTAGACAGAAAGACCCTCCATTTTCAATCAACTCCTGCATCAAGACTTAGTCGACGTGCCCCTATAGGCCACAGTACAGTATTTGACCTCTTGCTTTGCTCCCCAGATTGACAGTCATCTGCAAGATTTGGCAACATTACTCACCACCTTAGCCTATAAAGGACACAAGGTTAAATCCTAAGAAGTTAACAACTTGCTCAAGAGATAATGAAACCTTGGGCAACTCCTGTGTGCTGGTGCCCCTGATTGAATGGCTGCTTTATTATGAGTCATCCCAAAAACCTGTCAGGCTCTTCAGAGACATCTTAGGTCTCACTGATTACTACAGACAGTGGAGCAGTGAGTATACCCCTATAGCTGCTCCCTTGGAGGCTCTTTTGCAGGATTCTCCAGTGCAATCTAACACTATCAAATGGAATGATGAGCTTCAGAAAGCTTTTGATACCCTGAAAAGTGCCCTGGCTTAGTCACCTGTTTTGGGTTTACCCGATTGCACTAAGCCATTCAACATGTATTATTGTACAAAATGGTTATGCCTTTTGTATTGTATTGTCACCTAGTCCCACAGATACCAGCAGCATCTAGGTGGCTACTTATCCAAATTGGATTCTATAGCATGGACTATACCTCCCCTGCGTCCATGCAGTAGCTGCTACTTTCATAGCTATTAGGGCAGCAACCACTATTGCTTTTTTCCTTATCCTTCTGTGCCACCAGTCAGGAACCAATGGGTTTAGTCCACTTATCCAGCCAGTGGAGACAGAGTTCTTTTAATGACATCACTAATAACATAGCCCAGAACTGGTACTGTCAATGTTTTCCGTCTCCAGCTCTTCAATTCACGGTCAAGCTTTAACACACACCCCCATTTATTTATTTATTTATGGTTGAGAAGGCTAATGAACTGGTATTGAAAGTAATTTTAGTTGAATTTGGCCAAGCTTCTGCAGCCACTTAGCTGCAGTGAAGTGTGCTGTTTAATTGGCAGGCAAGAGGGGCTTGCCTTTAAGCATTGCTACAAGGAGGTAGCGAGGCTGGTAAACTCCTTAGTTAAAAAAAAAATTCTTACTAAACAGTAAAGTTTTTTTTTTTTTTGTTTTTTTGTTTGGGTTTTTTTTAATTACTATGGCTGAGAGTTAAGAATTGCTCGGGTTATGGAAGCAAATGTGCAGCTACTGAGAGCCTCACTTGTTCTGATTTGCCATAGAATCTCAAATCGTGGGGAGAAACCAAACAAGGTTCAGTGCATGCTGAGTGGGCTTTTACTACCGCAGCAAAGGAATAAAAAGTGGTGGTCCTGTCATTTCCTCCTCCTCCTCCAAATCATACAGTTAGGGGTAGATTTTATAAATTTGCGCGAGGGTGTACTTTTGTTCGCGCACCAGGCGCGAACAAAAGTACGCTGAATTTTATAAGATATGCGCATCTTATAAAATCCGGGGTCGGCGCGCGCAAGGGGGTGCACATTTGTGCAACCTGCGCGCGCCGAGCCCAGTGCGCGTTGCCTGTTCCCTCCGAGGCCGCTCCGAAATCGGAGCGGCCTCGGAGGGAACTTTTCTTCGCCCACCCCCCGCCCCATCTAAACCCCTCCCTACCTTTGTTGCCAGATTTACGTCTGCTGAAAGCAGGCTGCTGGTGCGCCATCACCCAACCCGAGGGCTGGTCCGGAGGCCTCGACCACACCCCCGGGCCGGCATCCCGCCCCCTCCCCGCCCCTTTTACGAAGCCCCAGGACTTACGTGCGTCCCGGGGCTGTGCGCGCGCCGGCAGCCTATGCAAAATAGGCGTGCCAGCGCTCGCAGGGCATTTAAAATCCGGCCCTTAGTGAGCCAGGTTCTAACCCAAAAAGTAAAAGAAAACACTTTCTAGGTTCTATAGGAAATGTTAAGCTGGGCTGTTCGACAGTGTAGAACAGAGCTTTCCAAACTTTTCATGTTGGTGACACACTTTTTAGACAAACATAATTTCACGACACGGTAATTCAGTCTACTAGTAAACCAGAGGTTAAAGGTTAAACGAACGAAACATATTTTGACAATTTATGTATGTTTCCTTAAATATATACATAAATAAAATGTTTCACGACACAACCTATCTCATGAAAACCTTAAATTTATATTAAAAATATATATTCCAAGATTCATGTTATTGTTATAATTTATGAGAAACAATAATAAAACAAATTGTCTGTCCCCCACACACTCATCTCTCTCCTCCCCCCAGCACATGTCTGGTCCCCACACACTCATATCTCTCCCCCTCAAGCACATGTCTGTCCCCCCAGCACGTTTGCCCCCCACTCACTCATCTCTCTCCCCCCAGCACATGTCTTGCCCCCACACTCATGTACCTCGTCTTTTTGATTGTTGCCAGTTAAGTGCTTCACTCCCTTCCATGATCACCAGACACTGCTGCTTGCAGTCAGTACTCCTCATGGCCAGGCCTCATCGGCAGCAGCAGCCAATGCAAGGATGACTGGGCTCGTTCCACCCACCAAGCCCCCCAAAAAACGCGATTGACAGCAAAAATCACCCAATAATAAGCAACCCATAAACTGAAAAAAAAAGTGAATCTCTAGAAAAAAAAAAGCCCAAACTCGAATCAGAGTTGACCGGGCTTGCGCGACACACCTGCACACTGCAGGCGACACACTAACGTGTCCCGACACACAGTTTGGAAAGCTCTGGTGTAGAATGATGCGGCCACCATTTTGAAAATGGTCTGTTCAGCTACAGGGTCTGCACAGAGTAAAATGATGTATTTTCAGGAGTCCCCAATGTTAGTCCCTGAGAAAAATATTCAAACAGAGGTAATAGATGAAGAAATGGGTCACTCATCTCTAGAATATTCCCTAGAATATTTTAGATTTTTACACAGAACTTTTCAGGCTTTAAAGAGTAAAAGAAATAAGTCTGAGAATATATTCTAGTCAGGATCTGAATCAAGCAAGTCTCAGAAGAGAGGTAGATTAGATGATCTAGAAGTAGATGCAAGTCCTTTTGAATCAGAACAGTTATTTATTAGAAAATGATTTTGAAGTTCCTGGGAGTAGCTGGGATTCCTTGGAAGGAGGAGTTATATTTAGATTTTGTTTAGTTTATTAAGTTTTATATACTGTATCGGGTATTCCATCACAATGGTTTATAATATAAAAGAGTAAAATACAATTTTACAAAGAAGAAGAGATCAGAGATGGAATGCCCTGTGTGAGACCAGTGATCAACCAGAGGTTCATCCTCCCTATGGTGCCAAATATTGAAGCAATGCTTGATCATGCGTGTCTTTAAAATCCTACTTGTTTTACCCACGTAGAGCAAGGAGCAGGGACACCTTACTGCGTAAACAACACCTAGGGTGGTGCAGTCTGAGTCAGAGCGTAATTGAAAAACTCGTTTGGTGACAGGATGTTCAAACGAAGAAATCATGTCAGTATGGCTGCACATCGTGCAGCGACCACAGGGTCTATGAATCCCTCCTTGATGTGGAAGTGGCACTTGCCCTGGAAACACAGTGTGAACAAGTCATCGCGAAAGTTTCTACCCCTCCGAAACGTAAACCGCAGTGAACCCCGAAACAAATCTGATAGTGATAGCACCCGCCAATGTTTCCGAACAATGTCTGCAACCGCTTTACTTAACGTTGAAAACGGGAGAATACAATTATTGCACTCTTCATCTGGCACAGACGAGGGAAGAAAAAGCCAATCCCGGTTAGTATATAATGCTCGTTTAAAAGCCGTTTGTGGTGGAGGTAGTCACACGCCCCATTCCGGGGGGTGACTTTTCCGAACACCTGGGTCGAAGGGAGCAGAGATGGATACATACCCTTGATACTGTACGTCCAAAAGGTCTGAATAAAGAGATTGAGTGAGTGGCATTTGTTTGTATGATTGGTTGGGATATTCTCCGGCTCTGTAGTGATTGGTTCGCATGAATCTCGCGATGGATCCCTGTTTCGCGCCTTTTTTGATCCTTTAAATGCTTGTTGCCTACGAGAGTGTTTGCGCTCCTTGGTGAAATTTGTAATACTAACGTATAAGGTATGTACTTGTATCATTGTTTGAATATGGTATTGCCTCCCATTTTCCGTTCCACCAATTATATATCCATTTTTTACAGAATATATTGAAGTTTCTGGTCCCTCCTGACGCAGCAACGGCGAAACACGGGACCGTGTCGGGGGACCTCTATAAGATGTTTTCTGCTTAAAAGTGGAGTTGCCAGTTTAATGTTATGAAATAAACATACATATTTGAAGACTCATGGTGGAATTAAGACATTTCCTTGCACTAGTGTGGTTTTGAGTACTTGCTTAAGTGCAGGTTGTTGCTTTGTGTGTTCTTTGGGTAATTGAAGTCTCCCATTATTACCGCACTACCAATTTGGTTAGCTTCCCTAATTTCTCTTAGCATTTCACTGTCTGTCTCACCATCTTGACCAGGTGGACGGTAGTATACTCCTGTCACTATAGTCTTCCCTGACACATAAGAGATTTCTACCCATAAAGATTCAATTTTGCATTTGTCTCATGCAGGATGTTTATCCTGTTGGACTCTATGCCATCCCGGACATAAAGCGCCACACCGCCTCCCGGGTGCTCCTCTCTGCAATTGCGATATAATTTGTACCTCGGTATAGCACTATCCCATTGGTTATCCTCCTTCCACCATGTCTCTGAGATGCCAATTAAGTCTGTCATCATTCACTGCTATTCATTCTAATTCTCCCACCTTAGTTCTTCGACTTCTAGCATTAGCATACAAACATTTCAAAGTTTGTTTTTTGTTTGTATTTTCATTCTGCTTTTTAATTGATAGGGATAAGTTAGAATTTTTTTAGCTCTGGTGAGTTTTTAGTTATAGGCTCTTGGACTACTTTTCTTATTATTGGAACCTCACTGTCGGGATGCCCTAATTCTAATGCATCATTAGAATCCTTTGAAGATACCTCTCTCCGAACCATGCGCTGCTGAGTGACTGTCGGCTTTCCCCTTTGTTCTAGTTTAAAAGCTGCTCTATCTCCTTTTCAAAGGTTAGCGCCAGCAGTCTGGTTCCACCCTGGTTAAGGTGGAGCCCATCCCTTCGGAAGCGACTCCCCCCTTCCCCAAAAGGTTCCCCAGTTCCTAACAAAACTGAATCCCTCTTCTTTGCACCATCATCTCATCCACGCATTGAGACTCCGGAGCTCTGCCTGCCTCTGGTGACCTGCGTGTGGAGCAGGGAACATTTCAGAGAATGCTACCCTGGAGGTTCTGGATTTAAGCTTTCAACCTAAGAGCCTAAATTTGGCTTCCAGAACCTCCCTCCCACATTTTCCTATGTCGTTGGTGCCCACATGTACCACGACAGCCGGTTCCTCCCCAGCACTATCTAAAATCCTATCTAGGTGACGCGTGATGTCCGCCACCTTTGCACCAGGTAGGCATGTTACCAGGCGATCCTCACGCCCACCAGCCACCCAGCTATCTACATTCCTAATAATTGAATCATCAACTATGACGGCCGACCAACCCTTCCCTCCTGGGCAGTAGGCCTTGGGGAGATATCCTCAGTGCAAAAGGACAATGCATTACCTGGAGAGCAGGTCCTTGCTACAGGATCCTTTCCTGCTGCACCCGGTTGATGCTCTCTAGTCATGAGACCTTCTTCCTCCAAGGCAGCACCAGGGCTGCCAGTCTGAAGTTGGGACTTGGCTACTATATCCCTGAAGGTCTCATCTATATACCTCTCTGTCTGCCTCAGCTCCTCCAGATCTGCCACTCTAGCCTCCAGAGATCGGACTCATTCTCTGAGAGCCAGGAGCACTTTGCATCGCATGCACATGTACAACTTCTCACCAGTGGGTAAAAAATCATACAGGTGAAACTCGATGCAAAAGACTGGGAAGTCCCCCTCTTGCTGCTGGACTGCTGCCTTCATCTCAATTTTGATCAGTTCCTAGTAGGAATGTGTCTAATGTCCTTTAAATATATTAGTGAATTAACTGTATGTCTGGTAATGGCCTACTGGGGTCTGATCAAACTCTCAAAGTTTTTTTTTTGTTTGTTTTTTTTTTGGTGAAAGTGGCACCTGCCTATAAATTTAAGGATGAGTTAGGGGTGGGAGGGTTGGGAAATACAAACAGTCTAACTTCAGTTAGTCAGCCAAAGTGACTCACTGCTCTCTTGATTAACAAATGTTGGTACCTATTCAAACCAAATCACACTACCTCAAAACCTTTCCAAGGTGAGTAACTGAGCTGAACTTTTCAACCTTTTTACTTAGGTATACACTGCTCCTAGCTTATTTCTAGCTTCTGGCTACTTTTTGTGGTGGTTTTTTTTTTTGTTTTTTTGTTTTTGTTTTTTTTTTAAATACAAACACTCAGTTCTGCTTACTAGCTGCCTTACAGACTTTTAAAAATAAACACACTACCTACTGCTTACTAGCTGCCTTATTGACTGACTAGGATTTGTATATCTGCATAAATATAAAAATTCAGACCTAGCCCAGCAAGTAGATGACAGACTGGTAATAAGTATACATTAAAGAGAGTGGCTGAGAGTGCAGACCCCTTTGGGACCCCGGTTTCAAGGGGAATCTTTTTTGACATAGTATTTTTAAACTTTACTTGAAATGAACGATTGCTGAGAAAGGAAGAAAACCATTTTAATACAGTGTCTGTGATTCCTATTTCGGCCAGGCGGTCATAAAGTATTGAATGATCTACAGTATCAAAGGCTGCAGATAAGTCTAAAAGTATCAAGAAATATTTGACCACTGTCAAATCCTCTTAGCACAGTATCTACCAAAGTGATCAAAGTATTGAAGTATTTTCTAAACCCAAACTGTTTTGGGAAGAGAATGTTATTAGTTTCGAGGTAGTTTGTAAGTTGCTTCTGTATTACTTTTTCTATTAGTTTTGCAATAAAAGGCAAATTGGAAATGGGCCGGTAATTATTTAATAGTGTATGATCCAGATTAGGTTTTTTTAAAACAGGTTTTATTGTCACACACTTGAGCATGTCTGGTAGTTTACCTTCATTTAGCGATAAATTAATTATTGACGCAATGGTTTGGAGTGATTACATGGGCAATTGTCTTAAGCAATAAGACGGGAATGGCGTCAATTGGGTGACATGCCGGGTTTACGGTTTTTTAATGAGAAATTCTATCTCCATTGCTGACGTTGTTTCAAACGTACTCCATTTGTTCCCTTCCTTAGGTTTCATTTTTATTTCTTCGATGAAGAAGTAATGGTGGAAGTTAGGTTGTCAATTTTATTTTTAAAGGAAGCTATTTCATCGCATTTATCTTCTTGTAATAAACAGTCATCCTGGGTCGAGGATTTTGTCAGAGGGTGAAGATGATCTTCAAGTGAGATTATTTCATAGAGATGAGATGTCAGCCATGATTTCTCAGGTTAACATAGCATTAAGTTTATCAGAGACAGAGTTAGAGGAAGCTTCTGAGTGGAATCCTATTTTGAAGGGTATGAAAAGATCTGCAACTACTTTTCCTTTACACTCAGAAATAGAGGCGATGGTGTTTTCAGAGTAGGAAATGTCAGAATCAGGGCTTAAGAGATTAAAAGACTGAATATTCAAACACAGGTAATGACATTTTCTGTACAACAAGCCCAAAAAGCATGGGATTAACTGCAACTACCAGGTATGATGACCTCTACTCTGAAGTTGGTTACTTGGGCCAGAGCTCATATGAGACCTTTACAGTTAGCTCTGTTAACAAGATCGAAGCCCCAAATGAAGCCCTTGTATTGGAGGAAATAAGGACTAGTCTAAAATGGTGGGCTTGCATACAAAATTTTCAATGAGGGATTCCTCTCAAGGATCTGAAGTGGATTTTAACAGATGCCAGTCTGCAAGGTTGGGATGCCCACTGATAGGGTCAATATGCTCAGGGTCTTTGGACAAATCAATAGATTTCATGGTCAATTGTCTTGAGACGAGGACAATAAGGTTAGCATTCTACAGGGAGATTCACTCGAAAGAGGTCCCAAATATTCTGTAATAGCTCTCACTAGGATGAAGCAATATGAACGAAACAACGTGTAATGTGCTCCTCAATATATGAAGCTTCGAACAAGAAGGGATGCCCCCGTGTCGGAGCGATGAAGTAAGTGCCGGATAGCTGTATTGACGTTTAACCTCTGTTTGTGAAATGGAGCAACGTGTTACATATCGGCAAAGAGCATAGCAGAAATTGAGTCCTTTTTCGGCAACAGGGTAATTTCAAAGGGACTTTGGCTACCACAGTTACTGGATCTCACACCACCTTTGGGGTATGCTCAAAGGAAAAGTCTATCGGAACAAGCCTTGCACTGTGGAAGATTTGAAGGAAAACATCCAATGTGAAATTGCTGCTATTCCCCTCCCCCCGCCCCCGATATGCTCACAGACACGTTCAAGAACATGGAGAGCTGCGTCGAAATGTCTGGTGGAAAACAGCGATCACTTCCAGTATCGCACATAATGCAAAGATTACACATACATCAAGGTATGTAGCACATTTTTTTGGTTCAGATTGCTTCATCCTAACGGAATTTACAACAGAATATTTGGGGCCTCTTTCAAGTGAATCTCCCTGTATTTCCAATCTCTGGTCAAAGGGAGAGTTGTAAGGATTCTAAGCGACAATGCAGCTGCTGTAGTTTATGTGAACAAACAAGGCTGTACGCAAAGTCAGGGCACAGCCGAAGAAATTAGTCTTCTGTTTGCATGGGCAGAAAAAATCTAATTCAATAAGCCATGATACACATAGCAGGTCGAGACAATGTTCAGGTGGATTTTCTAAGCAGAAATATGCTAGATCCCAGAGAGTGGGCATTGATCCCTTTGGTTTATGAGGAGACAGTGTCAAAAAGGGAGAACCATACATAGATTTGATGGCAACCTACAAGAACAGGAACATAGGCAAATTTTAGTCAACACAGGGAGAAGCGAGGCTATAGATGCCTTAGTTCAGAAATGGCTGAAAGGGAAAATGTTATGTGTTTCCATGATGGCTATTGATAGCAAGCACAGTAAAGAAGATAGAGAAGGAAGGAGTACAGGTGATTCTAGAGGCTCCAGATTGGCCAAGGAGACCATGGTGAACAGAGTTAAGGTTACAGGTAAGACTTTCCACTGAGGTTACCAAGAATAAGGGGCCTTCTACATCACGGACCAATTTTAATGGAAGATCTGTCTCACTTTACACTTACAGCCTGGCTTTTGAATGCAAGGCATTAAAGAAAATGGGGCGGTTATTCACGAGCTGTAATTAGTATAATGTAAAGATCTAAAAAGAGATCAACTTTGATAGCATATATTAGAATTTGGCAAATTCTTGAGCTGTTTTATAGAGAGAACTATTTCACTGTTATGTGCACTGATAGATTTTCTAGATTTTTTACAGAATGGTTTGGAGACAGGATTATCCTTAAATTTCTCACAGGACAAGCAGGATGGTTGTCCTCACAAATGGGTGACATCGAGGATGGAGCCCACCACGGAAAACTTCTGTCAAAGTTTAAACAGAACTTTGACTGGCCCCTACTGGGCATGCCCAGCAAGGCACTGACCCTGCAGCCAGCAGGGGTCTCCCTTCAGTCTTCTTTTTTCCGCGCAGCAGTTGCCACGCGGTGAAAGGAGCTCTCTTACCACGTTCCTGACAGGAATTCGGTTTTTTTCTATCCGAAGAAAATTTGCCCCTCAGGGGTCTCCCTTCGACAAATTTTTGTCACTTTCGCGGAAACCGGTAAGTTTTTTTCCCTTTTTTAATCGGCGGCCGTCGATTTTGGCCCTTGAGGCCTGTGGGAACTTACTGAGCCCGCGCCTAAATTTGGCCTTAAGCCATGGCGACGGGGTTCCGTCGATGTCCGGATTGTACCCGGACTATGTCCATCACTGACCCCCATAGGGTTTGTGTTTTATGTTTGGGTAGTGAGCATGATGTCCTGACTTGCACCAAATGTGCCTTAATGACACCTAAGGGTCGCAAGGCCAGGATGGAGAAGATGGGGCTCCTCTTCCATGCACCCACCCCAACGCCATCGATAGCATCGACGTCATCGGAACCGGCACCGTCGAAGTTGCACCACCATCGCCAACCCGCCGGTGACCGTCCACCATCGATGACTTCTCGGCCGTCGACTCCTGTCCCCTCCCCGGATGACCGAGGAGATCGGAAGGATAAGCATCGCCATCGACGGCACAAGTCTCGGCCCGTCGAGGATCCGCAACCATCGACCTCTGAACAGGCCGAGCCACCGAAGAAAAAGCCTCGGTCGGACCTGGCACCGTCCACGTCTCGTTCGCAGGCACCGAGGAAACCCTCACCCTCCCGGGGTGCGGGGGCCGTGATCCCACCGGTTACGGTGGTCCCTCCGGCCCTGCCTCAGCCTCCCTCTCCCGTCGAGCCGGGTATGCTTACCCCTGGTCTCCGGGCAGAACTGGACCGGCTGGTCCAGGAGGCCATCGAGAATGCGATGCGAAGATTCCAGCCTCCACCGGCACCGCCTCCGGCACCGATTCCGGCACCGCCTCAGGCACCGACCTCAGCACCGACTCTGCCACCGAGGATGGAACCGACCACCGAGCCTATAGTGGAAGCGTTGGCACCGATACTAAATCGTATGGAGGCACTTATGCGCGCCCTTCCATCGGTGATTTCATTAGCACCGACTACACCATCATCTCCGGAAGGACATTCATCGACAGGAGAAACACCGTTCCGGATTCCTCCGTCCGGTGTCGTTCCATCGGTGCCTTCACATACCTTTCCACCGATTTATCCTTCGGCTCCATCGATTCCAAGATCGGCACCGATTCCATCGGTGGCCCCGAAGCCCTCGATGCCGTTCACTGTTCCGCTTGCAGCACCGGTTCCATCGATGCCTTTGGATCCTCTACCAGGTCCTTCAGGACAGCAAACCTTACATGACCCTTATGATACCTGGGGTGATGATTCATCTTCAGATACAGATTTACCATCCCCACCATCTCCTACAGAGAGTAGAAAACGATCTCCTCCTGAAGATCTCTCCTTTATAAATTTTGTAAAGGAGATGTCAGAAGTTGTGCCTTTTCAGCTGCAATCTGAGACCGATGACAGGCACCAAATGATGGAGCTGCTCCAATTTCTGGATGCCCCCAAGATCATCGCTTCCATCCCCATTCACCAAGTATTTCTGGATCTTTTAAAGAAAAACTGGGAATCACCTTCATCTGTGTCACCAGTCAATAAAAAAGCTGACTCAACCTACCTCGTTCAGTCAGCACCAGGATTTCAGAAGTCTCAACTGGATCATCGCTCTGTTGTAGTTGAGTCTGCGCAAAAGAAAGCCAAGCGTTTAAAGCCACACTCTTCCACTCCCCCTATCAAGGACAACCAATTTCTTGATAGTGTGGGAAGGAAAGTGTATCATGGGGCTATGTTGATATCTCGTATAGCTTCATACCAACTTTATATGACTCAGTACAACAGAGCTATCCTTAAACAAATGCAGGACTACGCTGACACCTTACCGGACCAATACCAGCCACAGCTTCAAGCCCTCCTTCACAAAGGATTTGAAGCTGGGAAGCACGAGATCCGAACGGCCTACGATATCTTCGATGCTTCCACGAAAGTCTCAGCTACTGCCATCTCAGCCAGACGTTGGGCTTGGTTAAAATCATCCAACCTTCGCCCAGAGGTTCAGGATCGTCTAGCCGATTTACCCTGCTTAGGGGATAATCTGTTCGGAGAACAGATTCAACAAATTGTGGCGGAGTTGAAGGATCACCACGAGACGTTGAAACAACTTTCGTCTGTTCCATCTGAGGTATCCTCCAAACCACCACCTAAGAAGGACTCCAAAAAGTCATTCTTTCGGCCACGTCGTTATTACCCTCCGTCGACTAGGCCTCGTCCGGCTCGATCCTCCACCAGACCTCAGCCACGCCAACCTCGGAAACAAAGACCTGCTGTAGCCCCACCCCCCGGGCCTGCGGCAGGCCTTTGACTTCCCGACTCGGAGCACATGCCATATCCCACTCCCCCACATCCCTGTAGGGGGTCGTCTGTGCCACTTTCTACAGCATTGGATACGGATTACCTCAGACCAGTGGGTGCTGGCGATTATCGCACAGGGTTACCACCTCAATTTCATAACTCTTCCGGCAGACTCCCCGCCGCTTCAAGCGTGGAGTCTATCCAGCCATTTGGCTCAATTACAACAGGAAGTATCTCTTCTTCTGCAATCAAATGCTATAGAACTCGTTCCTCCCTCTCAACGAGGCAAGGGATTCTATTCCAGATACTTCCTAATTCCAAAGAAATCAGGAGGGCTACGTCCAATTTTAGACCTTCGAGCCCTCAACAAGTATCTGCAAAAAGAAAAGTTCAAGATGGTAACCCTGGGCACGTTACTCCCTCTGCTGCAGAAAGGGGATTGGCTGTGCTCCCTCGACCTCAAGGAAGCTTATACCCATATTGCGATAACACAATCCCATCGCAAATATCTGCGGTTTCTCGTAGGCCGCGACCATTATCAATACCGAGTACTGCCTTTCGGTCTGGCATCTGCTCCACGGGTCTTCACCAAATGCCTCGTAGTTGTAGCAGCATTCCTCAGGAAGGAAGGTGTCCACGTATACCCCTATCTGGACGATTGGCTGATCAGGGCCTCCACCCCTCAGATTGCCCGGTCCTCCCTACAATTGACAATCAACACACTCCTTTCCTTAGGGTTTCTTGTCAATTACGAGAAATCTTGCTTCGTCCCATCTCAAACCTTATCTTTCATTGGGGCAAACTTGGACACCTTACAGGCAAAGGCCTACCTTCCGCTACAACGGGTCCAAACTCTCATGTCCCTAGCTCACCAGCTCCAGTCTCAAGACACTGCCACAGCTCGCCAATTCCTAGTTCTCCTAGGACACATGGCATCCTCGGTTCAAGTCACTCCCATGACCAGACTAGCCATGAGGGTAACACAATGGACTCTACGACAACAATGGATTCAAGCTTTTCAGCCTCTGTCCTCCATAATCACAGTCACACAAGCGCTGCGCCTATCCTTAACTTGGTGGACGACTCAGGTCAACCTCCTTCAGGGCTTACCCTTTCTTCCACCGGATCCGCAAGTTATCCTAACCACCGACGCTTCCCACATCGGTTGGGGGGCCCATGTGGACAATTTTCAAACCCAAGGGTTATGGTCCAACGAGGAAGCCGAACACCAGATCAATTTCCTGGAACTTCGAGCAATCCGCTATGCGCTCCGCACTTTCAAAGATCATCTCTTTCATCAGATAATCTTAATCCAGACGGACAACCAAGTGGCCATGTGGTACATAAACAAGCAGGGAGGCACAGGCTCCTTCCTTCTGTGTCAGGAAGCTGCGCAGATCTGGGCGGAAGCCCTCTCCCACTCTATGTACCTCAGGGCCACTTACCTGCCGGGAGTAGACAATGTATTGGCAGACCGGCTGAGCCGTGTCTTCCGACCGCACGAGTGGTCACTCGATCCTCTGGTAGCGACCTCTCTGTTTCACAAGTGGGGTTTTCCCCGCATAGACCTCTTTGCGTCCCCTCAGAACCACAAAGTGGACGATTACTGCTCTCTCATTCGGAGCCAGAACTCTCGGCCGAGGGATGCATTCTCCCTCAAGTGGACAACCGGTCTGCTCTACGCATTCCCCCCACTTCCTCTTGTGTCAAAGACTCTCGTGAAGCTACGCCAGGACGGAGGAACCATGATCCTGATAGCACCTTACTGGCCACGCCAAGTATGGTTTCCAATACTCCAGGATCTCTCCATCCGCAGGCACATTCCTCTGGGAAAGGACCCGCATCTGCTCACTCAAAACGACGGATGCCTCCTCCATCCCAACCTCCAAGCCTTGTCCCTGACGGCATGGATGTTGAAAGGTTAGTCCTTCAGCCTTTCAACCTTTCAGATTCCGTTTCTCGAGTCCTGATAGCTTCACGAAAGCCTTCCACAAGAAAGTCTTACTCATACAAATGGAAAAGGTACACATCATGGTGCACTTCTCAGTCCCTTGATCCCCTTTCCTGTCCAATTTCCAAATTCTTGGACTATTTATGGCATCTCTCTGAATCAGGTCTTAAAACCTCTTCCATTAGGATGCATGTCAGTGCGGTAGCCGCCTTCCATAAAGGTGTACAGGGTGTCCCTATTTCAGTACAACCCCTAGTAACACGTTTTCTTAAAGGCTTGCTCCATCTGAAGCCACCCTTACGGCCTCCGGCCCCATCCTGGGACCTTAATCTGGTTCTGGGTCGTCTAATGAAACCTCCTTTCGAACCTCTGCACTCCTGTGAGTTAAAGTATCTCACATGGAAAGTGTTATTCCTTTTGGCTATCACTTCAGCTCGCAGGGTTAGTGAATTACAGGCCCTAGTTACCTATCCGCCTTACACTAAACTCCTGCAGGACCGGGCGGTACTCCGCACTCACCCTAAATTTTTACCTAAGGTAGTTTCGGAGTTTCATATTAATCAATCCATCATACTACCTATCTTTTTTCCCAGGCCCCACTCCAACTCTGGAGAACAGACCCTGCATACCCTAGACTGTAAACGAGCTCTAGCCTTTTACCTAGACCGTACAGTTTCTCACAGGAAGAGCACTCAATTATTCGTCTCTTTCCATCCTAACAAGTTAGGACAACCTGTGGGTAAGCAGGCTCTTTCCTCCTGGTTGGCGGACTGCATTTCTTTCTGCTATGAGCAGGCTGGCATTCCTTTCCAAGACCGTGTCAAAGCACACTCTGTGAGGGCCATGGCGACGTCAGTGGCACACCTTCGATCGGTGCCGCTTCCTGACATCTGCAGGGCTGCAACCTGGAGTTCCCTCCATACCTTTGCAGCCCACTATTGTTTGGACAAAGCTGGAAGACAGGACTCCATCTTCGGCCAATCTGTCTTGCGTAACCTTTTTCCAACCTGATGTACCAACACCCTTCCACCTTCCCGGTAGGGTGCGGATGCCCTTTCCCAAATTCCACCCCACTTGTACTGCCTGTTGCACGTCGTTGGGTGCATTTGGTGCAAGTCAGGACATCCTCAGCTCGGTACTCACCCATTTGTGAGGACAACCATCCTGCTTGTCCTGTGAGAAAGCAAATGTTGCTTACCTGATGTAACAGGTGTTCTCACAGGACAGCAGGATGTTAGTCCTCACGAAACCCGCCCGCCACCCCGCGGTGTTGGGTTCGTTTTGTTTTTACTTTCTAGGCACTGCCTGTAGCTTTGAAAATCAGACTGAAGGGAGACCCCTGCTGGCTGCAGGGTCAGTGCCTTGCTGGGCATGCCCAGTAGGGGCCAGTCAAAGTTCTGTTTAAACTTTGACAGAAGTTTTCCGTGGTGGGCTCCATCCTCGATGTCACCCATTTGTGAGGACTAACATCCTGCTGTCCTGTGAGAACACCTGTTACATCAGGTAAGCAACATTTGCTTTCTTAAAGGTTCAGGTGGCAGCTATTTCAGCCTTTAGAGGGAATGTTAAGGGTTATAGCTATGCATAAGGATATTGCTCGCTTTATAAGGGGGGTGAAACATTTTCATCCACCAGTGAAGCCTATAATTCCACAGTGAAGTTTGTTTGGTTTTACAGGTATTATCTAAAGCCCCTTTCATACCTTTAATTGAAGTAACTAAAGGATTTGACCTTGAAAAGAGTATTTCTAGTAGCAATAACATCAGCAAGACGAGTTTCTGAATTATAAGCATTATCATGTAGGGAACCATTTCTACATTTTAGCAAGGAAGCAATAATACTCCTTCCTTTCTGCCTAAGGTGATTTCAATCTTTCATTGAAATCAGAAAATTGTACTATCTGTTCTTAGCAGGGAAATGTGTAGGGGACATAAGAGCTTGAATGATTTAGACATGAAACGTATAGTCTAAAATGGTATTTGGAAGTTACAAGTGATTTCCAACGGTCAGATTGCTTGTTTGTATTATTTGGAGGACTTTGTAAGGAGAAGCAGCTTCCAAAACAACAATTGCAAGGTGGATTAAGGAGGCAATACATTCAGCATATGTTGTACAAGGTGAAAAACCTCCTGCTTTAATTAAAGCACATTCTACACGATCACAATCTGCTTCTTGGGCAAAATTCAGTGCAGTTAGTCCTAGTGAAACTTGTAATGCAGCACCATGGACATCTTTAAATCGGTTTGTAACACATTACAGACTGGAAGTTTTCACAAGACAGGAGGCTAAATTCATGTCTGTCTTACAAACAGGTTTGAAATTGGTCCCAGACCAGAATGGGCTTTGGTACTTTTCAGTGCTTCCTGACTGGTGGTGCAGAAGGATAAGGAAGGAGAAATTATGACTCACCTGTTAATTTCCTTTCCTTCTGCGACACCAATAAAGAAACCTTCCTGGGCAGTAAACATTTTAATTATAGTTCACATAATATTTATATTCTTGAAGGGAATCAGTAATAAGAAGTGGCGGAGCTCTCTAACAGGTCGATACAGTTATGCCGCGTTAGAGTGCGGCAGTGCCAGGCGCACCCTCGTTCCCCGCACGCACAGTTCTCTTCACCTACCGCTCGATACTCTCTTCAAATTGCATGCAAATGCATGCCGTGGCTGCGAAGCCTTAGGCAAGCGTTAGGCCCGCGCAACCCATTTTACTGTATAGAGCGCCTATACAGTATCCTGGGTGCGCGGGCCTAACGCTTCACGGCCACGCTGGTATCTGTCATTTCAAATGACATTTGAAATGACAGGTACCAGGAAGTGGACAGTTATGTTCTCCGATGCTCGGCAAACTTTCCCCCAGCCCCCGCTCACCTGCCCTGGCCGCATCCGGTCTCCGGTGCAGCCCCAGTCTTGTCCCCTCCTCCCGAAGCAAAAAAACCAAAACCGAAAAAGTAGCAAGAGAGCGAGGGGAGAGACGGGCAATCCTAGGCTCGGGCCTGCTAGTCCCTTCTCCTCTCCTCCCGAAGCAGGGCGCGAAAAGCAGCCTTGCTCCTGGAGGAGGGGGGGGGCAGTTTAAAGCGACGAAGCGACTTACTTTTGCAGGCCCCCCCCTCCAGACATCGGCGACAACCGCGGCTCCAGCCTCCAGCTGTCAGACAGACGCATCGCACGTGGGAAAGCGGCCCCTATGCGTGCAATTGGCTGCTCAAGACGTGACGTCACGACGTTTGGCGTCACGGCATGTGACGTCACGTCTTGAGCAGCCAATTGCACGCATAGGGGCCGCTTTCCCACGTGCGATGCGTCTGTCTGACGGCTGGAGCAAGAGCCGCGGTCGTCGCCAATGTCCGGAGGGGGGGGGGGGGGGGGCTGCGGCGCAAGGAGAGGAGGAGAGAAGACGCAACTTACTCCAGCCAGCCCCCACTTCGGCAGCCCCCCTACGGCGGAGACGGCAGTGTAAAGCGAGACGGACCGCGGCGCAAGGAGAGGAGGAGAGAGAAGACGCAACTTACTCCAGCCAGCCCTCCTCCGGACAGCGGCTCCTCTTCCTCCCAGCTGCCGGCGAAGATAGACGCCTGAACGGGTAGGCCCCCCGTGCAATTTGACCTCAAGGCGTGACGCCAAACGTTGTGACATCATGCCTTGAGGTCAAATTGCACGAGGGGCCTACCCATTCGGGCGTCTATCTTCGCCAGCAGCTGGGAGGCAGAGGAGCCGCTGTCCGGAGGAGGGCTGGCTGGAGTAAGTTGCGTCTTCTCTCTCCTCTCCTTGCGCCGTGGTCCGTCTCGCTTTACACTGCCGTCTCCGCCGAAGGGGAGCTGCCGAAGTGGGGCCACATTGGATTTTTTTTTTCGCTTTTTTTTTTGCTTCGGGAGGAGGGAGAGGACTGGGGCTACCCCGGAGACCGGAACCCATGGACGCGGCCAGGGCAGGTGAGCAGGGGCTGGGGGAAAGTTTGCCGCTTACCCTTACTCCTGCCTCTATCGCAGGGGTAGGCGGTAAACTAACAGGTTAAACGCGCGGCAAATCGGCAGGGAAAAAAGCGATAGTCGGAGCGCGCGTCACAGTATCGGAGGGAATAGCTAATTCGTTCATTAAATAGCTAATTCGTTCATTTACATATCATTTACATGCTGCGTGCGGGAAAGGTTACGGGTCGGTTTCAAGAAGCGCTAAGGACGTGTGAAACTGGAAACTGTATCGCAGGATCGCCTTACGCGTCCCAATTGTGCGCCCACAGCGAGTTAATCTCCAACCACACCTTACAGCAGGGGTCGGGAACCCATGGCTCGCGAGCCAGATATGGCTCTTTTGAGGGCTGCATCTGGCTCGCAGACACGTGTCGCCATACTTCGCGGTTCCCCGCTGACCCAGCTGCTCCCCGGTCCTCCGTCGCCCGGGCTTAAAATGCTGTCAGCCCGGGCGGAACGCGGCAGGACAGCTGGAGTCAGCGGCACCGGCGTGCTCTCTTCTCCTCCCCCCCCCCCCCCCCGCGGCCCGGAAGAGGAAGTGGAGAGCATCGGGTGCCTGCGCGGGAAGAAGAGACCACACTAGCGTGGTCTCTTCTTCCGCGCAGGCACCCGATGCTCACCACTTCCTCTTCCGGGCCGCGGGGGGGAGGAGAAGAGAGCACGCCGACTGGAGTCATCCGGGTGCCTGCGCGGGAGTCATCGGGTGTCAGCCGGGTGCCAGCGCTGGAGTCATCGGGTGCCTGCGTGGGTCTTCCCGCGCAGGCACCCGATGCTCTCCACTTCCTCTTCCGGGCCGCGGGAAGAAGAGAGCACCGGCGTGCTCTCTTCTTCCCGCGGCCCGGAAGAGGAAGTGGAGAGCATCGGGTGCCTGCGCGGGAAGAAGACTGCAGCGCGGCTCGGAGGAAAATGAAAATCTTCAACCGCGGCCGATGGGACTCCGCCTTCGCCTCCGCGAGGGCTGAAAATGAAGGAGGTTAGCGTTGGGAGGTGGCTGCTGCTGCCGCGAGTTCCCGGGGGGGGGGGGGGGGGGAGAGAGAGAGAGTGAATGAGCGAGCAAGCATGTGTGTTTGAGATCCTGTGTGTGTGAGTGAGAGATTGCATGTATGTGAATGATTGAGAGCCTCTATATGTGAAAGAGAGTATGTCTGTGATTGAGATCCTGCCTGTGAGAGAGAGAGCATGAATGTAAGTTTACCATTGGGAACCTGTATGTGTAAGTTTGTAATTGAAAACCTGTTTGTTTGAAAGAGTATGTGTGTATGATTGAGATCCTTTGTGTGTGAGAGAGATCATGTGTATGTATGATTAAGAGCCTGTGTGTATAAGTAAGAGAGAGATCATGTGTGTCTGTGTCTGATTGACAGCTGGTTTAGGTGATGGAGCATGTGAGTATGTGATTGAGAGCCTGTGTTTAAATGAGAGAGAGAGACCATGTGTGTCTGTGTGTGATTGAGAGCTGATTTAGGTGAGGGAGCATGTGAGTATGTGATTGAGAGCCTGTGTGTAAATGAGAGAAAGAGAGGACATGTTTGTAAGCATGTGAATGAGAGTCTGTGTGTGAGAGAAAAAGACAGCATGTATTTATGTGATTGAAAGCCTGTGTGTGTGTAAGCGTGAAAAGATAGACAGCATGTGTGTAAATGTGTAATTAAGAGCCTATATAAGTGAGAGAGAAAAAACATTTGTATATGTGAGTGACTGAGAGCATGTGTGTATAGGTGTGTCATTGAGAGCCAGTGTGAGAGAGAGCGCTGGTATGTGACAGAGGAGAAAGTTCCAAGCAAACCACCCCACCTCCTGCTAATTCAGAACAATCTCAGGACACCTGGATATCAAACGTTCCCAGGTATGCAGAGCAAAAAAATTTTTGTATCCTTATTATTTTTCATTACTGGATCTTTGTGTCTGCTATTTTGAAATATTTTGTTGGTATCTGGAAATGTTTTATATGAGTTTTTAATTATTGGATATTCCACTCATCAGCTGTTTCGAAATATGTTCTTTTTGTTAGTACAGTTTTACTGCTGATGATTTTATATTTCTTGATTTGTTTTATAAGGATGTGTGATGTTTCTTTTTTCCTTTGTTACACTGCATACAGAGACTCTGGCTTGTTGCAGTTTCCAATTCAGTTTTTGTCTGCATGCTTCTTGTTATGCGTTTTGGTCTCTTTATTCTATGTTAGGTGAGGGACAGCACGTGATTCAGGTGAGGTTTTCTGCTGGCGTGTAGTTTCTGTGTAGGACTCTATAGCAGCCTGACTTGGTCCGTTTTCCTAATAGGAGATGTATTGGTGTCTTAAGGCCTGGTGTAATATTTTCAGAGACTTATTGTACTTTAAAAGTGTGATCTTACATAAAATGCACACATTTACTTGTATTTAGTTTTAAACATATTGTATGGCTCTCATGGAATTACATTTTAAAATATGTGGCGTTTATGGCTCTCTCAGCCAAAAAGGTTCCTGACCCCTGCCTTACAGTATCGAGCTGTAAGTCTCTCAAAGTTTTTCAGCTAGGTGCTCCCTCCTGTATCCTGACAGGATTACCTCAGGCTCCAGTCAGTATCAAAGCGTTAAGTATGCTAGAACTGTCCGGGGAGGCGGGCGGGTCAGCATGGCTAATTCATCTGCTATCTACGGAAAACACAGTTTACGGTAAGAAAACTTGCTCTTTCCTGTCGTGTAGCCAGATGGACTCAGAACGAATGGGTATAGTATGCTCGTGCTAGCAGTTGGAGACGGATCTGACGTCAGCACGGCTGTATATATACCCCCACAGGAAGCGTAGCAACTTAGTAATTTCCGTCTCCAAAGCAGTTTGGAGAGCCTGCACGCTCGCTGAGGGTGTTTTCCAAATCTACTTTCTTTTTACTAAAACTTCTACAGCACAATCGAGCCCCGCACTCCTGCGGTGATACCCTAAGGTCCCTCCCCTAGTTGAGTTTCCCGGGGTGATTTCCGTGATCCCCCGGAGGTTTAAGTCCTTGGTCCGGTGGCCGAATCGCAGCAGGGACGTAGCCCCCGGGCGAGTTTTGGGTGAGGCATACGAGGCGCCTCAGTTCCGGCTTGGACGAGGCAGCGGGTGCATTTCCTCAAAGCACGGCGGTGAAGGTACTTGCCCTCTCCCCCCGCAGCCGGAGACCGCCCGGGTTCCAGCCAGGAAGCGCCGAGGATCAGGTAAGGCGTACATCTCTTACTCTTTGGTCTCCGAGGAACGAGGATCGGCGGCGTGGCCTGTGGGCGGCACGCCGTGGAAGGGTGCCATTTTGTTGGCCTTACTCAGGTATTGAGCGCCCGTGATAGGCGCAGGTCTATGACTAAGCCGCATATTGCTGAAAGCATATTGCATACCATTGAGCGTATATTGCTAAGCCGCATATTGTATACCATTGAGTGTATATTGCTAAGCCGCATATTGCTGAGAGCACATTGCATATCATTGGGCGTATATTGCTAAGCCGCATATTGCTGAGAGCACATTGCATATCATTGGGCGTATATTGCTAAGCCACATATTGCTGAGAGCACATTGCATATCATTGAGTGTATATTGCTAGCCGCCTATTGCTGAGAGCATATTGTATATCATTGAGCATATATTACTGCCGCATATTATTGAGCGCCTGTTGTATTACAGCATATATTGCTGCCGCTTATTATTGAGCGCCTGTTTCATTAAGCGTATATTGCTGCCGCTTATTATTAAGCACATATTTTTCAATGGAACAGAACGCCTCAGCTGCTTCAGCAGGGGCACCTCTTGCCTCAGGCATTAAAGCCCTCAGCCTCTGCTCTGCATGCCAGCTTAGAGCCACACACAGCGAAGAGCCAGATTCTCTATGTGCCCATTGTGAGGAGGCCGTGGGAGCCTCGGGTCAGGACCAGTCTCAGCCACGATTCGCTGACAGTTCCCCAGGGGCTACCCCGGATTTAGCGGGCTGTCTCGACCAACCTGGAATCCCGGGGGATCTTGTACCCCGGCGATTAGAGACCGCCTCCATTTCCTGGGTGGATCTCTTTAAGGGGATTCATGCTTTTGTACAGATGCAAACTGCTTCCCGTCCAGGCCCTGCTGTTTCTGCTGGTCCGGCTGCGGCTGCAGTTATGGCTCCAGCAGATCCTATTCCGGGACCTTCACGCCCTTATCGTGTGCCGGACCTTCCGCCTCTAGACAGTCCGGACCAGTCGGACCCGGATGTTTCACCGGATGAATCCGAACTCCCGGACGAGGGGGAACTTCCCTCAGGGATTGAGCCATATAGAACTATGAGGCGGTTCTTCCCCAAAGAGGATCTCTCCGACCTGGTGTCTCAGTGCCTGGCGGAGTTGGATATTACGGGTCCCAGTGCTTCGGTACCCTCAGCGCAGAACCCCCTGCTGGAAGGTCTTCATCCTACAGCCCGCCATTTTCCATTCTTGCAAGTGGCACAACAATAGATAGATTTAGAATGGGCTGCACCAGCGGCCTCATTCAAAGGGGGTCGGGCCCTGACAGGCATGTACCCTCTGGCACCGGCTATCCAGGAGCTGCTGGCGTGCCCTCAGGTGGACGCCTTGATTAGCGCTGTGGTCAAGCGCACTACCATTCCAGTTGAAGGGGAGGCGGCCCTCAAGGAGCCTCATGACCGGCGATTGGACGCCATTCTGAAACAGACTTTTGAGGTGGCAGATCGCAACCTGCTGCACAGTGGTGACGCGTTCCTGTTTGTCACAGGTCAGGAACAATGCTCCAGCAGCAGACATGGAGTCGGCTCTCTCGTTCCTCACGGATGCCGCATCAGACCTAGTCCGGACAACAGCCAAGGGGATCTCATCCTCTGTAGCCGCCAGGAGGCAGCTCTGGATCCGGAAATGGTCAGCTGATGCTCCTTCGAAGCCACGCCTCACCAGATTGCCCTTTAAAGGCTCTTTCCTGTTCGGTAGCGACCTTGATAGACTGGCCAGCACATGGGGGCGCCTTGCCAGTACCTCGACTGCCGGAAGATCGGTTCAGAAGGAACCAGCGCGCCTTTCCAAGGCCCTCCAGGGGCAGGAGCTCACAGCGCTTCATTCCCTACAGGAGTCGCTACCAGGCGCCGTGTCCTCAGGCCAGGAATCAGTCCTTTCGGACCAAGCAGCGCAAGAGGGGAGCAGGCCCGGGCTCAGGTCCCGGCCGCGCCTCACAATGAGAATCCGCCGATTCATCTGGGGGACGGAGCCATAGGGGGCAGGTTAACCCTCTTCTACCCCAGATGGGTCGAGATCACGTCGGACCAGTGGGTCCTCGCCATTATCCGGGAGGGATATTATCTGGACTTTCATCATCTCCCTCCGGACAAGTTTGTGGAATCTTCATGTCCCATACACAAGAAGGCAGCATTGGAAGCTACCCTGGCGAGGCTCCTGTCCTTGAAAGCCACCATCCCAGTACCTGCCTGGGAAGTGAATTCTGGACACTATTCCATTTATTTCATGGTACCCAAGAAAGAGGGCACTTTCCGGCCCGTATTGGACCTCAAGTCAGTCAATCGATACTTAAGGGTCCCGAGGTTTCGCATGGAAACCCTGCGCTCTGTCAAGACCGCAGTACAGCCAGGGGAATTCCTCACGGCCTTAGACTTGTCGGAAGCCTACCTGCATATCCCAATCCATCCGGATCATCAGCGCTACCTACGCTTCAAGGTTCTAGGCCGCCATTTCCAATTCCGGGCTCTGCCCTTCGGGTTGGCGACGTCGCCACGGACCTTCACCAAGATGGTTGTAGTGGTAGCGGCGGCACTCAGACGGGAAGGAATCCTGGTCCATCCCTACCTAGACGACTGGCTGATCAGTGCAAAATCGCGAGAGGAGAGCCATCGGACAACCAACAGAGTGATCGCCCTTCTGGAAAGCTTGGGCTGGGTAATCAACCTCAGCAAGAGTTGCCTACAGCCTTCCCAGTCGCTGGAATACCTGGGAGTACAGTTCGACACCCAGGCAGACACAGTCAGTCTCACTACCAAGAGAGGGTTAAAACTCCAGACGCATATCCAGTACTTGATGGGAGCCAGTCGGCCTATAGCTTGGGATTATCTGCAGGTTCTCGGTCTCATGGCATCCACCCTGGAGGTGGTACCTTGGGCAAGGGCCCATATGAGACCTCTATAACACTCCCTGCTCTCTCGCTGGAGCCCCCGTCTACGGAACTATTCCACGCACCTGCCTCTGCCTGCCAGAGTGCGGACCCAGTTACGGTGGTGGTTGCAGTCCAACCACATGAGCAGGGGGTCGAAGATGTCCTCCCCCACGTGGACTCTGCTCACCACAGATGCCAGCCTGAGCGGCTGGGGTGCACACTGCGAAGGACTTACCGCACAAGGGCGGTGGAACAGAGTAGAGTCAGCGTGGAACATCAACCGTCTAGAGGCTCGGGCAGTCCGATTGGCATGCCTTCGATTTGCTCACAGACTGAAGAACAGAGCAGTCAGAGTGATGTCCGACAACGCCACCACGGTGGCATACATCAACCGTCAGAGCGGAACCAGAAGCAGACAAGTATCTCTGGAGATCGCCCCACTGATGGCTTGGGCAGAGGCGACTCTTCAGGACATCTCCGCCGTCCACATTGCCGGGAAGGACAACACCACGGCAGACTTCCTCAGCAGAGAAAGACTAAATCCGGGAGAGTGGCAGCTGTCACCCACAGCCTTCCAGATGATTGTGGATCACGGGGGGATTCCGGACAAGGATTTACTGGCGGACAAGTCCAATGCTCAAGTACCCAGATACTTCAGCCGCAAGCGCGACCCGTTCTCACACGGAATCGATGCCCTGGTTCAGCCTTGGCCTCCAGGGACTCTGCTATACGCCTTTCCTCCGTGGCCTCTGCTGGGCGCCATCATCCACAAGATTCAGAAACACCAAGGCCTAGTTCTTCTAGTGGCACCAGACTGGCCAAGAAGACCCTGGTACGCGGACATGAGAAGACTACTGGCAGGGGAGCCCCTCCCCCTGCCTCCTCTCCGGGACCTTCTACGTCAAGGTCCCATCCTCTACGAGGATCCAGCTCAATTCTCTCTTACGGTCTGGCCATTGAGAGGGCTAGACTGAAGAAAAGAGGTTACTCGGAGCCCGTGATAGATACACTCCTCCGAGCACGCAAGTTTTCCACTTCCCTCACCTACGTAAGAATCTGGAGAATATTTGAAGCATGGTGCGACACTCAAGGCACCAATCCACATGCGATCACGATCCCTATTGTTCTGGATTTCCTGCAAGATGGGCTTCAGAAGGGTCTCTCCCTCAGCTCCATCAAAGTTCAGGTGGCTGCACTGTCCTGCTATGGTCCCAGGAGGGATGGCAAGACCATTGCCACGCATCCAGATGTGTCTCGCTTCCTGAAAGGAGACAAGCACATTCGTCCGCCACTGAAGTGGCCAGTGCCTTTGTGGAACCTTAACCTTGTTTTGGATTTCATCGCGGGATCCACCTTCAGACCCCTTCGGGACCGTAAGATAACCATTCTTTAACCTTGAAGATGGTGTTCTTATTGGCGGTCTGTTCAGCACGCCGCATCTCAGAGCTACAAGCACTGTCCTGACGTGATCCCTTTCTCAGAATCACTCCAGAGGCTATCCATCTTCGTACAGTTCCCTCCTTTTTACCTAAAGTGGTCTCACAATTTCACCTTAACCAAACTATATCCTTGCCTACCACGGCGGGTTTGAAGAAATCTGAAGAAAGGCGTTTGCTACGCCATCTCGACATAGGCAGACTGCTGCCCAGATACCTGGAAATGACACAAGAAGTACGAAGGACGGACCATCTGTTCGTCTTGCACAGCGGGAAACGGCAAGGGGAAGCGGCCTCTCGGCCCATCGCCCGCTGGATTAAAGAAGTTATCAGAGCAGCTTACGTGGAGGCTGGGAAGTCTCCGCCTCTGCAAGTCAAGGCTCATTCTACCAGAGCACAAGCGGCATCTTGGGCAGAATCCAGGATGCTGTCGCCTGCGGAAATCTGTAAAGCGGCGACGTGGTCCTCCCTCCATACCTTCTCCAGGTTCTACCGTCTGGATGTCCAGGCCAGGGAGGACACAGCATTTGCAAGGACGGTCCTACATGGTCCTCAGGCAGCCTCCCGCCCAGGCTGGGAGTAAAGCTTTTGTACATCCCATTCGTTCTGAGTCCATCTGGCTACACGACAGGAAATGTTGAGATTACTTACCTGATAATCTCATTTTCCTTAGTGTAGACAGATGGACTCAGCATCCCGCCCAGCTGCCTGTGTACATGGGTTTCACCGATTCAAGGTAAGCCATGCCATCTGTTTCCATAAGAGCGTACACTCTACCAGGTGTCAACGCCTTCCGGTTGGGAATGCTGGCGTTCTCCAGCTACTATCAATCGGTCAGGGGAATCCTGTTTCACTTTTCACTGAGCGTCAGTACACACATCCATAACAGCTTTTGCAAGGAAGATTACTAAGTTGCTACGCTTCCTGTGGGGGTATATATACACCCGTGCTGACGTCAGATCTGTCTCCAACTGCTAGCACGAGCATACTATACCCATTCGTTCTGAGTCCATCTGTCTACACTAAGGAAAACGAGATTATCAGGTAAGTAATCTCAACATTTTCACGTAGATAAGCAGCTGAATTAGCCATGCTGTCTGGGAGTCCCCAGCTGACGTATTGAGCAGGTAATGTGCATTAATGAAAATCTTTTTTTTTTTCTCAATACGGTGAAATACATATAGCAGACAGTTCCTATGAAGGCTGTAATTATATGTAATCTGTGCTCTTCTGAAGGACAGTCCATCCCACTAAGGCATCATTCGCCGTTTGTTTATCTAAACAATAGTGGGATGTGAAGGTGTGAAGCGACAACCATGTCGCCACCTTACATATGTCTGATAGGAACTTGATGTAGAGAGATGATCGAGGCTGCCATGGCATGCACCTGATTCGCCTTAGGTGTTTCAGATAAAGTTTGTGACCTTTGTTGATGATAAAACTATACAGTTCGATATCCAAGTGGATAAAGTTCTTTTAGTTACAGGACGCCCTGGCGCGTTTGGATTAAAAGAAAGAGTTGTGAAGGTCGGTTAGGAGAAAAGTGCACCATTTGTAGTACGCTAGTGCACATTTGCAATCTAAAGTGTGTATCTTTTTCTCATTAGCATGAGGTTTAGGATGAAATATGGGCAAGGTGATGGTCTGGTTGATGTGGAAACTGGAGATCACCTTTGGTAGAAATTTAGGGTGAGTGCATACGGTCACCTTGTCATGGTGAAATTGCAGATAAGGAGGGTAGTGAACTAAGGCTTGCAATTCACTAACTCTTCTTGCAGAAGTTAAAGCAACCAGAAAGAGCACCTTCCAGGAAAGGTAGCGAAGTGACAAGTTTCTAAAGGTTCAAAGGGCGAAAGCATCAACTGCTAGAGAACTATGTTGATGTCCCACTGTAAGGTGGTTTCTGTATGGGTGGACGGAGGTGTAAATACGCCTTTCATAAACCTGGATACTAAGGTATGACATGAAATAGGCCCTCCATCTAGAGGGGTATGGTAAGAGGCTATAGCACTTAAATGACGTGTAAGGAGGACGTAGCAAGTCCTTTTTTATACAGTAGATGGAGATATGAAAGAAGCTGTTCAGGTGGGCAAGTCAATGGGTTGATACCCAGTGATATTCACCAGGAAGTGTAGCATGACCACTTTCTTTGATAATTGAGTCTGGTTGATAGTTTCCGAGAGGACAATAGTATGTCCTGTAGGGCAGGAGAAATGTTCAACTGCTGGTAAGCGATCCTTTCAATCTCCACGCCGTGAGGTATAGGGAGGAGTGAAGAGGATGTAGTAGTGTTCCTTTTGTCCTGGGTGAGAAGGTTCGGACTTTCACCCAGGGGAATCTGGTTGCAGATTGAGAGTCAGAGTAGGTAACTACCATGGTTGCCGTGGCCATGCTGGCGCAATTAGGACCAGATCCGCTTGGTCCTTGATGCATCTCTGGATTGTGCGAGAGATGAGTGGTATCGGGGGAAATGCATAGAGTAGGTCGTGCGACCAATTGATGAGAAAGGCGTCTGGAGCAAGTCTAAGAGGGCTCGGGTAAATTGAGCAGAAGTTCTCTAGTTTCCTGTTCTGTGTTGCAAACAGAAGGACTGTAGGAAAACCCCACGTTGCAAAAAGATCTTGAGTTACTTCTAGGTTCAACTCCCATTCATGTGGCTGCAAACGTCGTCTGAGCTTGTCTGCTCTGGAGTTGTGAATCCCTGGCAGATATGTTGCCTGTAGGGAAATGGATCTTTGGTGAGCCCACTCCTTGCAAAGGTTCCATAAACCAGACCCTCCTTTGTTGATATAGAACATGGTCTCTTGATAATCTGTGTGTACCATGACTATCTTTCCTTGAGGGGAACTTTCGAAGGCTCAAAGGGCATTGTACACTGCTCTGAGCTCCAGAAGGTTGATATGAAGTGTTTGTTTGTATGAGGTCCATAGACCTTGTGTTTGTAACGTTTCCAGATGAGCTCCCCAACCTTTGGGAGATGCATCTGTGGTTAGTATCACCTGATGTTGAAGGGGTCTCAGTGGGGAACTCGTGGAAAGCGTTAATGGGAGCAACCATCATTGTAGGTTCCGCTTCATGCTGTTGATTAAGGAAACAGGTGTGGACAGTGGCTGCAGATATTGAGTCCATTGGAGTTTGAGGCCCCATTGTAGGCAGCGCATATGAAGGCGTGTGTGTGTGTGTGTGTGGAACTACATAGATGGCCGCCGCCATATGTCCCAGAACAGTGAGGACTTGCCGAGCTGGCACTGTTGCACTGTGAAGTAGAGTCTTAGATAGTGTGGAGAGAGCTAATGTTCTCAGGTGAGGTAGGAAAGCCTTGTCGTGGATCGTGTCGATATAGGTTCCTATGAACTGTAACGTTTGTGTGGGTTCCAGTTTCGATTTCTCGTAATTGATCAGAAGACCTAGATTGTGTAGGCAAGAAATTGTTAGTAGAAGATTCTGCCGTAATAGTGCTGGATTGGATGCAACTAGGAGCCAATCGTCTAGATCTGCACCCCCTGATGACGAAGGTGTGCCACCACCACTGCCATGCATTTGGTGAAGACCCTGGGGGCTGAGGCTAGGCCAAAGGGAAGAACTCTGTACTGGAAATGTTGGTTGTCTGCCTGGAAACAAAGTTAACACCAGGAATTGGGGTGCATTGGTATGTAAGTATATGCATCTTTCAAGTCCAGCAAGCACATTTAATCTCCTGGTTGAAGAAATGGAAGAATGGACTTGAGAAAAGTCATTTTGAATTTCTCCTTGTGGAGGTGTTTGAGGGAACATAGGTCCAGAATTGAGCGTAAACCTCCTGTTTTCTTGGGAATCAGGAAGTATTGGGAATAGAAGCCCTGATGATATTTCTGGGAAGGTAGCTTCTGGATGCAGTGATTCTGCAAGAGAAGTTGGATTTCCTGCATGATATGCTCCTTGTGAGTTACGAATTTCTGAGGAACCCAATGTGGGAGGTTTGGGAGGGATGAGAAATTGAGGGCATAGTCCTGTTGTATGTTAAGACCCATTGATCAGATATAATGTGATTCCAGGTTGGAAGATAACTGGACAACCTTCCTCCCACAGATGGTGACAGTGGCTTTATAATCTTTAAAAAACTGGACTGGGCCTTGGCAGATTGAGGATCGGATTGCTGCCGTGGCTGTCTTGGAGTCCTAGTACGCTGGTGTGGAGGCTGCTGTTGATAAGCTTGCTGCCTTGACGGTTGAGTGTACTGAGGCTTATAATAGGTGTAAGGTTTTATAGGTCTTATAGGAAGACCTACGGTAAGAAGTCTAGGCAGAATATTGACATTGAAAAGTACTTGGAAGTTGCGGTGATTTAAGGAAAGAACTGCTGTCTTTTGTTCTTTGAGTTTTGCTACAGTCTCAGTGGACTGATCTCCAAACAAATTTTCTGGACAACATGGTAAGTTTGCTAACTTATCGTGGATATAGTCTCTTATGGCACTAGACCGCAACCATGCAAGGCGTCTGGCTGCCAAGGCATTCACTGAGTTTTTTGATGAAACATCAAAGCCTTTGTAGATGGATCGTAACAAATTACGTAAACCTTCCTCAAGGTTATGGTATTGAGGAGGTAAGAAAGCATCTGCAGAGGATTGCTGTAGATGTGGTTGCAGAGCCTGCAGATTCTCAAAGAGATATTGTGTTATGTAAAACTGATGGTTTTGAATGCGAGCATTGAGCATCGCAGAGGAATATGATTTCTTTGCGAAGTCATCTGATGTCTTATTATCTTTGGTTGGCAGAGTATTAGAATGAATTCTGGATTTACGAGCTTTTTGCATTGCCGACACAACTACCACCGACTGGTGTGGAAGTTGAACAGTGGTATAGAAAGGAGAATATTTCATTCAGTATTTTAAGTCAATTTTGCGAGATGTTGGAGGAACTGTCAAGGGAGTATCCCAAGATTTCTCCATTAAAACTGTCAAAGCCGTGTGTTGTGGGAGAGCCACAGGTTCAGCTGGCATATCTAAAATCTTCAGGATGCCTAACATCTCTTGACGAGGATCTGGTATCCTCTTGGTCTGTATGTTGAGGAATGGACCTACCTTCTCTATGAATTGAGAATAGGTAAGGTCTTCTGGAGGTGATGAAGGCTCTGGAGGTATGTCGTCATGGTCAGACGGGTAACCAGTTGATGAATTTGAAGAGGAATCCTCTAAGTGAGACACTGGGGGGGGGGTTGGAACATCCCGTGGTGCTGGAGGAACCTTTAACTTCTGTACCGGATCTGCTTGTGGTATGGAAGGAAGCAGTTGTGGTGGCAAATTAGAACTCTATTGACTGTAGAAATTGAGTCAGAAGAGAAGTAATCTGAGTAACAGCTTGATGTGCCAACCCTGTTGTAGCCTCATCTGGAGGGGATCTTATGACGGGTGGAAGAATAGGTGGAGGCAGGTTCCCTGTTGGTGAAGGAGAATCGTCATCCCCTTTAAAATCATTAGACATATGAGACAGTGTCCCAGGTGATAGTGGGGACTCGAATGATATAGTAAGTGGAGATACTGGTTGGTTATTAGTGATCTCTAGTGTTGTTGAAGCATCCTTTTGTCCTTTGTGACCTAAGTGATGCTTCTTAGGAGGCTTCTGCTTCGAATGCGTCGAGTAAAGGCATTAGCACAGTTACCATATCACTTTTTTTGCTTTATTTATTTATTTAAAAACTTTTATATACCGGTATTAGTATGCATACATCATACCGGTTTACAATGTAACTTAAAAGGCAGAAATTACAATGAACAGGGAGGGCGAACAAGGAGGAGTATACAAAGAGCAGGAGGTGGAGGAATTAAAGCAATAAATAAAACTGCAACGGACTATTTACAGGAATATACAAGGCGTAGGCAAGATACTTGCAGAAGTCTGTGTACTTGGATGCATCTATCTGTATCTGGTGCGCCGAAGCTTCGATGCTTCATCTCTGGTCCAGCGTCAATGTCGACGCACGCGTCGGTGAAGCAGGCAGCCGTGCTGCCACAGGCTCATCTCCCACGCTCGGCCAATTTTTAGCTGGCGCTCCCTGGTCGATGGTCTGACCTGGGGGGCTCGACTGAAGAGGCCCTTCGCTTCAGGAGGGACTTTTTCTTCAGTGTTGGAGCTGGAACCAATCTTTCAGAGACTTCTGAAGAGGCAAAAGAGCCCGAAGTCCTGGATCGCAGCTCTTGATGCTCTCTCTGTCTCCAGTCTTGAGGAGACAGTTTTCTGCAGGCTTCACAACTCCTCTGGTCATGGGATCCGAAGCAGAAGTGGCAGGAGAGGTGGCTATCTGTAGCCAGCATTAACTTGCCACAGGAACAGGATTTCAAGCCAGGATGAGGCATTTCTGCTGTAGATTTAAAAGTTGTTTTACCTGTGGTGATTTTCTTTTTAAAACTATAAACTTTTAAAGACTTTTTTTTTCCTCACAGAATGTAACTTTCTCTGGAGAAAGAGTTCCGTGTGCCTAATGGTCTCGCAGAAAAAAACTGACTGAGGAGCCTGAGGTAATCCTGTCAGGATACAGGAGGGAGCACCTAGCTGAAAGACTTTGAGAGACTTAGAAAGCTCCGCCACCTAGTGGCACGGAAGACATACCCAGACAGCATGGCTAATTCAGCTGCTTATCTACGTGAAAAATAACATTTTAAATATTATAATATATTGATATACTAAATATAAGTTTTAGAAATATGTATGGTAAGAGGGTTTTTTGGAGTTGAAGGAAATTAGCAAATATTTTGTTAAAGTACCATTCAGAATATATACGGTAATTGTATTTTTAGAGTTAAAGCTTTGGCAATAGTACACTGACAATACATGTTGTTAGTGATGTCATTAAAAGAACTCTGTCTCCAGTGGTTGGATAAGTAGACTAAACCCATTGGTTCCTCACTGAATAATAGAAGGACTAGGGGGCATTCCATGAAGTTAGCAAGTAGCACATATAAGACTAATCGGAGAAAATTCTTTTTCACTCAACGCACAATAAAGCTCTGGAATTTGTTGCCAGAGGATGTGGTTAGTGTAGCTGGGATCAAAAAAGGTTTGGATAAGTTCTTGGAGGAGAAGTCCATTAATGGCTATTAATCAAGTTTACTTAGGGAATAGCCACTGCTATTAATTGCATCAGTAGCATGGGATGATCTTAGTGTTTGGGTAATTGCCAGGTTCTTGTGGCCTGGTTTGGCCTCTGTTGGAAAAAGGATGCTGGGCTTGATGGACCCTTGGTCTGACCCAGCATGGCAATTTTTTTATGTACTTAAGTAAAAAAAAACCCCCGAAATTAACAGGTAAGTCATAATTTCTGCTGGCATTCCCTGACTGTATTCCCACCTCATGCTGTTCATGCTATTGTCGCATAAGGTTGGACCCAGTTTGTCACTCACAGCTGCTTTGGTCAATGGGAATTAGCTCTGCTGGCCAGCACTACAAGTTTGGCCAGTTGTGCAACTCTCAACCCTGCTACCCTTGTACCCACACCAGAGGGCTCAGATCCCATTCCAGCCCATGCTTGTCTCACTTATCTCTGCATTCAACCCTTCCCTGACCAGACCCCTATGATAAACCATTAACTAACCCCAATCTTGAATTATTAGTAGAAGATTCTGCATTTATTACAGAAGGGATCAGATGTATGGGATATGCAGTGGTTACTTCACATGATGATATCAAATCTGCCCCTCTGCCTCTTGGTACTCAGCTCAAGCTGCTGAATTGGAAACATTAAGCAGAGCACTCCCAGTATTCACAAGGTAAAAGTGTTCACAAGTATATCTGTAATCAGTATAAATGTTAAGTATTCCATGATGTTGGGAGCTGGTAGAAAGAGGGTTTCTCACTTTGGTAGGCACTCCCATGCACCATGGCCTGCCTCTCTCTGCACTTTGGATGCTGTTTTGCTTCCTGCTTCTGTAGGTATTGTTAAATTTGCCACTCATACAAATAAGGTGCAGTTTAAAGGGGAAATGTTTTGTTGCTAAACAAGCTGCTTCAAGGCAAGCCCCCCTCTCATGATGGCAGCTATTGTCTCTTTTACAGTACAAGATGTTATTGATCTGCAGGAAGCTGCCCCAAATAATGAAAAATGGTATGCGATCAATAGAGACCTTTGTTTTTAGTGGAAAAATTACTTTGTTATAGCACATGGGCAAAATCAGTGAACAGGTCATTTTTCTATGGATATTTTTTTGTTATAACATTGAAAATCCTAGCTAAAATAAAAGCTGAAAATGCAGGTGCTGATGGATAAATAATAATTGTAAATTATATTTAGCTGGTACACTGTCATGCTGGACAGCTGGTTGCCTTCTAGTCTTTGTTACCTTATCTTGCTCCTAGGTATTATATTGTAGCAGATGGGAAAACATTTATTTTTTTATTTATTTAATACTTTTTTATACTGACATTCATGATACAATCATATCGGTTTACATGGAACAGGGGTATAATAAAAATAACAAAATAACGATGAGATGAAAGTTACAATGAACAGGGGAGATGGAACTGGGGAGAAGAAGCTAGAAATGGAAGGAAAACTCGATAAATAAAACAAAGTGAATACATTGTATCTTTTTATAAACTTTGGTATGACCCTGGGTTTGGGCTAATTGCAGAAACATAGCTGCACAACTGTATAATTTGTGCAAAGTAAAATGTTGCTTCTGGAATCAATATTTGGCTGCAGGCTGCACCACTAACAGGGCCCATTTGTGCAACTACAACCAAAATTTATACACATACCTAAAGTCAAGGAGTCTCTTTTATCTGGTTATTGTAATCCAGTTCCCTAAATGAATTGAAGTTACGTGCATAAATACATCTGCATAGGGGCAACACTTTTATTTAAAAAATGGTGGCATGGACTTCCGGTGCTGACGCTGAGCTGAGTCGTTGTCTATTGTCTCAGCTCCTCTAAATTCTGTGATTTTACTCTTTCATCTTTATTATCCTGCCCATTATGTGCAACCCGGGATTTTTGTTAATCACTGAGACTTCAATGGACTTTGCTGGGGGTTCCCAATGAGTTGTTATGGCTAGCAAACTGAGGAAAATGATGGCGGAAAAACTGATAGCTTCCGCAGCCATTTTGTCTTGGTTACTAACACACCTCTGGACTGTGTTTCTGAATCTACGTTGTGACTGCACACACATGGATGCCTGATATTATAACGTGTGTGCAGGTGCGTGCATGTTATATTGGGGGTCGGCACACACGCACACTTGTGCATCCTGTGCTCCGCCTGCGGCCTTCCTTTGTTCCCAACCCCCTACACTAACCTAGGCCCCCCCCCAAATCTTTATTTTGTTTTTGCGCCAGCCGGCACCCTGATAGCATGCAATCCCCCAGCACAGCAGCAAATGGCCGCTGTACAGGGGCCTCTAGCCCTCCCTGTAGCCCTGGGACGTACGCGCTTGTTCGATGTAAAGCGCCGCCACAGGCACTAGTTTCATGTTACGCTGTGAACCGATGTGATATCATTGATGAATGTCGGTATATAAAACCTTTAAATAAATAAATAAAATAAAATTACCATGTTATCCACAGAAATAGAGAAAGGAGGAAGAGGGGATGTGGGCTTGGGGGAAAAGATAAGAAGCTCTGATTTGGCCATGTTGAGTTTAAGAGGGCAGTGGGACATCTAGGCAGACATGTCAGACAAGCAGGCTGAGCTGGGACTGAATTTCTGATGAAAGTCCTGGTGTAGAAAGGTAAATCTGGGACTCAACATAAAAATAATATTGAAATCCATGAGAGGAAATAAGAGTACCAAGAGAATTAGTATACAAAGAGTAGAGAGCCCAGGACAGAATCCTAAGGCGCGCCAATTGATAGTGGGATGGCAGTATTGATAGTGGGATGGCAGTATTGGAGGATCCACCAGAGGAAACACTAAAAGTGTGAAGGGAGAGGTAAGAAGAGAACCAAGACATAACAGAGCTCTGAAATCCAAGTGAGGGACAGATAATCAACGAATAGATGGTGATCAACAGTGTCAAATGCAGCAGATAGGTGAAGGAAGATAAGGACTGTGTAAAGGCCTTTGGCTTTATCCACGAACAGGTCATTAGAGACTTTCAAGGGCTGTTTCAGTTGAATGTAGAGAGTGAAAGCTAGATTTGAATGGATCAAGAATGGCTTGAGATGCAAGAAAGTCAAGATAGCGGTGGTCAACAGCACGTTCAAGTAGTTTGGAGGCAAAAGGGAGGAAGGAGATGGGTGATAATTGGCAGGGCAGTTAGGGTCCAGTGAGGGTTTTTTAAGGAGTGTAGGAATGTGCATTCATTTATCACAAATTAGGCAATTTCAATGTCACATGGTAGGAGCAATAAGACAGCCGGCACCATCTTAGAAAATGGCGTGGGCCATCCATTGCTCCTTCCATGTGACAGGGACCGACCAATGGCACCGGTAGCCCCTGTCAAATGGTAAGGGCAAAGGGCCACCGGCACCATTTTAATTAGTGGCAGCCGACGACCCTATAGGGAGAGATTGCTCCCGGGGCCTCCGCTGGACCAACAGGGCTTTCAGTAAGTCTTTGGGGGGATTGGGAATTAAGTAAATTTGAAGGGGTGGGGATGGGGTTTCCCGGTTTGTTTCACCGAAAAAAAGACGACCCGTTGGAAAACTACGTTTTCCATGAAGCGCCTGACCCGAAAGCTAAAAACGACACACATCTCTAGAGTGGTGTAAATCACAGCATGTTGGAGGCAGCAGGAATAGTAGCAGTGAAGAGTGATATGTGACAGAAGGGATGACTGCAATTTAGATAGAGGTAAGGAACTGGGTTGGAATAGGTCAAAGCCAAAATTAGTGAAATTGGAGGAAGAGAAAAGATGGGCAATTTCCTGCATTGTTACTTCAGGAAAGGAGGTGGCTAAGGGAAGGGTAAAGGAAAGAGATGGGGGGAAAGGGAGATAAAGGTGACCTGTTTGAGAACTCAAGATTTTGTGAATGTTATCAGATGGAGCCATAGTTTGGGCAGAGAGTAAAAAAAAAAAAAAGGGGTGGGGGGAGGCGGTGAGGGAAGTTTGAGAAGGGAAATGAGGATGGCAAAGAGATAGTGAAGATTGGCAAGTGCAATAGACTGGAAGGTAGTTGGCATCCTACAACCCTACTTGACTTCTCACTCATTCTAACATATGTCCCAATCCCTCCCTATACTACTTAATCGCTCACATATCTAAATGTTACACAGTTAACCTGGTACAAAATCCCCCTCCCCAAACTAGGTAATCCCCTCCAGACAGTCAAAAAATCCATATGCATTCCCCAAACAGGGAACTAAGAGGTAAAGTAAGTCTATAAACTCCAAAGACTCTACCTTAACTTCAAATTGTTGACCTAAAAGCCAAAGGTCTGTGTTCATCACAAACTATTAGCATACAGGCAGAAACAAACTTTTACCTGTTTCCTAAAAAAACAAAAATGACAGTCATTAGCCAGAGGAGTATTGCATGAAAGTGCATTTCATAATAAAAGACCTTCTTCTGAAAAGACTAAGTGTTGTGTTTCCTTTAGTTCTATATCCCTTTAAGAATGGAATTTGCAATATTTTTCTATTGCAGAGTGTAAAATATCTCCAGCAGTGATGACTAACCAGCATTTGCCAAGCTACATGCAGCTCCCTAAGTCTGACAATGTGGCTCTTTCATTGCCACCAGCAATGACAGCTGTAGGGTCACCCAAGTCATTGGGCTACACACAACCTTGTGCTCTTATTGGCTTATATGAAAGGGGTAAGGAGTTTGAGAAGTAGCATCAGCAGCCAAAGAGAGGAGTGTTGACATCATCAGCCTTGTGGGGTGATAGGAGGAGAAGCCTTAGCAGCAGTCTGTGTGACAAAGGGAAGAGGCAGAGGTGGGAACAGCCTGATTTGTTGCAGTTTCCCATCACTTCCAGCTTGGTCTCAGGTCCCCTGCAGTTTTTGTTGTTCATTCTAGGACATAAGAACATAAGAAATTGCGAGGTCTAGAACGGGTAGATGTGAATCGGTTATTTACTCTTTCGGATAGTAGAAAGACTAGGGGGCACTCCATGAAGTTAGCATGGGGCACATTTAAAACTAATCGGAGAAAGTTCTTTTTTACTCAACGCACAATTAAACTCTGGAATTTGTTGCCAGAGAATGTGGTTAGTGCAGTTAGTATAGCTGTGTTTAAAAAAGGATTGGATAAGTTCTTGGAGGAGAAGTCCATTACCTGCTATTAAGTTCACTTAGAGAATAGCCACTGCCATTAGCAATGGTTACATGGAATGGACTTGGTTTTTGGGTGCTTGCCGGGTTCTTGTGGCCTGGATTGGCCACTGTTGGAAGCAGGATGCTGGGCTTGATGGACCCTTGGTCTGACCCAGTATGGCATTTTCTTATATTCTTATGTTCTTATGCTTAGTAACAGCACACATCAAGGCATCAACCTTCGGAAATTCCAACTGCTCCCTTGCCTTTGGATCCAAGTGGTACAGACTCACCAAAGAACACCTCCCTTTTAAAACTTGCTTCAGGAGCATTCCACTCAAGGTCAATTAACTCTTAAGAACATAAAAAAGTTGCCATACTGGGTCAGACCAAGAACCCATCAAGCCCAGCATCCTGTTTCCAACAGTGGCCAACCCAGGTTACAATTACCTGGCAAATACCCAAAACATTAAGTAGATCCCATGCTACTAATGCCAGTAATAGCAGTGGCTATCCCCTAAATCAACTTCAAGAATTTATCCAAACCTTTTTTAAACCCATCTACACTAACTGCCCTAACCATATCCTTTGGCAACAAATTCCAGAGCTTAATTGTGCATTGAGTGAAAAATAATTTTCTCAGATTAGTTTTAAATATGCTACTTGCTAACTTAATGGAGTGCTCCCTAGTCCTATTAACTGAAAGAGTAAATAACAGATTCACATTTACCCGTTCTAGACCTCTCATAATTTTATAGACCTCTATCATATCCCCTCTCAGCTGTCTCTTCTCCAAGTTGAATAGCCTTAACCTCTTTAGCCTTTCCTCAAAGGGGAGCCTTTCCAACCACTTTATCATTTTGGTCACCCTTTTCTGTACCTTCTCTAGTGCAATAATCTTTTCTGAGATGCGGCGACCAGAATTATACACAGTACTCAAGGTGCAGTCTCACCATGGAGCGATACAGAGGCATTAAGATATTTTCCATTTTATTCACCATTCCCTTCCTAATAATTACTAATTGTTTCTTTTTTGACTGCACAGCACACTGTGCTGACGATTTCTTAAATTGCCTCCAGGAGGGGAAAGTCATAGGATGCCTTGTGCATGGTGACCAAGATGGGATCTTTCTTTTGTAATCCTGCAGCATCACCCCCCATATACTCAGAGTGTTTTCAGGGTCTGAGTCAACAGACCTGACAACTTGTCTTTATGAAGAAACCCCCCCCCCCGCCGAAAACCCGGAGTCCTACGTGGTTCCAAGCCAGGTGGAATTTTTCCCTCTTCCAGAGATGTGAAATCTGAATCCCCACTGGAATCATCTGCCGGGTCATGATCATCATCCTCCCCAACATTCCCAAGAAAAACCTCTCTGTGGTGTTTGCCCAAATTGCACAGCAATTTGCACGGCAAGCAGGAAGCTGTATGACATACCGTCTTCTTACTGGGCTGCTTTGGCTCCACTGGATGCCCTTTCAGAAAGGACTGTAATCCCTGGAAAAATTCCACTCAGGTGGAGGATGAATCCATACCAAGGCCTTTAGGCCCAAACATGGCACCCTCCAATCTCTCCCCTCAGGGATGTCCCACCCATTGGGAACAAAGGAGGAGGGGAGCTGTCCATCATAGTGCATCCTCCCTCAGCATCCTCCATCGGATGTGGAGATGCTCCAACAATGGCAAAAGTTTTAGAAGACAAATCGCCTTGAGCCTCCAGCTAGCACTGGCACAAAGTGAAAGAGATGGCTGAATTGAACTTATATGACAAGCAGCACAAATAGCAAAGTGCTTAGAATTTTTTGTCCCTGGTGCCATTATTGTTCTTTCCATGTGGCCTGCTGCATACACACCAACATGCACACTGGTATACCCGTGCTGTTACAAGCATGCTTACATGCCTGCTCATGTGTGCGCCTACGATAAGACACCGCTGCGCTGTGTACATGTGCACAAACTTAAGCCTGAGCATGCAGGAAAAAATGACTGTTGCAGCCTACCATAGGGCTGACTAACCGAGCCTGCGATGTAGGGCCTAGCGAACGCTGCTCAACCCGTTGGCCCATGCCAACCCTACTCTCCACCAACTCCCCAGAGAAGTGAGAGGGGGAAAAGGTAGTAAACATCAAAGGAAATAACCCAGTAAGGAAAAGAAGGGGGCCTAACACTTCCCTCCTATATCTTTTTTACCTGAGCTCGGTCCTTCCCTGGCTGAGCCCAATCGGGAGGGGGGAGAGGGCACAAGCCAAACTCTCTATTGTCCTTTTTTTAAGTCTAAGCCGGACCAGACATTCGGGCCGATACAGTAAAAATCACGGGAGAGCGGGCGAGCACCCGCTCTCCCGGCGCGCGCACAGGACACTCTCCTGAGCGCGTGATACAGTAAATTAATTTAAATTAGGGTCTGTGGCAAAAAGAGGCGCTAGGGACACTAGCACGTCCCTAGCGCCTCTTTTTGGAGAGGAGCGGCGGCTGTCAGCGAGTTTGACCGCCAACGCTCAATTTTGCCGGCATCTGTTCTCAAGCCCACTGACAGCCACGGGTTCGGAAACCAGAAGCCGGGAAAATTGTCTGGTTTTCAC
Organism: Rhinatrema bivittatum; assembly: GCF_901001135.1. NCBI lineage: Eukaryota > Metazoa > Chordata > Amphibia > Gymnophiona > Rhinatrematidae > Rhinatrema > Rhinatrema bivittatum. Next base: position 233,057,568 of record NC_042616.1, on the reverse strand, counting down.
CCCGCGCGCCGCAGGCCCATTTTAAATGTGTTTTTTTTTTTTAACTTTTGGGGCCTCCGACTTAATATCGCCATGATATTAAGTCGGAGGGTGCACAGAAAAACAGTTTTTACTTTTCTGTGCACTTCCCCGGCGCCGGCAGAAATTAACACCTACCTTTGGGTAGGCGCTAATTTCTTAAAGTAAAATGTGCGGCTTGGCTGCACATTTTACTTTCTGTATCGTGCAGGAATACCTAATAGTGCCTTACTGAATAAGGGGTAAAGCTAGTGCGTCAAAAACGCGTGTCCAATCACAGGTTAACACTGTACTGTATCGGCCTGATTGAGACTTAAAACTGCTCAACTGAGGGAGGGACCACGGGTATCACCTCAGGAGCTCAAGTTCTGTGTCTAATTCTTTTTTTTACATGAGGGCCCCCTACTAGGGAGATGCATTTCCACCATCTGCTGGAGATGGAGAATACTGGCAGGGCTATATATCAGCGAGTCAGTTTTTCTCTGTCTCCATCTGCTGGTAGGAGTGCATAAACCATCGGTGTGGATTGACCTGCCTGAGTGCAGAGGATACCCACCTTTTTGAGGCTGCTTTTAAATCTTAAGCCCAATTATCGCCTTCAACCTCACTAAGTAATTTTAACTATTATCTTATTATATGAAACGCCCCAAGTCTCTTGACCTGTAGGTTTGTCTTGATTAGATTATAAGCTCTATTGAGCAGGGTATGTCTCGTGTGTTATTTCTATTATGCTGCATATACCAAGTAGAACTACAGAAATGTTTAGTAGTAGGGTGAATAGATGGATGGGGGCGGAGGCTGAGAATATCCAGGATTTTTTTTTTTAAACTATAATGGCTCTACCAAGAAATGTTTGAATGTTTTGTTCTATATTACCATTGTACCTTTGTTTTTGCTGTGTATTTCACTTAGAGCACCTCTTGGATACAATACTCAGTTTATACATGTAAAGTGTTCACAGCATCCATAATTTTAGATGCAAATTAAAGGGGGTGGCCAGAGGAATGAAAATATACTGGGATTTCATTTTGCTTTAAAACTGTCCCAAGTTTTCAAAAGGAACGGCTGAAAGCAATTTCCCTTTGAAAATTTGTATGCTGACCTGCAGTTACAATGTAGTAAGAGTCACACAGATCTGTAGTTAGTTGGATCACCCCAGAGCGTCATAAAAATCAGAATTACATTGGCTAATTTCCAGTCCTTAGGTACAGCAGATAAGAATATAGTCACAAATTACCAGTAGCAGGTCGAAATTTCATATCTGAGTTCCTTTAGAATTCAGGGGTGAACACTATGACATCCTGGCAATTTACTACTGTTTGGTGTGAATCTGGAGGAGATGCTAGACCAACTTGTCAAACTAATTTGTTTCAGTTCCTGTGAATAATCATTTGAATGGCTTGGGTGTGAATATCTCCCCAAAATGCGCTGCAGTGGAAGACCAAAACTTCTCTGCTATAACCTTATCCTCCCTGGTCATCTAATAGCTCAACTGACTCCCTTTTAGATTTGTTGTTGATGAAAAGTTTTTACTGTTAATTTTTGCATGTTTAGCAAGTCTCTCCTTAAATTTTCTCTTGGCCTGCCTTATTTTGCATCTAATTTGTCGGTGCTTATGCTTTTTTCTATTTACCTCAGTATATTCAAATTTCCATTTCTGAAAGGATGCCTTTTGCTTTTAATATCCTCTTTCACAGCTCCATTTATCCATGCTGACAGATGATGATTGGTCTTTCCACCTTTAACTGGTGGAATACATTTTATATGGGCATCCAAGATGGTGTTTTTTTAAAGTCTCCACACCTCATGGGTGGTTTTAGACACCATTCCTCAAAAGTGATAGCCAGTTGTTAAAAGATCCAATAAACTAGTAAAAGGAATACAGGAGTTTATGCATACTGACCAATTGTCCATATGGGGCTATTAACAAGATAAAAAATATGATTATGGGGAGATTTCATTATTATACAAATATATCAATGAGCCTACAGGGATCTTGCAGATCATCATTTTACTCAAAAACAACAAAGAAAACAAGGGATCATGTTAAAGAAGGCAGGTAAAAGATATATTTCCCATAGACAGATAACATAAAGTAAGCGCAATTACAGCAATGCTAATTCAACCACCTGATTCAAGCTAATATGAATCTGAAACATTTAGGGAAAAAGATGGTCAAGACTGCAACTCTTACAAAGGGTAAAGTGTAACCCTAAATGGAATTTGTGTTTACATTTTTTTCAAATGGGGACCCCCCCCCCCCCCCCCCCCAATTTATTCCAGGCAGACTTCTTCCAATGTTCTTGAAATTTGGTACTTGAGTGGGCTGGACTTCTCTTCCAATGCCACTTTGCAGCAAATGAACCAGATGTTTAGTTTCAGCTGCTGTACCCAAACCATCAGCCAAAACACGGCCCCCCAGCTCCATCATCAATACAATATCTTTCCCCTTCCAGAATGACAATTGTGCTTTGTCCCCCACAGATTTCTCATCCTCCTATTTGCTCCAAACTACACTATTCTGACCTTGCTCAAAAGGTCCACCTCTTTTTCTGCTTCTCACATCCTCTGTTTGTCTTTAACATGAGCAGGGTTCTTCTCCTTTGGCAGTCTACAATCAGGAATGTGGCATATTTCTTTGCTGTTTCCTTGCCTCATCTGCATGCAGGTATTATACTGATACTTGTGCTGTTGTGTCATTATGTTCTGGTTTACACTATATACTAAGAATTCTCAGACTAGGCATACAATACTGACACGCCTCATGCATACTGTATGAACTCCTGTTCTATACTTGCCTTATCGATATATATATTGTACAAACCCAAGACTCTCATACACACGAACTAATGAAAAATTGACATTATGTCATTGAACAGTGCAGTATATCCTCTTTGCGATAATGACATTTTGCAAATAGCAATGGACTATTCCACAGATAATGGGAAATGGAGAAATTACTTACTTGATAATTTCATTTTCCTTAGTATAGACAGATGGACTCAGGACCAATGGGTATAGTGTACTCCTGATAGCAGATGGGCGACTGAGTCAGATTTCAAGTTGATGTCAACTACATATACCCGTGCAGGAAGCTTAGCTCTTCAACATTCTCCTTGAAATGCAATTGTGGATATATGTGCGTGTTTTAATAATTTGATTAACTTGTTTAACTTGATTAAGTAGGATTGGTTAAACTGATTTCCAAATTGGAGACTGCCAGTGCACTCAACCGAGAAATGCCGACACCCGGCAACTATGGGTGTCTTGAACTAGGGCTAATACCTGGCTTACCCATGCTTGTTTTGTTCTCGGGGATTGTCACCCGAGGTTTCCGGATTTCGGGGCAGCCGTGGGCGGGATGCTGAGTCCATCTGTTTACACTAAGGAAAACGAAATTATCAGGTAATTAATTTCTACATTTCCTAGGGAGTAGCAGATAAACTCAGGACCAATGGGATGTACAAAAGCTACTCCCGAACCGGGTGGGAGGCTGCCCGGGCCCACTTAGTACTGCCCTTGCAAAGGTTGTATACTCCCGGGCCTGGACATCCAGGCGGTAGAACCTGGAGAAGATATGTATGGAGGACCACATTGCCGCCCGACAAATCTCGGCAGACGACAGCATCCTGGTTTCTGCCCAGGACACTGGCTGGGCCCTTGTAGAATGGGCCTTGACTTGTAGAGGTGGAGGCTTCCCTGCCTCTACGTATGCCGTCTTGATTATTTCTTTGATCCAGCGGGCTATGGGTGCCCGCGAGGCTGCTTCCCCTTGTTTCTTCTCACTGTGAAGGATGAATAGGTGGTCCATCTTTCGTACGGATTCCAATCTTTCCAGGTATCGAACGTGTAGGAGTCTGCCGACGTGTAGGAGTTTCCAGGAGTCTGCTGACGTGTAGTTGGCGAAGACGGCGTGAGACCTCAGAGTCCTTAGGTTCATCTGGAGATGGTAGCGATATGGTTTGCTTTAGATGAAATTGAGAAACCACCTTCGGAAGAAAAGAGGGGACCGTGCATAGCTGTATGGATCCTGGTGTGAACCTGAGTAACTGTTCTCGACAGGACAGGGCTTGAAGCTCGGAGATGCGACGGGCTGAACATATTGCCACTAGAAATGCAGTCTTCAAGGTCAGTAGCCGTAGGGACAGACCACGAGTAGGTCTGAAGGAAGCTCCTGCTAGGAAGTCTAGTACTAGATTAAGATTCCATAGGGGCACCGGCCACTTTAATGGGAAGCGGGAAACATCTGGATGGGTTGACAGACTGATGCTGTCCACTTTTGGCTCTGAAGCAGGCCAGCACGACCACCTGAACCTTGAGGGAGTTGAGAGACAACCCCTTCTTCAAGCCGTCCTGCAGAAATTCCAGGATCATGGGAATTTTGACTGTCCGAGGAAAGATCTCGCGGTCCTCACACCAGGCTTCGAATAGTCTCCATAGTCGATGTAAGCTAGAGCCATGGAGAACTTGCATGCTTGGAGCAAGGTATCAATCACTGCCGTAGAGTATAAGCTCTTCTTCAGGCGAGTCTTCTCAACAGCAAGAACGTAAGAGAGAATAGAGTTGGGTCTTTGTGGAGGATCGGTCCTTGCCGGAGAAGGTCCCTGTGTGGAGGTAAGCACAGAGGGTTCCCCGCAAGAAGTCTTCGCATGTCTGCGTACCATACTCTTCTTGGCCAATCCGGGGCCACTAGAAGTACTAGCCCTCTGTGGTGTTCTATCTTGCGGATGTTCCCGCCCAGTAGTGGCCATGGGGAAAAGGCGTACAGCAGGACTTCCTGTGGCCAGGTCTGGATGAGGGCGTTGATTCCCCAGGATTGCAGTTCTCATCTGCGGCTGAAGAACTTGGGAACTTGGGCGTTGGACCGGGTTGCCAGGAGATCCATGGCTGGGGTTCCCCAGCGTCTTACTATCAACTGGAAGGCTGTGGTCAACAGCATCCATTCCCCTGGGTCTAGACTCTCTCTGCTGAGATAGTCCGCAGTGACGTTGTCTTTTCCCACAATGTGAGCGGCTGAGATCCCTTGCAGGTTTGCTTCCGCCCACGCCATTAGGGGATCTATTTCCAGGGACACCTGTTGGCTTCTGGTTCCTCCCTGGCGGTTGATGTAGGCAACTGTTGTGGCGTTGTCAGACATGATTCTAAGAGATTCGCCCCGGAGTCTGTGACTGAACTGCAGGCAGGCTAGTCTGACTGCTCGGGCTTCCAGTCGGTTTATGTTCTATCCTGACTCTTCCTTGTCCCATTGCCCCTGGGCCGTCAGTTCCTGGCAGTGGGCTCCCCACCCTCGCAGGCTTGCATCCATGGTGATGAAGATCCAGGTCGGTGGGGATAGTCTTACTCCCTTGCTCAGATGGTCTTCCTGTAGCCTCCATTGGAGCTGGGTCCGAACCTCTGTCGGTAGCTGGAGGCGAATGGAGTAGTTCTGGGACATCGGGTTCCATTGTGACAGTAGGGAATGTTGTAGTGGCGCATGTGGGCCCTTGCCCATGGAATGACTTCTAGGGTTGATGTCATGAGACCAAGGGCTTGGAGGTAGTCCCATACCTTGGGGTGAACATAGTTAAGTTTTCGCAACTGGTCCATCAGTTTCCTTCTCCTTGTGGGGGGGAAGAATGACCTTGTCTTGCTTGGTGTCGAACTGGACTCCCAGGTACTCCAGCGACTGAGAGGGTTGCAGGCAGCTCTTGGCTGTGTTGACGACCCACCCGAGATGCTGCAGTAGATTCTTGACTCTGGTGGTCGCCTGGTAACTTTCCTCTGGAGATTTTGCCCTGATCAGCCAATCGTCCAGATAGGGATGTACGAGGATTCCTTCTTTCCTCAGTGTCGCCGCCACTACCACCATGATTTTGTTGAACGTACGAGGAGCGGTAGCTAGTCCGAAGGGTAGCGCCCAGAACTGGTAACAATGGTCCAGTATCGCGAAGTGTAGGAAGTGCTGATGGCCATGGTGGACCGGGATGTGGAGATAGGCTTCGGACAGATCCAGTAAAGTCAGGAATTCTCCCGGATGGACTGCCCTTATGACTGAGCGTAGGGTTTCCATGTGGAAGTGCGGTACCCTCAGGTAGCGATTGACGATCTTGAGATCCAGGATGGGCCTGTACGTTCCCTCCTTCCTGGGGACGATAAAATAGATGGAATAGTGACCAGTATTTTGTTGGTGTGTGGGCACAGAGGTTTTCGCCTTTAGGCTGAATAATTTTGTCAGTGTAGTTTCCACTGCCATCCTCTTGGAGAGGGAGTGGCACGGTGATCTCACAAATTTGTCTGGAGGGATGCTGTGGAAGTCCAGATAGATCCTTCTTGAATGATGGTAAGGACCCAATTGTCCAACGTTATCTCGACCCATCTTTGGTAGAAGAGGGTAAGCCTGCCCCCTATGGCTTCTTCCTGTTGATGGGTCTGTTGATTCTCATTGTGGGGTGCAGCCTGGGCCTGTACCTGAGCCAGCTCCCCTCTTGTTGTGTCTGTTCTGAAAGAACTGGGCCCTGCCTGCGGGCCGAGGCGATTGGTATGTGTTTTTGTATGGTCTAAAATGCTGTATTCCTATGCCCTTGGTTCTTCGGGGAGAGGAGCGCTGGTTTCTTTTGTTCCTGTCCTCCGGTAACAGAGGTACTGGGGATTTGCCCCATTTGTTGGCTAACTTCTCCAGTTTGTTTCCGAACAGGAGGGATCCTTTAAAAGGTATTATCGTGAGCTTCGTCTTGGAGGTCACGTCGGCTGACCGATTTTAGAGCTATAGTTGCCTTCTGGCTGCCACTATGGAGGAGATGCCCCCGGCTGAGGTGCGCACCAGGTCAGAGGTCGCATCCGTGAGGAAAGATATCACCGGTTCTAATGTTTCGGCGGAGGTGGTTGAGTCCCTGGAGAGAAGCAAGCAGGCACGTGTCACACAGCGCAGAAGGAAGCATTCTGCAGGGTCATTGCTGCGACATCAAATGACTGTTTAAGGATGGATTCCTGACGTCTGTCCTGGGCATCCTTGAATGCAGCTCCTCCTTCGACTGGGATGGTGATGCGCTTTGAGATAGCGCAGACCATGGTGTCCACTTTTGAGAACCGTAGGAGTTCTTTGGCTGTGGGTTCCAGAGGGTATAGGGCTTTGAAGCTGGCCTCCGGGGCATTCCATTCCAGGTCAATCAGCTGTTGTATGGCCTGCAGCATTGGGAAATAGCATGAGGCCTGACTGAGACTGACCAAAACTGGGTTCGTCTTTGGCTCCACTGTGGTACTTGTGACTGGAATGGCCAATGTCTTCAGGCTCAAAGACCCGAGATCTGGAAACTCGTCTTTAGAGAAGAATCACATCATGGTTCGGTATGGTTCCATCTCTGGAGGGATTTCCTCTTCCTCCAGGGAGTCAGACTCTTCCCCCGAGGTGTCAGTGTCCCCTAGGAGGAGGCTTTTGCCTGGATGAGGCACGTCTCGGGGGGGTCCGAGAAGTACTTGGAAGGTCTTGTGCTTCTGGTGGAGACGGGGGCTGTGTCGCAGGAGTAACCAATTGCGCCTGGACAAAGGTTTGCAGCCCTTTGAAGAATTTCACCCAGGAAAAAGGTCCCTGGGTCCATATTGAATCCAGTGGAGGCCCCCCGAGGTGCTCACCTGGGTAGGGGCCGAGTCGGAAATACAGAGGTCCGGGGTACTATCTTTGGTGGAGCCGGATCCCTCTACTGGGTGAGGGGGGCCTTGCTTCGGTTCCCCCTGATTCTCTTCACACTGCAGGCATAGGGCAGAGGCCACTTCAGGTTGCACAACTCTCAGGTGGCAGGCTGGGCAGAGGGCTTGTCCCTTGGCTTTCTTGGCCGGCGGTGCCATGATTTATGCACGTGGAGTGGCTCAAAACTCATCTGTGCACATAGGTGTGCGCGCCGGGAGACTTAGCTGTGCCGAAGATGTGCGTGCAGACCGCTATTTGTGTGCTTGACGGGGTTGTGCATGCCGCTGTGCGCATAGGCCTATCCGTGCGCCTGGCACCGTTGTGTGCGTTGCTGTGTGCACAGCACAGATGCGCGCAGCTGTGCGCACAAGTCATTTGTGCGCCCAGCTTGCCGCTATGCGCACGGCTCAGTTGCGAAACACTACAGCGATCAAGATGGGGAAATGGCGCAGACGACAACGCGGGCAAGATGGCGACCCCCCCCCGGAGGGTCTCCACATGTGAGGACCCTCGTACCGGATCGGGGTCTAGCCCGGATGGGGCTGCTCAACCCGACTTAACAGAAGTCGGAAGGACGATCTGTGCGGCTAACCGAGCCTCTGAGACCAGAGACTTAAAGAAAGGTTTCTTCCTTACCTTGTCTTGGCGCTTCCCGGTCTCGTGCCGGGCGGTCTCCGGCTGCGGGGGGGGGGGGGGGGAGAGAGAGAGGGAAAATACCTTCACCGCCGCGCTCGGTATTGCACCCGCTGCTTCTCAGCCACTCTGGGGACTAAGTCCACGCTGGGAACCGGCTACCGGACCGAGGCTTACCTCTGAGGGGTCTCGGAAATCACCTCAGGAATTCTCGACTGGGGTAGGGACCCTTAGGTATCACTGCAGAAGAGTGGGGCTAGTCTTATAGAGGTAAGATTTCTTTCTTCTTTGGTTTGGAATTTCTAACACTGTGTAAGTGTGTGTAGTGTCCCTTCTGCTTAGGAGATGGAGAAATACTGAAGAGCTAAGCTTCCTGCACGGGTATACATAGGCTGACGCAGCTTGAAATCTGACTCCGTCTCCCATCTGCTATCAGGAGCACACTATACCCATTGGTCCTGAGTCCATCTGCTACATGCTAGGAAACTCTGTCTTTGGAATATCTACCATAGTGAAATGTGTTGGTGTTGTTAATAGGTACAGGGAGCGATTCCCCACTCCCCCACAGCCCTATCACCACCAACATAAGAAATGTCACCTCACTCCATCTGAGCAAGACCATCACAAAGCAAAGCTGCACCTATCAACTTACAAAGCTGCCCACCAATCTGGAACTTTCAGATATACATAGGCCTGCTCTCCCTTATGGTTCACTGATTTGCTACTTATCCCTTTCCAATAAGCCTGGCTATACACTATTTCAAATGATTTTCTTCAGGCTGAAAACTTGTCAATGAAATACATTTACAGAGGTTAGATGAGAGATTTAAAAAACACACCATACAAATAGGAGTAATTTTTTTGTTATAATTTAAAACTATTTTGTATCAGTACAATATATTTTACAAAAGTTTAAAGCATTTACAAAACCACACATCCTACTTCAGCATTATTGCACAATATATGAAAATATTACTTTTTAAATTAGAAAACCTAAAATTGTTTCCAATATAGAAATGGAACCATTTGGTTTACAGACAAGGCTATGTAAGAAAATCTATCCCCACCAAAAAAGAAACCCCAACTATTGCAGTACACAAAAGTATTAAATGTTTCATAGAAAAGCTTGACAGTTTTTGCTGGTCTTTTAAATGGGTTTTTTTTTCCACAAAATCTGGCTTAAAAGCTGTGCTGAGTTTGAATTCCATCATGCCACTGTTCCTGTTATTTATTTTGTTCAAAGTGATGTGCAATTTATCAAAATGTTTTATTGAACTCCCATTTGCTGTTTGAATTTTAGGCAATGCCACCCTCTGGTCTGAGTAGCAGTATCACATTTAAGGAGATATGCAAGTTTGGAAAAGAACCTTTTTTCATTCTGACAGCAACAGCTCTTCCTTGTAAAGTGCTGCTTTCAGAATTCATTTACAAATGTGATGATGCCAAAGATTTAGGTTTTGCATCTTGGGAATGTTTTCCCTGTTGTATGTAGTGTAAGTGCATCATTTGATATCTAATAATATATTAATATAGATAGAATACAATATATATATTATACCATCAATCCTGGATCTAATACTATCACATTTTTATGTTAAAAATATTTACAGTAGTGCTTGGATTTAATATCCATTTCCCATAGTGGTAAACATATGGGTTAAAATTCATCATAAAAATGTATATACAATACCTATACTCATATAGAATGTTTTAGAAAATCTAACTAGTTACCCAAATGCTATAGTTTATTGATCTATGACATTAAAACCAATATCTAGTAGAGCACAAGTGCTTCATTACACGGGAACACGGCTTTCATGACCTATGCATGCTTACCAGAGCATATGTAGCTCTATTTTTGGAACTTATGTCCTGCATAAGCAAAGCTTATATTACATATTGACCCAGGAAAACACTAATCTAAAACAGTGGTTATGAAAGCCAATTACTTGCAGGGTAGATAGCTTTAGCAAAAGGCCTACAAAAACTTTTCTTCTACCTTAAATTATTTCTCTCTCTCTGATTATGCTACATTTAGAGAATTTCAGATGTTTTGTTCTGAAATAGTTAATATTTCCTCTTAAGTATTCCCTAGTAAATGTAACCATTTACCAAGAGGCTAACTACTGGATTGTGTATTGCGCCTGGTATTCATATAAACCCAGCATCATCCAATTTGGTCTCATACAAGGCTGGATATTTGTTAGATTAGGCCTTGAGAGCCTTTGTGACAAGTTGAAACAATGGAGAAAACCCCTAAAGGGCAATTAATACTATCTTAGCATGCAGCTTCCAACTGGGTATTTATGCACTAAAAAAATCAATCTGATTAGCAGGCAATGCTTTTATCTGCATTTTAAACCCTTTAATGAGGAGTTACAAGCCAACCATCATTATCTAGCATAGGCCCTTGCTGAATATGACTTTTTATAATAAAAAAATTGTTTTATGAGTTTTAGGTACTGTATCAGAAAACAAGTTAAAATGGACATGTTTGGGATCTGGCCCTGTGGCTCAGACCATAACAAAGAAATATTAAATGACAGCAGATGAGAACCAGAAGACCCACCTATTCTACAGAATTTCAGAGACTTCAGTTGATTTCTGGCTTTCCCCTCACATTTTTTGCAACTAGAGAACATCTGAACTTATTTCAGGCTTTCTTGAATTCCATTACCACTTCAGTCATTCCGTTTGTATCCGTTATCTGACAGGGTTGGTTGGACCAACACCATAGAGATGCTATGCACAGGCCAGGGAACAAGGAAAGATGTCTGCCCTACCAGCCAACCAATGGTGTTAAGGGTGTGTCCTGGATGCAGAGTCCTGGGATAGATAAAGGTTGTTTGAGCCTCTAACATAGAGGTGAAAGTACAAGAAACTGCCAAGGGTATAGAAGTGTGGCTGTGTGAGAAGATGGGATTAAAAAAATAAAAGTACATGGTTAGGAAACTTCCCTGCCCTCCCCCCCCCCCCTTGTAAGTTCTCAAAATATGTAGAATTTCCCATGGGGGATTCTGGAACACCACTACCAGTATTCATGTGAAAATGGGCATACAGCCACAATGTCACACTGGGTTAAAATGTATCCTTGAGACAAAATATAAAATACTTCCTGTAATATCAATTTAAATATAATTACATAAAAACCCTAAACCTGTTAAGGCTTTTTTTTTAAAGTGCTAAATTAAGAAGACCTGTGTTTTATAAACATGTCCCTATATATATATACTTTTTTTTTTTGCTGGTATTTCATATATATATGTCCTGTATACCTGTTATTTAAACACATTGATTTAGGTGCCAGGGACTGAGAAACATTTTACTTGTCAATTAATCCAGCTTCCTTAATTTTAGTGTAGAAGAATTTCTCCAGTATATTGGCACATTTGAAGTATTCACTCTCGGGGGGGTTGTACTCTCGGCAATTTGTAAAGATCCGCTGCAAGTCTGCCATGAACAATTTCTTGGTCACGTAGTACCTATTCTTGAGTCGCTCACTCATGGTTTTCAGATCTGTACAGGAAAAAAAATATTAGCCATCTCCAATTCTGATTATGCCAGTGACAGTGAAAAAAAAATGAAAGGACCTGATTCAAGAAGCCTTTTCTCCCATTCTGTGCTCATGGGATGAACCAGGCGTCTTAATATTATGAAAATTCTTACAATTCCCGACAAACATTTTCTGTCAAGAATCAGAGAAGCGTTTCTGTTAATTTTAATTCAGAAAGAGTGCTTCACTCTATATAATATTTATAGAGATGTCCTTTTGTAAAATAAATGCTGTTCTTGACAGCAGCTAAATTCATGAGGCACTTCTTCTGAATAAAAACTGATCATACCACTTTCACTTCAAATCTTTAAACAATGTACCTGGTTTTTTTCCTTTGCAGAACTCCACTACAGACTGGGTGCCCGCTTTTCTGGTCTATTTCTAATGCTTTTCTCTATTGGCAAACAATATTTTGTCATCATCCATATATTTACTTAATCTGAGTCAAAACGCACATTTTTCCATATTAGTCTCTTGTTTTTTTTTGCCTTTATTAGTGTAACTACAGACAAGAACCAATGTATATATGTCCTAAAAATAATAGCAGGGAAATAAAGGCCAACCCAAAAGAATACAAAATGATACCTTTCTACTGGACTAACTCAACCATACAGTTAGTTCAATATAAAGCTACCAGCTTGTATTTTTTTGGTTCACCTTTATTTCCACACATTCAAGTGAACTTACATGGGCTTCTTCTGTCACAGTTGTAGTTGCTTGGTTTTCCACTAACATGCAAACATGTCTTAAGTATCTCTATTATTTGCACCCATGTACACCAACCCTTCCTGAGAATTTTGTTTGGAAATGTTACCCATAAAAAGAAAAAAAAATTCAGAGCCTTAATTATAATACAAGCTAAGCTGGTTATACTTCATCACCTTATCTATGGGGAATCCAGGGCTAGTGCTGAATTGTCAGATATACCTATGCGCTGTACGCGAGAGCAAAAATGACTTTGGAGTGTCAAAGCAGCAGGGCTAACAAAAAAAAAAAAATTTAAAAGAATACAGTTGGTAGAGAAATCAAACAAATCCACTCAGGTGTCTTCTTTCATTCAAATTTAGATTTAATTTCTTAGCGGTTGTTAATAACTAAGTACATGAAGTTAATTGCTGCTTTGACCCTCATCAGAACAGTCTGCAAGTGTCATATTGCTACATGTAGGGTGCCAGCTTTTAAAACCTTTCAGGAAACTGCAGCAAGCCACAGATACTGCCACTGATATCAATCGTGATTTAATTCCAATATTCCTGAATTATTGTAAATAGTTTCAGCACAAGCACGGACTGCCAGCACTTTTACAGGACTTGTAAATTACCATGGAGGTGCAACATGAACAGCTGAAGAATGGACTTGGTAAACAAAGGCGTTAAAACAGGAGGGGGTTGGCAATATAAAAGGTAAAGTTTTATTTAAATAATAAAAACCATAAAAATATGAAATAAAATAAATCTGAAAATAAAAGAACGGGGACCATACTGAATAATGCTTTGTTAGATATCCCTGTACCGCATCTCATTGTATTCAACTACTTATACAGCAGATTCTACCAGCAGCCCAATGTGAGATAGCATTTTACTGGAAGAAGAAATGTGCCCCAACAATTGATGCGGTTGTATGCTGCTTGGAGTATGTATTTCATCTGAATAAACCCACAGCAATTAAAAATAGGACTTTAACCCAATTTGGGAAGTTGTGGTCTCCACTTACCAAATGGCTATTTCAACAAGATTAGAAATTACAGTGTTAAATTTCCTGGCTCCACTCCAGATATTAGTGTTCAGGGGTGGTGCAGGAGGGCAGGCAGTTATATAAAATGTATAATTTCTACTTGATGTTCCTTCTCAGTGGAACGCATTACCTACGGAGCTACGCCAAGAACAATGCCTGATCACCTTTAGAAAAATATTGAAGGCTTGGCTGTTCAAACAAGCCTTTCTCTAATCTTCAAAACTCCTAATTTGATGCATCCCCTATCTCCCTCCTTCAGCCCTGTCCCCCCCTCCCACCATTCTTCCCAGTCTCTGTGTGCTCTATATGCCGTTCCACCTCCATCTCCACCCCCGTTACTTTCCATCTTCCTTTCCCTCCCCAGCCTCACCTCGCCTCCCCTCTCCAGTTAGCCCACCCCCCCTAAATACCCCCAGACCTTTCATGCTTCACGATTATAGTTAATTCCTTAAGTTAAGTCAAGTTAAGCTATGTCTATTAATTTCTATGCCTATTTAATTTAATTGCTTTCTTGAGATTATCTGCTTACTAAGTTATCCTGTATTCATCTCCCTGTTTTATGTAACTTTCTTATGTCTCGTTTTTTACCCCATGTTCGATGTAAACCGGTGTGATATGACTATTTGTCCTGAACATCGGTATAGTAAAAAGAAGTAAATCAATAAATTTTTGTACACATGGATATTTGTGGTATTGTGTGTGTGTGTGTATATTATTCGATGTCATTAACACAATAAAATTCTAAATGCAAAAAAAAAAACCAAAAACCAGGGACCTAGGAGCAGAACCAAAAAAGAGAAAATAAAACAAAGAAAGAAAAAAAATGGATATTTCAAAGTATGTACTTCAGACGTTCTCAATGAAGGTTGTTCACAATGAGGCTGGCTTGCACAGCTTGGTTACTCTGAAAACCAGACCCATTTACAGCTGTTAAGAATCCTTGATCTACTCCATATTACTGCTATAATAAATACACTGGAAGACTCATCATACAGTGAAACTTCTTTTGCTTTGCCCCTAGGTTTCCTTTTAGTTGATGCTAGCCTGGGAAGAATTACATCAAGTGGCAGAGACAGCTGTGCTGAAGAGAATTTTCTAATACACCTTCTCTATGGGACTGATTTACTTTTGTCCCATTCTGCGTCTATGAACAAAGACCTTGATGAATCAGGAATAGCATCAGGCACTGCTACTTTTTTCTTATGTGAATATTTTACAATCTCTCATGAAATATGTAGCAGTGCTCCTTTACTTAACCTGAAGATAAGCTGCCAAGATGAACTCCACCAATCCTCCAGGGCCACAAGACAGATATGATTTTTGCATACACAAAGCCCTTACATGCAAGTATTCATCGGGTACACTGACAAAGACTTATTTGCAACCCTGGAGGAGAAGAGCTATCCCTGATATACTGTGAATAATGAATCCTTGCAAGCATTGCCAATCTTTGTAGTAACCTAGGCAAGCCAAGACAAAGCAAATATATTTAGAGCTGCACGTTCAAGAGAACACAGCATTTCTTTTGTGGCATGGATTATTATATTTCTCTTTTTATAGCTGCAGTCTCTATTTTAGGGCATTTCAAGTTGATTAATTCACTTTTAGACATTTCAAACCAATTTCATCTATTTTCAGAAAAGGCAAAGGTAGCTTTTTTTCTCACAGTTGAATGCATGCATCTAAAAAATTACAATTGTAAAATGTATTCAAAATCTACAAATTGACATTGTTAGGGATCACATCACTCCCATATTACATGATTTTCATTGGTTACCTGTAGTGCTTAGGATCCAGGTTTAAGATCCTCTTTCTTACATTGGGCCTATCATATTTACAAGAGAAACTAAAGTAGTATGTTTGGGGAAGACATTTTAGGTCAGGGTACAACGTTTTATTTAGCATTCCCACAATGAGAGAATTCAGATTGTTTATGACTAGACACCATGCACATTCACCTACATTTCCAGACCCTTTGGAATTCCCATCTTAGGTCACTTCACTTGGAAAAAGACTAGCTCAGATTCTGGAAGCTTCTGGATATACATTTGTTCAGTCTTGCTTTTGCATAATGGAGAAATTACTTACCGGATAATTTCATTTTCCTTAGTGTACAACCTATCTATTTATGATTTATTGTAAACAGTCTAGACTGATGGTATATCAAATAAACAAACAAATAAATAAATAGTGTAGACAGATGGACTCAGGACCAATGGATTAAGCTCCTCTGCTAGTAGATGGAGACAGAGTCAGATTTCAAAGCTGACATCACCCTAGATTCACCCCTGCAGTGACCTCAGCCCTTCAGTATTCTCTTTAAAAGCCACTGTGGACATACTAATAAAAAAAACAATTAAAAATATGATTAAAAACAGATAACCGTAACTGTACTCAACCAATCATAAACACTGAACTCCAGTAAGAATATAGATGCCCTGATCTAGGGACTAGATGATGGCTTACCCATAACCTCTTGGAATCAATATCCACTCCATTGGTGAATCCTTGGCACCGTTCTTGGGCAGCCATGGGCGCGATGTTGAGTCCATCTGTCTACACTAAGAAAAATGAAACTATCAGGTAAGCAATTTCTCCATTTCCTGGGGTGTGGCCAGATGGACTCAGGACAAATGGGATGTACAAAAGCTACTCCCGATCAGGGGGCCCTTGCAAAGGCTGCGTCCTCTCAGGACTGTATGTCCAGGCGAGAGAACCTGGAGAAGGTGTGCAAGGAGGACCATGTTGCCGCTCAGCAGATATCGATGGGAGACAGCAGTCTAGCTTCCGCCCATGAAACTGCCTGAGTCCTAGTGGAATGAGCTTTTACCTGAGAAAGTAATGGCTTTCCTGCCTCCACATAGGCTCCCATTACCACCTCCTTAATCCAGCGAGCTATGGTAGCCTGTGAAGTTAGTTCACTCTGCTTCCTTCCACCGTGAAGGACAAATAGGTGATCTGTCTTTCGGACCGGTTCTGAAACTTCCAGATACAGCACCAAAAGTCTACTGCCATTCAAATGATGGAGGAGGTGCTATCCTTCCACATCCTTGTGCTTATCTAGGGATGGCAATGAAATGGACTGATTCAAATGAAACTCCAAGACTACTTAAGCAAGAAGGATGGAACGGTCCGAAGTTGTAATGCTCCTGGAGTCATCTGGAGGAATGGTTCCTAACACGACAACGCCTGCAGTTCAGAGATGCGTCGTGCCGATCATATAGCCACCAGGAACACAGTTTTCAAGGTTAATAAACACAAGGAAAGACTGTGCAAAAATTCCAATACTAGATCAATATTCCACAAGGGAACCGGCCACCGCAGGGGTAGCCGGAGGTGCTTCACCCCTTTCACAAAACAGGCCACGTCTGGCTGAGCCGACAGGCGGGTTTCGTTCACCTCGCCCCTGAAACAGGAGACAGCCACTACCTGGCCCTTCAAGGAGTTACAGGTCAAAGCTTATTCAAGCCATCCTGCAAAAATTCCAGAATTAGTGGGATTTTGACCTCCCGAGGGGGGACACCGCATTCCTCGCACCAGGCCTCAAATACTCTCCAGACCTGCACATACGCCAGGGCTGTAGAGAACTTCTGAGCGCGGAGTAAGGTGGCAATTACTGCCGCAGAATATCCTCACTTCATCAGGCAAGCTCTGTCAAGGGCCAGACCGTAAGACAGAATAGAGTCAGATCCTTGTGAATGACCGGTCCCTGCTAAAGCAGGCCCCTGTGCAGTGGGAGGCACTGGGGGTTTCTCCACCAGGAGTCTCTGCATGTCCACATACCACGACGCCTGGGCCAATCTTGAGCTACTAGTAGGACTAATCCCATGTGGTGCTCAATTCTGTGAATGACCCTGCCCAGCAGGGGCCACAGAGGGAAGGCATATAGCAACTCTTCTTTCCGGCCAGGCTTGAACGAGAGTATCGATCCCCAGGGACCAATGATCTCTTCTGCGACTGAAGAATCGGGGACCCTTCACATTGTGGGATGCTGCCAGCAGGTCAATGGATGGAAGACCCCAGCGATCTACTAGCAGCTGAAAGGCATTGGCCGACAACACCCACTCTCCTGAATCCAGACTCTCCCTGCTTAGAAAGTCTGCTGTGACTTTGTCTTTCTCTGCGATGTGTGAGGCTGAGATCATCTGTAGATGTATTTCTGCCAACTCCCTTGCTGGCTCTTGGTTCCACCCTGGCGGTTGATGAGGGCTACCATCGTTGCGTTGTCCGACATTACACGGACTGCTTGACCCTGGAGTCTGTGACTGAATTGTAGACACGCCATTCTGACTACCCGAGCTTCCATTCAAAACACGAACAAGGTTATTTATTATTTGTTAAATATTATTGATACTCTCATTGTTCCTTGTAATAATGTTAATGTTAATGTTCATTGGTTGATTGTTATTGTTCAATGTTCTATGTAAAAAACCCCGGTCTAACCTCCCAGACCAGGGCAACCTTTTTGTTACATGTAAACCGGATTGATTTGTATTGCATACAGGAATTCCGGTATATAAAAATTAAAAATAAATAAATAAATAAATGTTCCAGAGGTCTTCCTTCCTCGGTCCATCATCCCTGGGCCGTCAGTTCCTGATAGTGAGCTTTCCCAGCCCCGGAGGCTCGTGTCTGTTGTGAGGACCTGCCAGTTCGGAGAGGACAGAGGTACAACCCTACTCAGATAAGCTTCCTGCAGCCACCACTGGAGCCGAGAGCATACTCCCATCGGTAAGTGGAGGCGAATTAACTAGTCTTGAGACTACGGGTTCCAATGACAGTAGTGAGCGTTGAAGTGGTTGCAAGCGTGCCCTTGCCCACAACACTTCTTCCAGGGTTGCTGCCATCAACCCGAGAACTTGGAGGTAGCTCCACACCATCGGGCGTATTGTGCTCATCAACTGATGCACTTGGGCCATCAACTTCCTTATCCACGTGGTCAGAAGGAAGACATTGCCCTGTTTGGTGTCGAACCAGACTCCCAGATATTCCAAGGACTGGGAGAGCTCGAGGCTGCTTTTGTCCAGGTTTATAACCTAGCTGAGATCCTGAAGCAAGGAGGTCACAATGTTGGTCACCCGGAGACTCTCTTCCATGGACTTGGCCCAGATCAACCAGTCATCCAAGTATGGATGCACCAGGATTCCCTCTTTTCTTAATGCTGCCGCTACAACCACCATAATCTTGGAAAATGTTCTGGGGGTGGTGGCTGGGCCAAAGGGCAGTGCCCGGAACTGATAATGGTGACCCAGTACCACAAAGCGTAGGAAACACTGGTGTTCTTGATGGATTGCAATATGTATGTAGGCCTCAGATAGGTCCAGGGAGGTTAAGAACTCTCTCGATTGTACAGCCATTATCACGGAGCATAGGGTTTCCATGTAGAAATGATTCATTTGTGACGGTTGATGCTCTTGAGGTCCAAGATGGGGCAAAAGGAACCTTCCTTGTTGGATATGATGAAATAGATGGAATAACATTCTGTATTTTCCTGGGGCACAGGTACTGGAATTATAGCCCTCACCCTAAGGAGCCTTAAAAGTGTAGTCTCCACTGCCTGCTTCTTGTGCTGGGAGTGGCAAGGAGACATCATGAATATGTCCCGAGGAGTGCTGTGAAATTCAAGGGCATATCCTTTTCATTTGACCTCCAGTATCCATTTGTCCGAAGTGATCTAGACCCACTGCTGGTAGAAGAGGGACAGTTGACCCTCCTATCCATTCCGAGGGTGGGTCAGAACGAATCTGAACCCGAGCCTGCCCCTCTCTTGGGCTGTCGACTACTAAAGGACAGACCTCCCAAAGGGCCGAGACATCTGATATGTCAAGTTTTCATAGGGGTGAAAGCGTTGGGAGCCCCTGAATTGACCCCTCATAGGCAAGGGGTGGTGTAACTACTTTTTCTTATCTTCTGGAAGCCGGGGAACTGGAGACTCACCCAATTTACTGTCAGCTTTTCCAATTCACTTCTGAAAAGGAGTGATCCTTTAAAGGGCATCTTTGTAAGATCTGCCTTGGAGGTTGCATCTGCTGACCAAGTTCGCTGCCATAGTGTTTTCTGGCCGCCGCCACCACTGAGGCCACTCCTCTGGCCGAAGTACGGACTAGATCCAAGCCCGCGTCAGCTAAAAAGGTGGCGGCGGGTTCCATAACCTCTCTGAAATTCACCCCCGAGTCATCCACCTCCTGAGAGAGGAGTAGGCATGAACGAGCTACCATGGCACAACAAGAAGCAATCTATAATGTCATTGCTACTGCGTCAAAGATCTGTTTAAGGATTGACTCCATCCGTCTACAGTGCGCATCCTTTAAGGTCACTCCTCCCTCCACTGGGATAGTTGTTCGCTTAGAGATGGCACAAACCAGTGCATCCACTTTAGGGAAATGCAAACACTCTCTGTTGCGGTCCGGCCTGCGGAGGTCCGCAGTCGGCTTGTCACTCACCCCAATGCCGCACCGGGGACCGCGGCGCTCCATCTGGGCCTCGCTAGGCCCTTTCCGCGGCCTCCCTCGCTGAGACGCCGCCGACGCTTGGCAGCTGGCCCCACCCCCTAGGCGCGTGCAGGGGCTCAGCAATTTAAAGGGACCAGCACGGGAAAGGACAGCTCCATCTACAAAGATGACGTCAGATGCTGCCGGTATTTAAATCTGCTTGGCTGCCTTCTCCCTTGCCTTGCAATGAGGTTCCTCTCTCCTGAGTTGCTTAGTTGCTGTCTTGTCTTCATTCCTGTGTCTTCCTGGTTTCTGACCCTGGCTTATCTCCTGACTTTGATTTCGGATTGTCTTCCTGGTTCCTGAATTTGGCTCGTCCTTGGCTTCTGCTGTCCGCCGCCTGCCCTGACCTTGCTTCTCACATCTCTACAGCCCATCTTGATTTGGAGTACTTCTATCTCTTCGAACTTCGGAGACCGCTCCTAAGTCCAAGCGGCTCAGGTCCTCACGGGCTCCTCCTTGGGGGACCATGGGCTTCCAGTGGTGAACTTCCTGTTGGTCTCCCGGCTCCAACTTCTTCTTTGCGCCTAAGTCCAAGTGGCTCGGGTTCTCATGGGCTCCTCCCGGGGGGATCGCAGGCTTCCAGTGGTGAAGACACTCTCGGATCTCTACTGCAAGTCCGCCTCCCGGCTACAACTCCGCTGTGGGATTCTCCCAGCGCTACATCATCACCTTCTAGCCGGCCCAAGGGTCCACGATTGTAACACTCTCACTGCCGGATCCAGTGGGTTTAGTGGTTCTAACACTCAACCCCCTTTAAAACTTGCTTCTGGGCTATCCCATTGCAGGTCATTCAACTCCTGGATGACTTCCAGTACTGGAAGGTAGCAAGAGGCTTTCTGAAGGGAAATCAGAATGGGATTCTTCTTTGGTTCCGTCATAGAGTCTGTCCCAGGAACTCCCAGCATCTTCAGAATCTGGAAAACCGTAACATGGTCCGATATGGTTCTAAGCCAGGGGGGATTTCTCCATCTTCCAAGGAATCCATATGCTCCTCTTCGTCCGTGCCATCCGGGTCCCTGCCAGGGATATCCTTGGTGAGGCAGGACATGCCTCAAGGTCTGCCGATAGGATTTGGAGAGGGAGGGCTTACTGGCTGAGGTTCTGTCCGGGCAGGGGCAAGTGAGGTAGCAGACTGCGCCTGTATGAAGGCTTGAAGGCCCTGGAAAAATTCCACCCAAGAGAAGGCAGTCGGGTCCATGCCTAGCCCAGGAAGTATTGAAGTAGGCGCCGCTGAATTTCCCTCTCCCCTGTATGACCAGTCATGGGCATACGAGATTCAGGGTACTTCCAATTAAGGCTGTATTTTAACCCATCTTCTGAATGGGAAGAGCAGGGCTTAGCAAGTCCGGGGAGGCCAGTTCTCCCTGGGCTTCCTCACAGTGGGGCGGATTTTCAGAGCCCTGCTCGCGTAAATCCGCCCAAAACCGGGCGGATTTACGCGAGCAGGGCCCTGCGCGCCGGGAGGCCTATTTTACATAGGCCTCCCGGCGCGCGCAGAGCCCCGGGACTCGCGTACGTCCCGGGGTTCTCGGAGGGGGGCGTGTCGGGGGCGGGGCCGGAGCACGCGGCGTTGCGGGGGCGTGTCGGCAGCGTTTTGGGGGCGGGTACGGGGCGTGGCTACGGCCCGGGGGCGTGGCCGCGCCCTCCGTACCCGCCCCCAGGTTGCGGCCCGGCGCGCAGCAGGCCCGGTGGCGCGCGGGGATTTACGTCTCCCTCCGGGAGGCGTAAATCCCCCGACAAAGGTAAGGGGGGGGTGTAGACAGGGCCGGGTGGGTGGGTTAGGTAGGGGAAGGGAGGGTAAGGTGAGGGGAGGGCAAAGGAAAGTTCCCTCCGAGGCCGCTCCGATTTCGGAGCGGCCTTGGAGGGAACGGGGGGAGGCAGCGCGGCTCGGCGCGCGCAGGCTATACAAAATCGATAGCCTTGCGCGCGCCGATCCAGGATTTTAGTGGATACGCGTGGCTCCGCGCGTATCTACTAAAATCCAGCGTACTTTTGCTTGAGTCTGATGCGCAAGCAAAAGTAGGCTGATCGCGCTTCTTTTAAAATCTACCCCAGTGCTGACATAAGTTGGAATCTAGGTCAGACTGTGAAGGCCTAATATGACAAGTAGCGCAGAGAGAAAGGTGCTTATGTTTCCTGGCTGCCGGAGCCATTGGCAGTGGTAACTGTGCGTTCTGTCAGCTCACGCTTAAAATGTTATGCGCACAGATTTCGGATGCCGAGGCAGGAATCGAGATGCACACACAGCCCATGTGCCCAACATTACCTGTATTCTGTGCTTAGTAGGTTGTGAGCATATGTATGTGCACAATATGCGTGCAGCGCGTGCGCTGAGCCGAAGCACTGTACGTACCGATGTTCTATGGAGGGCAATACCGCATAAAGATGCACGTAAGATGGCACTGCTGCAGCCTACCACAAAGTGTGCCGACCAAGCCTAAAGTGGGGCCTGGGCCGCTCAACCTGCTAGGAAGTCCACTTCCCCTTACCCTAACGGGATCAGTAACGAAATTGGTACGGTACACCGAGCAAGGAGACTGGAGGAAAGCTTACCAAAAACCCCTCCAAATCAAGAAATGAATCTTCTCTCTCTCTCTTTTTTTGACTTATCTGGGCTCAGCTCTTACCAGCTGTTTATAGAGACAGTGTCCGGCTGCGGGGGGAGAGGGCTTTAGCAGTCACCACCATGCTTGGCTTCCTGCACCTGCTGCCTTTCAGCTGCTTAAGCAGCAAAGCCCATGCCAAGAACTGGCTACCGGACCAAAGCACACCTCTCAGGGATCTCGGAAATCGCCGCAGGAATTCTCAACTGGGGGAGGGACCTTTAGGTATCACTGTAAGAGAGCGCGGCTCAATTTTTTTCTCCAATTTAAATGTAGAATTTCTCCTTCCAAAAAGTACAGCAATCCCCATAGAGAGAGGTATGTCCACATCTGTTGGAGACAGAGAAATACTGAAGGCTGAGGTCACTGCAGTGGTGTATCTAGGGTGATGTCAGCTTTGAAATCTGACTCCATAAGAACATGCCATACTGGGTCAGACCAAGGGTCCATCAAGCTCAGCATCCTGTTTCCAACAGTGGCCAATCCAGGCCATAAGAACCTGGCAAGTACCCAAAAACTAAGTCTATTCCATGTTACCGTTGCTAGTAATAGCAGTGGTTATTACCTAAGTCAACTTAATTAATAGCAGGTAATGGACTTCTTCTCCAAGAACTTATCCAATCCTTTTTTAAACACAGCTATACTAACTGCACTAACCACATCTTCTGGCAAAAAATTCCAGAGTTTAATTGTGCGTTGAGTAAAAAAGAACTTTCTCCGATTAGTTTTAAATGTGCCACATGCTAACTTCATGGAGTGGCCCCTAGTCTTTCTATTATCCGAAAGAGTAAAAAAACGATTCACATCTACCCGTTCTAGACCTGTCATGATTTTAAACACCTCTATCATATCCCCCCTCAGCCGTCTCTTCTCCAAGCTGAAAAGTCCTAACCTCTTTAGTCTTTCCTCATAGGGGAGCTGTTCCATTCCCTTTATCATTTTGGTCGCCCTTCTCTGTACCTTCTCCATTGCAATTATATCTTTTTTGAGATGCGGCGACCAGAATTGTACACAGTATTCAAGGTGCGGTCTCACCATGGAGCGATACAGAGGCATTATGACATTTTCCGTTTTATTCACCATTCCCTTTCTAATAATTCCCAACATTCTGTTTGCTTTTTTGACTGCCGCAGCACACTGAACCGATGATTTAAATGTGTTATCCACTATGACACCTACATCTCTTTCTTGGGTAAGTAGCACCTAATATGGAACCTAACATTGTGTAAATGTAGCATGGGTTATTTTTCCCTATATGCATCACCTTGCACTTGTCCACATTAAATTTCATCTGCCATTTTGATGCCCAATTTTCCAGCCTCACAAGGTCTTCCTGCAATTTATCACAATCTGCTTGTGATTTAACTAATCTGAACAATTTTGTATCATCTGCAAATCTGATTACCTCACTTGTCGTATTTCTTTCCAGATCATTTATAAATGTATTGAAAAGTACAGGTCCCAATACAGATCCCTGAGGCACGCCACTGCCCACACCCTTCCACTGAGAAAATTGTCTATTTAATCCTACTCTGTTTCCTATCTTTTAGCCAGTTTGTAATCCACGAAAGGACATCGCCACCTACCCCATGACTTTTTATTTTTCCTAGAAGCTTCTCATGAGGAACTTTGTCAAATGCCTTTTGAAAATCCAAGTACACTACATCTACAGGTTCACCTTTATCCACATGTTTATTAACTCCTTCAAAAAAGTGAAGCCGATTTGTGAGGCAAGACTTGCCTTGGGTAAAGCCATGCTGACTTTATTCCATTAAACCATGTCTTTCTATATGTTCTGTGATTTTGATGTTTAGAATACTTTCCACTATTTTTCCTGGCACTGAAGTCAGGCTAACTGGTCTGTAGTTTCCCGGATCGCCCCTGGAGCCCTTTTTAAATATGGGGGTTACATTAGCTATCCTCCAGTCTTCAGGTACAATGGATGATTTTAATGACAGGTTACAAATTTTTACCAATAGGTCTGAAATTTCATTCTTTAGTTCCTTCAGAACTCTGGGGTGTATACCATCCTGTCCAGGTGATTTACTACTCTTAACTTTGTCAATCAGGTCTACCACATCTTCTAGGTTCACCGTGATTTGGTTCAGTCCATCTGAATCATTACCCATGAAAACCTTCTCCTATACGGGTACCTCCCCAACATCCTCTTCAGTAAACACCGAAGAAAAGAAATCATTTAATCTTTCCGCGATGGCCTTATCTTCTCTAAGTGCCCCTTTAACCCCTCGATCATCTAACGGTCCAACTGACTCCCTCACAGGCTTTCTGCTTCGGATATATTTTAAAAAGTTTTTACTGTGAGTTTTTGCCTCTACGGCCAACTTCTTTTCAAATTCTCTCTTAGCCTGTCTTATCAATGTCTTACATTTAACTTGCCAACGTTTATGCATTATCCTATTTTCTTCTGTTGGATCCTCCTTCCAATTTTTGAAATAAGATCTTTTGGCTAAAATAGCTTCTTTCACCTCCCCTTTTAACCATGCTGGTAATTGTGTGCTTCTAGGATGGTATTTTTAACAATGACCACGCCTCTTGCACACTTTTTACTTTTGTAGCTGCTCCTTTCATTTTTATTTCTATTTTTCTCATTTTATCAAAGCTTCCCTTTTGAAAGTTTAGCATGAGAGCCGTGGATTTGCTTACTGTCCCCCTGCCAGTCATTAAATAAAATTTGATCATATTATGATCACTATTGCCAAGCGGCTCCACCACAGTCACCTCTCTCACCAAATCCTTTTCTCCACTGAGAATTAGTCCATCTCCATCTGCTGGCAGGGGAGCATAACCCATTGGTCCTGAGTCCATATGGTTACATGCCAGAAAATTTCAAGATTGATTTGGTTCTAGGGAAAACTGCTTTGCAGAAAATTAGCTCAATATTTACTTGGGGGTTTTCACAAGATAAGTTGGTTTAAGTTTTTATTAACATTGTCAGGATCTGCAGTATAGCCTTTTGAATATATTAACTTGTAGTACTAGTATGTATTACATTAGGATTGCTCATTGCTATTTATTTGTATTGCTAGCTGTGCTAGCTTAATCTGTTATGTATTTTTAATATATATTGCTTTGAGCTAGATTAAGCGATCAATAAGTATATCTAAATAAAATGCATTAAATAAACTGTGCCCAAATATGATTTAGTAATTGTTTATTAAAGCATAAAGTTCTTGAGTCAGCCCCCTTGCTTCAGACTGTATGCTGCAGTACAGGAGATTCAAACTCAGTCTCCCCCATTAATTGAAAGCTTTCAGGCTTGGGTGTGCCTCCAAGTCCCCTGGACTACCAAGGGCCCACCAATTCCCCTGTGCATGCCATCTATGGAGGAGGAAATGAAAATGCTGGAACTAAGGAAAGAAGAAATAACCACTTGCCTTCTTGAATAGAGTCTCCTTTTTTGTATTCCCTAATTTGTAATTTGTTTTTAAGATTTTTTTTTTTAAATTATATACAATTTTATTGTACAACTGTCATGGGTTCATGCATGTATTGTTTGTTTCAGCGTGATACAAGCTGAAAAATAAATTGCTGAAGCCAAAACATCTACTAAATGATTGCTAGTAATGAATGCAAAGCAAGAGAACATTTATGGCAGAAATCAATGATTTACAATAACACAGACTATAAATCCTCCAGTCCAAATTATTGTATATAGAAGCAGATTTCACAAGATTAACTCATAAAATGAAAAATCCATGCATTAGTAAAACAGTTGTCGTCATCACTTGGGCTGCTCCAGTTGGAAATTACACAATCTCACTATATGAATAAATCAGCAGTTACAACTGATGGCTATACAAATCCATACATTTTTTTATGCTGAAAACTTAATTTTAAACTTCAGCCTAGATAAGAAGAACTGACCTCATCTTAGGCTGCCACATAATTCACATAAAGCAGAGTTGCTTTCCTATAACAGGTATTCTCCAAGGACAGTGGGATGTTGTCCTCACACATAGGTGACATCAGATGGAAAGCTACATAGAAATTTGATTTCAGAGTTTCTAGAAATTTTCAGCATGCCCTACTAAGAACGTGCAGCATGCCATTCTACCATGCAGGGGCCCCTTCCACCTATAATTTAGCTTACTTACTTTAACACATACTTCTGTTATCAATATAAAAGACTTGTGTTGGTCAGTTGGTCACACTGTCATGTGTCTGTGGCTACAAGGTGGCACCTGGAACAGTGGAAGGTGCGCTATGCAAAGACAAAATGCACTGTCTGCAAAGCAGTGTCACACAGGCACACATATACAAGCACTCAGGCAGGCAGACACACAGGCACAAATTCACACAGGCTTCCCCAAAAACACCCATGCATGCTCCAACATACACATTGCACATAGACAGACTCTGTTATTGACTGGACAACATGAGCAATGCCAGGTAATGTTCATTAATATGCTCTGTCTGTGAAGCCCTGTCTCTCATAGTCCCACACACAGAGACATGCAGGTATAAGCACACACAAGCATACACAGGCTCAAATGTGCATATGGACACAACACACACACAGACATGCACAGGCACTCACACTAGCAGATACAGACAAATATAGACCAGATTACTCAAACAAAGCCAGGCACTTTTCATTAGTAATAAAATAAACTAGTAACACCATATGACCTTTGGCACACAATCAACACATTCAAATCAGTTCAAATATAAATATAACAATAGCTTGAGAAGATACTATTAAATCAAGCTTAGACTTGGAAAACCAATACCAAAAGAAGGTGGTGGGTTTCATGAGGACTGACATCCTGCTGTACTCCGAAAATATCTGTTACAAATAAGCAACTCTGCTTTCTCAGAAGACAAGAAGGATGGCAGCCCTCACACGTGGGAAATCCCTAGGTACAGTCCAACCCAAATGAAAAATGGGAAACATCCAACTGGTGCCAACAAGCCATTTTTTGTATTTTCTGTCTTTTTATAGCAACAGTCTGGAACCAAAAATAACAGGCCTTAGGAGGGATGGAACTGGGTTCTGCACCTCAAAAAGACTTCTTAGGAGAGGCTGGCCAAATCTGTTGCATCAGGAATCCCTGTCCCAAGCCATAGTGATTCGAATATGTGGAAGAACTCATCACAGCCTTTCATATTACCTCCATGGAGGCTGATCTTAGGTGGGATATTGCTATGGCTTTTTCACTGACTGCCTTGTCTTATCCCACAAATTAAAGCTTGCCTGGGCATAACAGATAACAGATGCAATCTGCTAGCCAATTTGAAAGAGCACACGTAGCAATGGCAATTCCAGGTTTGTTGGGGTCAAAAGAAACAAAAAGCTGGGTAGACGTTCAAAGGGCTTCAGTCCACTCATGGAATATTTGGTTCACTATCCCCCCTGTCTGTGGACCATTTATAGAGTTCTAAGACCTACTTCAACCGGTCCACCAGGACATTACTCTTGCCTGCCAGATAAGTAGCTCTGAGGACCTTCCCCCTAAGAGATGGCCAGTCCCTCATTTGAACAGTCTTCTGACACAAGAGGCATGAGGCTGTTCCTCCCTGCTTGTTGATGTAAAACATCGCTTACCCAACTATCCATCTGGACAAGGATAATTCTATTGGCAAACTGATCTCTGAAAACCTTCAGAGTGTACAATACTGCCCTTAGCTCTAGGAAGTTTATCTGATGAAGATTTCCCTAAGTGGATCAAGGACTGGGTGCACAGCCCTGGTTGGATGTATCCATGATTAGAACAATATGCACTGGAGGATATTTGGAAGGGCAAACCCCTGGCCAGATTGTAATGAATCAGGACAAGGAGTCCTTTAGAGTTCCAGCTTATATTCTTAGGATATAACAGTTGGCTCAAAGTGCAGCTGCACACGTACTCACAAGTACTGGTGATAGGGAACATATAACACTTCTCCTCAAAGCATTGCATTGACTTCCCGTAGCAAGGAGAATTAAATATAAAGTATCTTGCTGATACTTAAAACAAAAGGTATGAGCTCTTTGACAGAAAGCATAAGGTAATGAATGCTTTTAGGATCAGGTTCTGTTAATAAGATGCATTGGTCGATTATGTTGATATGACATGTGCAATTTAATCTGTCTCGTTTCTCTTAATCTGTTTTTATGATAATATTATTTATATTTTAATTTTGTAAACAGCTTTGATTGTCCCAGAGTACATGGTGCATAAAATTAATTAAATAAACTATTGAATAATATTTCTACACCTTGGCTTTGTGCAGCTATGCACATATATAATCCTCCTCATACTTCAAAATCTACACAAAAAACCCCTCTCCTTGGTTTGCACATCTTACAGAGACCTGCAAGCATTTTCTGTGGCTGGCCATATTCTTTACCCGAGGACTCTTGTCTCATCATGTGACATGGACATTTAGGAAACTGCACAGGTGTTTAAGTCTGGAGCCTGACTCTTCCTTTTTCCCAGTCTTATTTTTTCCTCTCTTCTAAACCTTTCCTTTAATGCAGATTTTTGTTGTTGTAATGTCTAGTTAAGACTTATTGTCCTATTGTTTTTAGTGTTAACTGTGCGCCCTTTCGTGCTCTCCCCGTTTGCTTGTTGACTTAACAATTTCTCTTTTTAAACAGATATTGCTTCTTCATTACCACTTTACAACGCCAATGGAAAGCAGAATTCTGACTAGTTTATACAAGGGAAAATATTAACCAGTCTACCCATCTAACAGTAAGAACCTAAATAAACTCAGTAAAACAAAGTGTAAAGTCAAAACTTTACACTTTGACTTCTGTTGCAGCCATGGATAAGATATCATATAATAATCAGTTTCTCCTTACCTTCATGTTAATTAATATTCAAGCAATATCAAAGACGACTCCAATTACTGTTGACCTTATAGCAGACAAAAAAACCTGACTTTGTAGCCATTACAGAGACCTGGCTTAAACCTCATGATACTGTCATTATTAATCAATTTTCGAATATGTACACTGCCTTTTCAACATCTAGAACAAAACGAAAAGGTGAGGGTCTGCTATTAATAGTGAAAAATGAATTAAATATAAAATTAGTATCAACTAATATAGATGAACCCTATGAAGTTATTTTACTAGAATCCCCCGCTATTCAAATTTGCCTGACTTATTGCCCTCCGAAATTACTTAATCATAATATTTCTCTTTTGATAGAATTTTTAGCGACAACTGCGACTCCTGAAAAACCCTCCTTCATTTTAGGAGACTTTAATATTCATATGGTCAAAGAGCCCCTTGATCCTACATGTTTCGACCTATCTGAATCACTGTTAAGCCTAGGATATAGTCAGATTATAAAAGGTCCCACACATAAAGCAGACCATGCGTTGGATTTAGTTTTTACTAACACTGAGAAATTTGATACCTTTAAAAGTGACCAGATCCCAGTTCCGTGGTCAGACCATTACTTAATCTCCTGTAACTTTCAAAGAAAATTGACTTATGTCAAAAAACAACCTGAACAAACTATTAGATATCGACCCAAATATAACCCTGATGACTTAAAAACAGCTTTAGAGAAAAATATAGAGAACATCACCTTATCGAATTGTCAGACTGCAATTAATTCTTGGTTTGAGGTAACCGAAAATATAGCAGACCAAATTAACCCAATAAAAACAAGAGTTATCAAACATAAGAAAGTATCTCAACCTTGGTATAACACTAATATTAAAAAAGCGAAAGTCCAACTTAGGAAATTTGAAAAATTGTGGAGGAAAAATAAAAATCCACAGACGTTAGTGTCATAAAGGTCTCAATTAAATAAATATAAAAACTTGATTAATGAAACCAAGAAAAATGATTTTAAGCATAAAATACATTGTTTTAGTAACAATGTCCGAAATCTCTTTACTCTAGTAAAAAAATTTTACTCTGACCAACGTAGAAACTAACCCTATATCTGAGACTAAATGCAATGAAATTGCTCAATTCTTCAAAAACAAAGTTGAGAACCTGGTTAAAGCAATTCCGAATGCAAAACCTCAAGAAATAAAAATGATAAAGAAAGAAATATCTGACTGGCCATCGTTTGATGAAGTTTCCTCTATAGAAATAGAGACTATTATAAAAAAATTAAATCTAACGAGTCACCCATTAGATTCTATACCTTCGGTTGCCCTAAAACCTATTGCTCATATTATAGCTCCCATATTTGCAAAAATTGTTAACTTCTCTCTAGCTGAAGGATATTTGCCAGAAGTTCTGAAGTCAGCTATTTTAAACCCATTTTAAAAAAACCTACCCTAAATCCCGAAGTTTTAAGTAATTATAGGCCTATATCGAACCTTTCCTGTCTAGCAAAAATTATTGAAAAAATCTTCATAAACAATTAGTAGAACACTTAGAATTCAACAATATTTTATATCCAAACCAATTTGGCTTCCGGCAATATTTGACTACAGAAACACTTTTATTATCATTAACGGATACAGTCTAAAAAGGTTTTGATTCCGGACAAAAATATATCCTTGTTTTATTGGATCCGTCTACAGTATTTGATACGATAGATCAGCGATTCTCAACCGGTGTGTCGCAACACACTAGTGTGTCGCGTGCTCCCGGTCTCTCCCGCTGCTCTTTCTTCCCTGCTGCCGTTGCCGCTGGGCTATCAGAACGTTCAAGCCCAGCGGGAACGGCAGCGACGCTAGAAGTAGCTCTGGCACCCGTGGCTGACCTTTTTTTCTTCCCGCGCCCCCCCCCCCCCGTGACCCGGAACAGGAAGTGATACGCGGTGCACGGGAAGGAGAAAGAGCCGGCCCGTGCCGCGTGGAAAAGTAGCAGCGGCAGCAGCATCGGCCCCCGAGCAATTGAAGCAGCCGGAAAGGAGACAGCAGCATGAGCCTCCCGCGGCCGATGGGATTCTTCTTTCTTGGCCTGCGGGGGCTGGAGGAGGAGGCTGCTGCAGCTACCATTTGTGCTTGGGGGGGGGGAGGAGGAGGAGGAAGTGAATGAGAGAAAGAGAGAGAAGCAGCCAGCCAGCTTTGTGTGTAAGTGAGATAATGTATTTGATTGAGAGCATGTGTGTGAGTGAGAGAAACTGGTCAGAGAGCTGATGTGTGTGTATATGTGAGAGACAATGAAAGTGACTGCTCAAGGAGATGACATGATGTCATGAGATTCAGACATTGTGAGAGTGTGAGACAGTCAGGGATGTGACTGATGTGTGTGTGTGAGAGAGAGAGAAAAAGCATGGAAGTGAGAAATCTGGGTATGTGAGAAAGCATGGGAGTAAGAAGCCTGGTGTTGTGGGGGGGGGGGGGTGAAAAAGCATGGGAGTGAGAAGCCTGATTATGTGAGAGAGCATGGGAGAGGGAAGCCTGTGTGTGTGTGCATGCATGAGCGAAAGACTGGTTGGTAAGGTGACTGTGTGTGTGAGAGAAAGAGACTGGTGTGTGTGTCAATATGCGAGAAAGAATGTGATTCAGGGAATGAGAAGCCTGTGCACATGGAGAGCGAGCATGGAAATGAGAGAGAGACGTGTGTGTGTGTGTAACAGAGAGAAAGTGATTATGGGAATGAGAAGCCTGTGCATGTGAAGAGAGTGAGCATGGGAGTGAGAAGCCTGATTATGTGAGAGAGAGCATGGGAGAGGGAAGCCTGTGTGTGTGTGCATGCATGAGCGAGAGACTGGTTGGTAAGGTGACTGTGTGTGTGAGAGAAAGAGACTGGTGTGTGTGAATGTGAGAGAAAGAATGTGATTCAGGGAATGAGAAGCCTGTGCAGTGGAGAGCGAGCATGGAAATGAGAGAGAGACTGGTGTGTGTGTGTGTGTGTGTGTGTGTGTGTGTAACAGAGAGAAAGTGATTATGGGAATGAGAAGCCTGTGCATGTGAAGAGAGTGAGCATGGGAGTGAGAAACCTGGGTGTGTGTGAGACACAGCATGGGAGGGAGAAGCCTGTATATGTAAGACAGGACATGGAAATGGGAAGCCTGTGTGTGTGTGTATGCATGAGAGAGATCAGGTGACTGGTGTGTGTGTGTGTGAGAGAGAGAGAAAGAAAGTGATTATGGGAATGAGAAGCCTGTGCATGTGAAGAGTGAGCATGGGAGTGAGAAACCTGGTGTGTGTGAGACGCAGCATGGGAGTGAGAAGCCTGTATATCTGAAAGAGAACATGGGAGTGGGAAGCCTGTGTGTGTGTGTATGCATGAGAGAGATCAGGTGACTGGTGTGTGTTTGTGTGTGTCTGTGAGAGAAAGAAAGTGATTATGGGAATGAGAAGCCTGTGCATGTGGAGAGAACAAGCATGGGAGTGAGAGACAGGTGAGAGTGTGTGTGTGTGTGAGACAGAGAAAGTGATTATGAGAGTGATAAGCCCGTATATGTAAGTAGAACACAGGAGTGGGAAGCCTGTGTGTGTGTGTATGGCATGAGAGAAACTGTTCAGGAAGGTGACTGGTGTGTGTGTCAAAGACTGTTTGGGAGATGATTGGTGTGTGAGAGACAGAAACTGGTCATGGGGGCATGACTAGTATGGTGTGTGTGTGAGAGACATGGGACTAAGGAAGAGGACCATGAGTATAGAGCTTAGCCTCTACTGCTGCTTCTGCTATGTGCTATGGCCTGCATGGAAGAGGAGTAGGAGAGCTGCTGGAGGGGGTAAGTAAAGGTGGCTTTTTAAGTTTATTTTTCTTGATTGACTGCCATTTTAATTATTTAATATTATGTGATGTGTCTGCTTTTTTTAAAAATATTTTATTGGTGTTTGGAGAATTTTTAATAGTTTTTATGAGTTTTTAATTGTTGGATGTTATTCTGTTCATAGCTGTTTTGAAACATTTATTCTGCTTATTAGTATAGTTTTACAATTATTTCTGTGTGGGGATCTATAGCTGCTTGCTAGTTCTGTTTTCCTAATAAGAGGTGTATTGGTTTTTAGGGCCTGATTTAATATTTGTAGTGTTGCCTTTTCATAGATAGGGTTGCTCCTGTTTGAGTGTATTCCATAATATAGGTGTAACTGTGTGCAGATTAGTTTATGTGCATTACTACAAATCCTGGGAGTATGGTAGGTCGGTTCTGTGTCTGTTACCGAGATGAGATATTTTACTAGCATGTAAGCGTTTGTATCAGTCTTATTTGTTGTGTTTTCTCAAGAGGACATGCATTGGTGGTAAACTGCTGTCTTTTCATAAGTAGGGCTATTGAGCCTGGAAGTAGAAGGAGTCTGAGTTGCTGTTACTGAGATGACACCAGAACCAGAATATCTTTTTTGTAGGGTGAGTTGTATGGGGAATGTCATAAATCTGCTTTACATCCATAATTGTGGGTCAGGGGGGTTCCCGTGGATGCAAACTGTACATTTACATCTAGCCCCATGACGATCATGGGTCAGTGTGTCACGCATGTGAGAACCATCTGTCAGGTGTGTCCCGACAGAAAAAAGGTTGAGAACCACTGCGATAGATCATAATATTTTAATATTAAGATTAAAAGAGATTGGTCTTATAAATAAGACCCTTGATTGGATAGCGTCTTTTTTACAGCAAAGATCCTTTCAAGTAAAAATAGGAAATAATTGCTCCGATAAAATTCAACTTCAAACTGGTGTTCCACAAGGGTCCGCTTTATCGGCTACCCTGTTTAATATTTATCTTCTTCCAGTGTGTCATCTCTTAGCAGGTTTAGGCCTAAATTTTTATATCTATGCCGACAACATTCAGCTTCTTATACCTATTGTTGGCACTATTGAACAAACATTTAAATTAATAAACGTCTATCTCGGAGCCAACAACCAATTACTATGTCATATGAAATTAGCCCTAAATATGGAAAAAACGGAAATGATTCTTCTTGACAGAAAATCAAAAGATAACTCCACTAGTACGAACAATACCCTTTTATTACCCAATAATATTAAACTAGTGCTGTCTGAATCAGTCAAAGATCTAGGAATTAATATTGACTGCCAACTAAATTTTAAAAAACATATCTCTCTTAAATTACGAGAAGGATATTATAAATTGTTGGTGCTGCGAAAGTTGAAACCACTCTTAGATGTTAATGATTTCCGATTGGTGTTACAAGCTTTGATCTTTTCACCTTTGGACTATTGTAATTCTCTCCTCTTAGGCCTTCCACAATCTACTTTTTGCCCCTTACAGGTGCTTCAGAACTCTGCAGCAAGAGTATTAACAAATTGTAAGAAATGTGAACATATTACCCCTGTTTTAATGAATCTGCATTGGCAGCCAATAACACAAATAATACAGTATAAAGCATCTTGTATATTACACAAAGCAATTTATGGACAAAAAACAGACTGGTTGAACTTCCTAATCCGTTTACATGTCCCACAGAGATCCTTAAGATCGGCAAACAAAGGATTGCTTCAAATTCCATCTGTGAACTCTGCCCATCTTATATTAATCCGAGAGAGATCCATTTCAATTGCTGGTCCATGTATTTGGAACACTATGCCTGTTGAATTGCGTTTAGAATCAGAGTTTAAAGCTTTTAAAAAAGCTCTAAAAACATGGCTCTTCGAACAGGCTTATGTTAATTATCTTGAAAAAAAGGACTAATTCATATAGAGAAGCATTATTTTATATTTTGTTTTATGTTGATTAATAATTTTATTAACAATTTTATTTTTATTACATTTTAATGTACTTTTCTAGACAATTTTGTACTTGATTTTATGATTTTGTAACATGTAAACCGTTGTGATGTACATTATAAACGACTGTATACAAGAATCTTTAAATAAATTAAATAAAATAAATGTTGTTGTGGCTCCCCATTTTCAACAGCAAGAGGCTGGATGACATGGATGCTATCTTGAAGCAAAAGAATCTCATATCAAAGTCGCTTGATTCCACTAAATTATGAGGTTCCATTGGCTCTTCTCATGCAAAAATGTGGCAAGGCAGTGACGTGGACTGTTGATGCTATGAGGCTCAACAACCACAACATGTCCCATGCCTGCTGATTCATCTTTATCTTCTCTGTCGTGGATTTCAATATGATAATCCTCTCTTGTGGGAGGAAGGCTCTTGCCCCAGGCTCTTGCCCCAGCATTGCTCCTATAAATTGCAGTTAAGATGATTTGCTCAAGTGGGACTTGGAATAGTTGATAACAAACCTTAGTAGCTCCAACACTGGGATGGTTTTGCTCACTGGTTCTGCAGCATTGTCTTGACATGCTCTTGATCAATCAATTCTCCAGGTAGAGAAAAACATGCATTCCTAATTTGCATAGTTGCGTCGCCATCAATGCAGGACATTTTGCAAAAACGCATGGTACTGATGCCAGGCCAAATACATGATATTAAAGGTGGTGGCTTCCTACTACAAATCTGAGATATTATCTGTGACCTAGAAATATCTCTATATGGATATAAGTAGGGACCTTCATTTTCAGTTTAAACCAATTTTTACCTGTAAATTTTGTGTGTCTTGAACAGTTGCGGAAGCAGCATTTCCAAACTTCCCTGAAGCCAGTGCTGTTAGAAAAGCCTGCTGTATTCAAGTCTCTCCCAACTTCCCTCCCCCTCTCCTAAGCAGTGAAAATATACCTTAGACCTCCTCCTAATGGCAGCCATACTCTCCTACAAGAGCCAAGAGGAGCCTTGTAGGCCCAGTTCTGCTGACCTCATTCTGTGTGCTTGGAAAATCACTGCTTAGGTGAAGGTTTTTCCTGGCACACAGAGATGAGGTCATGTAGAACTGAAGCTGCACAATTCATTTAGGAGATCATGACTGCAACTGGAAGAAGGAACCACCGGTTTAGTTCTGGGAAAGAGCTGAAACTGAAGCATTGGCCAGAGTATGGCTTCACAATCACCCACCCAAAGCACAGATGAGCAGGAGCTCCCCACCAAAAGAAGTTTCTAGCAGGATCTCTGCCTCTTTAGTTCAGTGCAAACACAGAAGTGCAGGGTAGGGCTGCACTGCAGAGCACAGGAACAAGAGCATGTTACTGAAAATGGAGGGAGCAGGAGCCTGGAGTCACCACAGCCAGTAAGAATGAATAATGTTTTGGTGGGGGGGGGGGGGGGGGGTTTGTGAAAGGCAAAAGAAAGGGGGGATTCTTGGGAAGAGGGGAGGAGACAATGAAAGAGTGTAAGGAGAGTGGGAGAGGGAAATGCTGGGGAAAAGGGTTAAAGGGATCAGGATCACATGAAGAACCACTTGAGGGGAGGATTTAAAGGCGGGTTTGGAGAGAATGGGACGGTGGGGGTTTTCTGTCCACCAAAATTAATTCTGATATTCTCCCAGAAAAATGATGAAACTTTTTTTCCACTGATTTTTTTCTTGTTTTTGTTCTTGTCAAAACAAACCCTGATAAATTCTCAGGAAAAATTAAAAAAATAAAAATCTAAACACGAAGTTCCCTAGGTATAAGTATCCTTTAGATGCCCAGGGAAACCATCTTGAACTTCAGGATTAGACAGAGTTCTCCTGTTTTGGTTTTTTTTTTGGATCATGAAGTCCTTGGAGTAAAATCCTTGCCCTCCTTGGAACAGGTTCAACCACATTGGCCCCTAAGAGGGAGGAGAGCTCCTTCTGAAGCAAATCTGGATGCTGACACTCCGACCAAGTGGGTTCTGGTAGATTTGGTGGTATATCCAAAAGGCATAATCTGTATCTCTTTTGAATTTTGCTGAGGACCCAACTGTTTGAAGTTACTCTGAGCTAAGTTTACATAAAATCTCAGCCCTACCTTGACAGGAAGATCCTCTGGCATGGATACTAGTATTTTGGCAATACTCTCTATTATCCAGTCAAACTCCACTCCAGGTTTTGACTGGTGTGCCCAGGTTTGGGGCCCTCTGCTGCTGGGGGTGAGTATGATGGTCCTGCTGTTGATGGGTTCAAGGTGACGAAGAAAAGCATCTCCTCAGTTGATAGAATTGTCTCCTTGGTGCCCCACTTGGATACCTCCTGGCTGAGAAGGGTGGATCTGGAGTGGTAGTAGAGAGGGGGCCTGAAGCATTGCATAGTGGTCTATCTGAGCAACTGACCTTATCTTTGAAGAGTTTCTCCTGATTGCAAGGCACATCAGTGAATATTTTCTGTATACCTGTTGGAGGTTTGAGACATACAGTCAGGCAATCCTGTGGGGACCAATACCTACCGTGGAGACTCTCAATGCCATTTCAAAAGCAAATGACAATTGGACCATGTGTTTTCCATACTCCATACTCTTGTCTTAGCTTTTGGGTACTTGCCAGGTTCTTATGGCCTGGATTGGCCACTGTTGGAAACAGGATGCTGGGCTTGATGGACCCTTGGTCTGACCCAGTATGGCATTTTCTTATGTTCTTACCAGTGACTCAGTCATCACGCTATTTCTAAGGAAGCTGTTCCACTGACTCATGCTCTTCAGGATGTCCCCCACATATGCTGACTCATTAAGGATGTAAAGAGGTCCAGGGTATATGAATCCTTTCCTGGGGTCACCAAGAAATGGATTCTATACCTCTTGGCCATCTTGAGTGTGATTTCAGTCACTACCAACTGGTAAAACAGCTGCTGTTTCTTGAATACCAGAGCCTTCTGCACAGATAATTGTTGCATTTATCTGCTTAGTTACAGAAGCCACAGAGAGAGGACTCACCCTGAAAGATTTCAGGTATGGGGACTGCTATGATATCTTTAGGGAGCTCCACAAACTGGAAATATCCAACATCATATTTCTGGACTCTTCCTCCTTTTGTGATATAAAAGAAATGGTTTTTGCTATCCTCTTACTGAAATTGACGATGGAGAGATCTTCAGAGGAAGACCTTCTCCTCTCCTGGGCGAAAAAAGGGGATAGAGAGGAAACCTGTTGTTCCCTCCTGGTCTCACAAGTCCTTCAGATCCTTAGTTATACCCTGAAGAATACTATCTGAACTGGTATACTGGGAGTGTGGCACTGGATCTTGCCTGGTCTGTAGTCAAGGTCTCAGAGAGGAGAGCATTTGTCTGTTGGGGCTATACCCTGATGAACTCCTCTGCCTTGGTAAAGTTTCCTTCCCAATGAACTGTAGATAATAATCAGAGTAGCAGTATCTGATGTAGATTCCCTTCCAGGGATTGGCATTGGTGTCATTCTGTCAGGTGGCAGCAGGTATTTCAGTTGCGGTTGGATGTTGGTCTGCATGGATACCTATACTGGTGCACCGATGCTCTGTTTATTTATGATCTGATTACTCCTCAAAAACTGCATATGTCAGTATGACTTGTGAAGCAGAAGGGGCGGCCATGTCTTCTTGGGAATACCAGAGATGCATCGGTGGCTGACACCTGGACCCTCTGAGACGGACAAAATTCCCAAGATTGCGAGGAGGATGAACTCTTCTTACCATGAGAACACTTATGGGGATTCAAAGCTGTGTCCATGTCACCCCACCCCCACTCCTGGACTTCATGGTAGGCCACCAGGCAAAGGACACATCTAAAATGGGGTCTGTGATAGACATGACTGTTTTTACATATGGGACACTTATCAAAGCCGCTGATCTTCCTATCTGCTAAGGACACTGGACACAAAATTAACACAGCAAAATGAAATGGCTTGATCCTTGAAGAAAATGCAACCAATGCTGCCTCAAAGCACCAATACCGGTGCACCACTCAGGCAATGAAAAATAAATAAAACTTAAGAAACAGAAACATCTATTTAGGAAGACTAAAGGAGAAGATAAAAAAGTGTGGATGATAGACTTTTGCTTTTTCAGGAAGCAATTTCTTCCATACTAACAGGAGAGACAAAGATCTGGGACTGGCAGGTTCTGTGGAAAAGATGAGATTGAATGGGTGCCTACATGGCAGTATGGCATGCTACATATGCACAATGGGGCCTGTTCAAACTTTCTAGAAACTCTGAAATCAAATTTCTGTGCCAAGCTCCATTTGATGATGTCACTCATATATGAGGGCTGCCATCCTGCTTGGCCTCAGAGAATTAAACAAAATAATGCTCTTTATTAAAGGAGCCTGCGTATGTTCCCAATTCAAAGTGACTTATTCCTCAGTTGAGTTTATTCACCTAGCAGTATAATGCGTTTTATCCAAACTTGGACTGTGAT
The DNA here is from genome assembly GCF_901001135.1 of Rhinatrema bivittatum. Taxonomy (NCBI): domain Eukaryota; kingdom Metazoa; phylum Chordata; class Amphibia; order Gymnophiona; family Rhinatrematidae; genus Rhinatrema; species Rhinatrema bivittatum. Next base: position 233,017,844 of record NC_042616.1, on the reverse strand, counting down.
GTAGCTCACCCTGAAGATATTTCCAGCTGCTGCTCAGCGCATTTTTTTTGGGTGCCTGGAATGACAGCAAGCAGTGATGTCAGCATGCCTGTTACTTCCCAAATGGAGAATGGATTAAGCTAACATCACTGTTATGTTGCTGTTGCTCAAAATGGATGCTCCCAGCAGCAATAATAGCTCCCAGGAGCAATAATAGCTCACAAGCTGCTTACAACGCAAACTTAACTAACCAGCCAGTCAGGCACTCTTGTGAGTTGACAATAAGCCACTTTGATTTCTGAACATGAAATGCAGAGTACTGCAAGCAACAATAGTGCTGTCATCTAGCATCTAGTTTGTCATTAGAGAATACATAAAGATAGAGAGGAGATTAGAGAAGAGGACACTATTAAACAATTTTATTTAGTTTTTTCAAAGTTTTAATGCAGATAATATATATTCACTGAATTATTTTTTTCTTTCCAATAACCTCCCATCTAGCTTGAACCCTCTTTCTGTAATCTGTTTTTCCCCGTTATGTTTAAAACTCCAAACTTAGCCTCTCATCACTTTTGCATATTCTCCCCCTCTGTAACCTGTCTTGCTTTCGCGACTGGTTCATCTGCTGTAGGTACTCTGGTTACTAAAGGATATTCTACTCCTGGCTTTGTTTCAAGCCTTTACTTGTGAATTACATTAAGATGCAAAACCCTCAAAAGTTGAAATCATTTGTTGTTCAGTACAACAGCTATTAACTGAACTTCATCAGGCTACAGTATGATACTATTACTTATCAGGATAACAAAACGACCTACAGGATACAATAATCCTTTTGGTTTTGTGGTCACTTCTTGGGGAAAACATTTTTCCATTGCAATTCTCAAGTCCAGTTAATATTTGTATAATACATGCGAGGGTATATATATAAGTACTCAGACATATTATAGGTACGTTTTCTCTCACTCATCGCCATCTATAAGAAATATTTATAGGTATACTTAGAAAATGTTAATTGCATTACCCATAGGAAACCTTATAACTTCATAATATCCAGGAGCGTCTGTTCTCTTCACAGGTTCCATGAAGGGCCAAGCGCTTTGATGGCTCTTTGGTAAAGAAAAAACGTAAGGTATCTAATATGGAAATTCCATATTGGAAATCATTTTCAAAGTACAAAAATGAAATTAACTAAAACCAATACCCACCTTCACCTGCTGCAGGATGCTTTTTAATGTGCTGTACAGTTGATCTGGATCTTTGGGTTCTTTACTTGAAAGAAAATATTGACAAAGGGGGATTAATTTCTATTCTCCTATGCAGTGCGGCAGACATTCCTCTGCAGTATGGTGGTTGTTTGGCTACCGACTGATGAAAACTAGTGGACAATGTTTTGTTCTGTTTTTTTGTTTTGTTATCACTAAGCTGCTGGATTCTTGCCATGCTTTACAAAGAATTCATATTTCATTTATAAGAATGCTTGGAGGGCATTTTTTGGGCCATGAGACAATCAGTAGGGCCATAAAGTGTTGGTACATTTGTCAGCATATTTCACTAAGAGTTTGACTGGGATGAAACTTTTCTTGCAGACATTGAGACAGCTTCTGATGTATGCCTAGATGAATGGGAAAAATAACAAGTGCACACATCTGTACACACTCTAATCCCATCACTCTTATTTCTCAGCTATGCATTTGTCATGATTACCCCTTGACAATATTCTGGCTATCTATCTGAGGATGGGGAAAACCATTAAGATACTAAGCTTGTCAGAGGTATTAAGACAGACTATTGCAAGTTATTATAAGTGGATGAAGTTCTTCTGTGCACAAAACAAGAGTGGGATTGGGGGGGAGGGGGAGGGGTGATCATATCTGATGATCTTAAGGTGGCCAAACAGGTAGGCCAAGGTGACAGCAAAAGCAAGAAAGATGCTTGGATGCACAGGGAAAGGAACAGCCAGAAAGAAAAAGGTGATATTGCTTCTTTATAAATCTCTGGTCAGACTCTGCACAATTTTGAGACCACACCTTCAAAAGGAAAGAAGTCAAATATAAGAGTAGGTTCAGAGAGCAACTACTAAAATGGCCAATCATAAAGCATATGGTGACAGACTTAAAGATCTAAATATATATACCTTGGAGGAAAGGACAAATATGATACAGGGACTTAAATGCCCAGGAGCTAGACCTCTTTCAACAGAAAGGAGGCTCTGGGACAAGGGGTCATGGGATGAGGGTGAAAGAGCATAGAATCAGGAGTAATCTAAGGAAAAATTCTTTAAAGAAAGATGGACGATGCATGGAGCAGCCTCCCTGTGGAAGTGGTGGAGACAAGAATAGTATCAGAATTCAAGAAAACATGAAACAAGCACAAAGGATTTCAGAGTGTGAAGAAGGTCTATAAAGCAGAGCAGATGGAAATGGGCAGACTGGATGTGCCATACGGTCTTCATCTACCGTTATGTTCTATATTTCTATGTTATGTTTCTATAAATACAAGCAAGGATTATGTGAGAAATGGTTAGACTGTTCAATTTTAGGAAGCAATAAACTGGGGAGTTTGTGAAGGCTTTGGAATAAACCTTGCTTGTTAGATGTTAAGACGATTTTGCTTATTGCTTCCTAAAATTGAACAGTCAAACCATTTCTCACATACTCCTCCCTTTGTGTTTTGACTTTGGTGTGTGTTTTTTATTCCACATTCCCTGTGGCATGTTTCTATAAATGGAATATTTTGATGTTCTCTTCAGAAGGGAGAATTACAGACTTGCTGTGTCATCGAGGGACAGCCCAGTTCATCTGCTGCTGAACGGCAGGAAAGGAAAGCTAGCCAGTTGGCCCTCAGTAATGCTGAGAACCTTGGTTTACAACAGCTTAGTTTTAAAGGACTGGGAGAAGAGGGGCCATTGCCTTACAACCACTGACCAGAATTTTGAATGCCCATGAGCTTACCTAATAGAATTCAACAGAGTCTATTGGGAAGAACTAAAGCGTGGTAAAGCCAATGGAAGCCAAAAAGGCAAATCTCTCATTCTTTGCTCAAAAGATATTTGGTTCTGAAAAGAATGTTGTTTGCCTATCTAATTGGAATCTGCATCTGTGGAGGTGCTAGTTTGGTATGTAGTGCTGCTCATTGTAATGGTAACTCCATTTATATTGTATTATATATTTGCCTTTACTTTAATTGCATATATATATGCTATATTTAGCCTGTGGGCTGCTTTCATTGATTGCCTGCATTTTCTAGAAAAAAAATCCAGAAGAACTTCTGGTCACAGTTATTTCCAATTTGGGGGAAGATAGCACGGAAAAATACAATTCTTTTATCTCCTTATTCATCTAATACTTGTTGCAAAAAAAAAAAAAATGTTTTGAGCACAAATAATCATTACTTGATTATAAGCAAAGGTAAAGATTTAGAATTTTTATCTTATAAATCTCTAGTTTCAAATTTCTGGAAAATGCACTAGTGTAGTTAAAGTGCATGTATTATGTGCAAAATTGCTTTGAAAGAGTTACAAAAACCCAACTCAAACGGTATCATCCTAACAAGTCTTACCCTTTCTCTTTTATGCTTGGTTTCCAGCCTGTCTCTCCTGTAGACCAATAAAATCAAACATTAAATAAGAGCTGCTGTACCTCCAAAGAATGCTGCAAGAGCAAACACTGTCACACAAAAGCGGCACCACTGGACTTTTTTTTTTTTTTTTTTTACAAGCTTCTCTCCAGTCCCAGGGAGCTGGTCAGTAGTCCTGTCGCCCCGGTATAGCACCATTCGCCATTCTCCTTATTCACACATAACAGGGAAAGGTTTGAATCCCATGCACAGCCTGAGGCTTAGTGGAAGACGATCAAAGCAGTCATCAGCCTATATCAGGGACGCTGCAGTTTGCTACATCCAGATCAAGGACTATGGAACCGCTTCCAGTCTATGCAGTGTCGTCTGCGATCCAAGCCTTGTCAGGGTGCATGCGAGCCAACACTGCTAGCAGGACACAGAATGAAATCTAATCTCTCGCCCAGAGCCTCAGCCACAATTCCTCAAATCATCCAACCTGAAAGGTTATTTCAGCATTTGTACCTGAGCTCGACACTCCCCCAGTGCAGTTGACATTTCTTTCTAAAAACAATACTTTTGAGCTCCTTTGTGACTTGCAGTTCATACTTGCTCAACTTAGTGGCTAGTGTTTTAGACTTTCTTTCAGAAGCTGACATTTGTTAAGACACAGGGAGGGTAATTTTCAAAGGCATTTCTGCTGGTAAAACAGTGTTTTACGCACAGAAATAACCAGTTATAAAATTGCCCACCTGATATGCGGGTAAACTTACATGCATATGTCCTGTACATGCGTAATTTTACCTGGACTGAACAGAGGCATTCTCAAGGGTGAAGCTGGGGAGGGGTTTGTACTTATGCATATACTTTTGCATTTTCAATCTGCATACAAGTTAGTAGGCATTACTATGTGCAGGGGTAATTTTCAAAGGAAAAGCACCACAAGTACTTCCCCTTTGAAAATTAGAGTAACTTATGCACGTATTAGACATAAAATTTATGCAGGCTGTTACAAAATTACTCTATGACTATGAACTCCTCGAAGACTCATCTAACACTCCTATAGGCTTGTAGATCTTTAAGATGGTCCTTCAATGATAAAAGCAAATTACATGCAGGGCCTTTGGTTTTCTGCAGCAGTGTACTTTTGCGGCAAGGGTTAGGAAAGTCAGTGGCGATCTTATGGGACATTTACAATAAGATTGCATATATTTTACATTACTTAAATCCACAATGAATCCATTTTTATTCAAAATTTTTCAATGATTAAACATTTTCCTTTCAAAAACAAAAGAGATGTCTAAATTATGTTCTGTGCGCCTAGGTGATTCTTTTGTTCTTTTATTCTCTCTTGCTTCTTTTTTCTTTAACCTTTCATATAGTTTTCTTTTGATCTTCCTTTTTTTTCTCTCCTTTATCACTTCTAATCATAACTTATCGCTGCCCTTTATTCTCTGGCCTCCTTCCCTCAATCTTCTGTCTTTGCCACGTCTCTCTTATTGTTTTTGCCCATGCTGTCCAGTCTTTTCTCCCCTTTATGTCTAGCTGTATCCTAATCAGTTTTTTCTGCCCTTCATTCCCTCCCCTATGCTCTACTCCTCACTAACTCCAACTTCTCTGTCCTTTTCTCCTTTCTCCCTTCCAGTTTTCCAGCCTCCTCTCTTTCCCACTGCCCCAAGTCTCTCTTCTTTCTTCCTTGTAGAATTCCAATCTTCCCAGGTATCTCCATTCCCCCTTCCTTCCAACATCCTAACTTTGTTGCATGCAATGCTTCTCTTCCTCCACTGCACATGTGCCAACTGTGCCAGCATTGAATAGCTTGGAAAGAGAAGAAAATGGTGTGCAAACAGGCAGTTGCATTGCAGAAGGAGGGGGGGAGGGGCAGTAGGATATGTAGCAAGCAGAGGCAGCAATGACTGAGTGGTGGCTGCAGAACAGAAAGCTGTGGGCTGGGCAGTAACAGAAGCAGTGGTAGAGGCATTGCTTAGTCTTGCTAGGCATAGCAGTAAGGAGGGGAACAGCAGGCCAGAAAGCAGCAGATGGCACAATGGGAGGAAGGGGTACGGAGGGGAGCAGTGGCCAGGTGGGGGGCAGCTGAGGGATCATTACCACAACGATAGCAGGCTAGACAGAAGGTTAGCTGGGCAGCAGATCTGGGTTTTTCACAATCCCACAGTAAAAGACTGTTGCTGCTGCAGAGAAAGCATGGGAAACTGGGAGCCCTTATTTACAATACATTTTCCACATGAAATTCTTTTTGAATGTGTGGCACCCAGTTCCACTGAACTCTTGAATATATGTTGTGTAACATCCAAATCTATTAGTTCTAAAGAACCTTAAAAAGATACAGGCAACATATTCATCATCTCTGTCAGGTATATAGGACTTTGTAAGAAAAGATCAAGAAGTGCCATTTCCAATTGTTTTCAGTTTATTCTTCCATAATGTGTTTGTGTATTTATTTATAACACAACTGTATTAAATTGCACACAATTGGACCCAAATTGAAAAAAAACAAGTTATTTTATGCCCTATAACAAAAACAGAAAGAAACTTTATAATTAAATACTTCATTTTCCCTGAAGCCTCAGTAATGCCACTGGTGTTCTAAAATGGAGTCCACTATAGACCATGTTAGTAGCAATTTTTTTTTAAAGTATGGTTTCATTTGAGCTCATGAAATACAGCAACAAAATAATTACATTTCAAAAATAGTATTTTTTAGGGCTCAGCGTGAATTATTGTAGCTAGCACATACCTTCTATATAGAGAGGAGGTACGAGCCTGAAAAAAAGCAAAATCAGCCAATCTGATGAGCTTCCTCCCTCCTATGCATTAAACATGTACTGGCCATGACTGCCTGAATCAGGTCATCAAAGGCTACAAGTTTTGGAGTCATTGCTTTTTAATTGTATTTGTGAAGAAGGCTAAGCGAGCATGTCATTTTGCAGACCAGTTGAGTGCGTCAGGCTGCTAAAAGCAAATTTCTGACATTATAGTCCATCAGATTTTAGAGAGTCAGCCAATAAAATCTAAAAGCTGCACCCTGAAGAGGATTTTCAGAACTAAGGGGGCAAGCCCAATTACGCCTGAAATCAAAAACACTTTCTGCCCTAATTAACCTGTAAGCCTGTCAAACAAAGTCCCCTCCTGGTCACCTCTCAGCACACAAGACCATACAGAAGTGCGACACGCTGACATTTTTGCTGTTGTCAACATTTTTGGATTTCATCCAATTTTTTTTTTTCACCAAACTCAGGGATAAAAATCACTGCTGCATTATTCTTCCTCTTCAGAATTGATATGTGACAGAGAACAGTAAATCAGACCTCCTAAGGTAGTAACTTCAAACTGTTTCCATCCCGGGTGCATTACTCTGATTTCAGGTCTATCAGTGTACTGCCATGCTGTTAATGACACAGTGTGAGGGAGGTTGGTACATACTAATGCCAGGAATGCTTTCTATAGGAATCTGCCGTACTCCTTCCTTGAAACAGGCAAGTCCAGGGTACACCTTGCGAATCTGTGCTTGTTTTCTTTCTATCAGCTTTTTAATGATCTGTAATGACACATCAGAAAGAAAAAGCATTCAGCTGTTAAACTGGCCAGATCAAAGGCTACGTGGCCTCCTACACATAGAAGGCCACTCTTTCTTGTGGTCACACCACGGACGAGATCAGGATTTTGGCAAGGTACATGGCCCCAGAGCATATAAAGGTAGGGAGGGCAATTTTATAAAACCACACGTTACTTTATGCATTTCAAACTGCATTAACTTACACCGATTTTCAAAGCAAACTTGTGTGCATGAGCTGGCTTTGAAAATTATCCAAAAGCATACACAAATTCACCCATCTGAAGTCACACCTGCTCTTTGCGGGGCTTCACTTGAGTGGGTTCATTTAGGCACACACATTTTAAAATGAAAAGTATGTGCATAAATGCCAACCCTGCCCCTCCTTCCCCAATCCCAGAGCACCTCTTTTACACAAATGGGCAAATTCTGGGAGCACAAATCCCTGGCAAATGGACAACCAGCCATTCACACTTAAATCTGGGTTTTAAGCACAGAAATAGCTTTGAAAAATTACTCCCAGGATGCTCAACATTCAAAAGCTAATATGTGAGATAGGTTGAAATCCGTGTTAGGTGAAAAAGCTCTCTTTTTTAAACCAAAATATAGAACTTATATACAAATGAAGGGCAATTGGCCACCCTAAGGCCTGGATTCATCATTCTTCGCAGAATGATTAATACTGCGAAAACGGGGGGCAGGCCTGCGAAAGCCCGCAGCCTTCGCACCACGGCGGTGTGCTGGCTGCCAACTTTCGCACCGAATAGCACCACCGTGAAAGGTGGTGCTATTCGGGTGCTACTGCCAACGATAACGTTACTAACATTATCGCGGCAGCGAAGACACCGCTGACTCCGCCCCGACTCCTCCCCTCCCCCTAATTTGCATCATATCACATGCGAAAAGGCCCCTTTCGCATGCGATATGGCCTTATTGCATGCATTAGGGCCCTGACATACGCGATTAAGCTTTAGAAAATAACCCCCTAAGTGGGCACTAACTGACCTCTTACACAAGCAATCATTTCATTTATAGGAGTGGAAAATTAACCTTGCAAATTACTGGGTACTATGTACCCATGCATCCGGACGAGCCTATGCAGGTAAGAGGTCTTGTATTATAGCTCCATTTTCATGTTAGTTCAAAACTATGTAAAGAATGCTGGGTGGTACAAACCGTTTACTGTTAAAGAAAGTCTTTTTAAACAGCTTGAAATCCCAGCTTCTGTAGGGAATTGTCAACCACCACTAAGCAACTACATAAAGGAAAACTGGTTCTTACCTGCTAATTTTCATTCTTGGAATACCACAGATCAGTCCAGACTCCTGGGTTTTGCCTCGCTGCCAGCAGATGGAGACAAAGACATTTTTACTGACACTGCACATAACCTAATGTGCCACCTGCAGTCCCTCAGTATTGACCTGTACCCAAGCCAAGATAATAACTACTAAACCAACACCAGGAAACATGAATTCAAAACTTCTAAAACAAGCAGGAGGAAGGTGAATTCACAATATGGAAATTCATTACAAGAAACCAAAGGGAAACAGCCTTGAATACCCCAACAACTCTACATTACATACCAATCATCATCAGTATGAGCGGACTCTCCCCCCAGTGGGTGGGTCTCTGGACTGATCTGTGGTATTCCAGGAATGAAAACCAATTTTCCTTTCCTGTTCATAACCCAGATCAGTCCAGACTCCTGAGAGGTACCTAAGCTGTGAGAATCTCGCTCATAGAACACTCTCACCAAAACACATGGAATTTGGAGTCCAGACATCCAACCGATAAATTCTGGTGAAAGTGTGTAACGAAGAAGCCGCCCTGAAAATCTCTTGCAGGGACATCTGTTGCAACACTGCCCAAGAGGTCACCTGAGAACGAGTCGAATGAACCCTCAACTCTTGAGGCACAGACAGACCCTTACAAATTGCTTCCTTCAGCCAACATGCAATTGCAGCTTTTGATGCCTCACACCCCTTCTTTGGCCCTCTCCATAGTACAAAGAAGTGATCCGTTTTCCTGAAATCATTAGTAACCTTAAGACACCTCAATAATGCTCGCCTGACATCTGAGACTCATAGTTTTTTTGCGTGAGGTGCGGACAAAACCAAATCCGGAAAGGACGGAAGGTCCACAGACTAAGATGAAACACCAAAACCACCTTTGGCAAAAAGGAAGGCACTGTGCGCAATTACATCTGACTCTAAAATCTGCAGAAAGGGGTCTCAACCCAATAAAGTTTGAAGTTCCAAGATTCTCCTGGCTGAACAAATAGCCACCAGAAAAATCACCTTCAGAGTTAAGTCCTTTATAGTTGCCCTCCTCAGTGGTTCAAATGGAACCTCACACATTCTTCTAAGAACCAGATTAAGGTTCCAAGAAGGGCAAATCTTTCTCACTGGAATACACAAATTCTTCACTCCTTGAAGAAAAAGCACCACATCCGGATGTGCGGTAGAGGATATCCCTGCACCTTACCCCAAAGACAGCCCAAGGCCGCTACCTGCATCCTCAGAGAGTTATAGGCCAGATGCTTGGCCAAACCCTCCTGAAGAAAAACCAAAATATGCAACACTGTAGTCAAAAGAGGCTGTACTCAGGTACTGGTACAGCAGCACTCGAAGACCCTTCAAATCCTCATACATGCCAAGGATGTGGAAGGTCATCTGGCCTGCAATAATGTGGTAATAAGTTTCGTAATACCTCCTCCATCTCATCTGTCTCCTCTCAAAAGCCAAGCTGCAAGACAGAAGTGAGCAGCTTGATCTGAAAATACTGGGCCCTGGCAGAGAAGATGCTGCAGATGGCAGAACCTCAGCGGCCCGTCTATGACCATGTTGATCAGATCTGCAAACCATGGACAACGCAGCCACTCCGGAGCCACAAGAATCATGTTGTGCGGATGCTTCTCCATCTGCCAGTTCACTTTGCCCAACAATGGCCAAGGAAGACAGACATAAAAAAGAATGCCCCGAGGCCATGGAAGAATTAGAACATCGATGCCTTATGCCCCGTATTCTCTCTGGTGGCTGTAAAAACGAGATGTCTTGGGGTTCTGACTGGTCACCATTTGTACATATGAGGATACCCCATTTCATGTGAATGAAACGCATCACCATTTCCAACAGCTCCCACTCCCCGGGGTTCAGTTTCCTCCGCTTGAGAAAATCCGCCTGAACATTATCTACCCCGACGATGTGAGACAACACCAGCTGCTCCAAGTGTTGTTCCACCCAGAGAATCAACTCCTGGGTCTCCTGAGCTGCTGCCTGACTCTTGGTTCCGCCCTGATGGTAGGCCACTGTCATCACATTGTCTGATAGAACCCGCATTGGAAGGTCGCGTAACCGTGGTAGAAAGGCAAGGCAAGTAATGCGAAGCGTGCCACTCTCATCTCTAAATGATTGATAGACCATGAGGCTTCCTGTTTGGATCAGTCTTGAGCTGACTGATCCTGATACACCACCCTCCATCCAGAGAGGCTGGGATCTGTGGTGACTATCACCCAATTCGTAACCTTCAATTCCACACCACGCTCAACACTGGTACGAATAAGCCACCAGGAAAGACTGTCCCTACCTTCCCCCTCGAATGGAAGGGGGAAGATAAAATTCCTCCGAAAATGGATTTCACTGGGAGAGAAGAGCCCGCATATGCGCAAATGCCCAAGGCACCAGTTACAATGCTGATGCCATAGATCCCAGAACCTGCAAATAGTCCCAGACTCTGGGCATTGAACACTCCAAAAGTGACAAATCTGATACTGTAACTTCAGCAACCTCTCCTCCATGAGAAACATTCTTCCTTTCCGTTTGTCAAATTGAACCGCTATATATTCCAGGGTTTGAGAGGGAACAAGATGGCTCGCTGCCAGATTTTCTACCCAGCCAAGAGATCTTAATTGTAGCAGTACCTGCTGCACCGATGACAGAGGTCTTCTGACTTCACTCAAAAGAGCCAGTCATCCAGATAGGGATGCACTAACACATCTTTGCGCCTTAGAGCCACCGCCACCACCACCATTACGTTGGTGAATGCGTGAGGCATCGTTGCCAATCCGAAAAGAAGGGCCCGAAACTGAAAATGTTCCCCTAGAATCATGAATCTCAGAAACTGCTGATGGACTGGTTTAGCTAAGCGCTAAACCCAGACACCCGTGGGACAAGTTTAGGCTTGAATGCAGTACTGCACAACCCCGAAGAGTCTTCCCTGCCTGAAATGCAAGAACACAAGCTGGCACGAGATAGGCAAAACTGCGACTCCCCACAAGCATGGCAAGTCTTACCACGTGCCATCACCATGTGGCTGGAAGCCATGCAGTGCCACATACACTGCCTCACTGAACTTCAGGAAGGTAGCCAGTGAGTAGCTCTGCCCCTCCGATCGTCTTCTTCAGTGAACAGAACACCACAAATATCACACCAACAGTGAGGCAGCAATACGCCACTCTTCACTTTTCTTTTCTTCTTTTTTTTTTTAACCAATCTTTAATAACGCCACAGCAATCAAACAGAAATTAAAAGGAAATACTTCCCTGTATAGCTAGGATGAAGAAATGCAGGGCGACCAAAATGAAGAAGGGAATGGAACAGCTTAGCTCCCCTATGAGGAAAGACTAAAGAGGTTAGGGATGTTCAGCTTGGAAAAGAGATGGCTGAGGGGGGATATGATAGAGATGTTTAAAATCATGAGAGGTCTAAGACGGGTAAATGTGAATCGGATATTTACTCTTACAGATAATAGAAGGACTAGGGGGCACTCCATGAAGTTAGCATGTAGCACATTTAAAACTAATCGTAGAAAATTATTTTTCACTTAACACACAATTAAACTCTGGAATTTGTTGCCAGAGGATGTGGTTAGTGCAGTTAGTGTAGATGGGTTTAAAAAAGGTTTGGATAAGTTCTTGGAGGAGAAGTCCATTACCTGCTATTAATCAAGTTGACTTAGAAAATAGCCACTGCTATTACTGGCATCAGTAGCATGGGATATACTTAGTTTTTGGTTACTTGCAAGGTACTTGTAGCCTGGACTGGCCACTGTTGGAAACAGGATGCTGGCCTTGATGGACCCTTGGTCTGACCCAGTATGGCAATTTCTTATGTTCTTAACTGCGGAATTCAACGCTGCTTTATGGGGATAAAGGGGATCCATCAGATTTATACCCTCACAGAATGCAGGACAGAGTTAACAGGAAGGGTCACCAACCCCCTGCTCGTCCACCTCAAAACCATGGGGGATGGCCCCCCTAGGACCTAGCAACTCCCTGGGAGGATGTGGAAAAAGGAATCTCTCGTCTTCTTTTTGTCTCTTTTTTTATTTTTTTTCTATACTCCTGACTACAGATTTTACATCACTACTATCTGCTGGAGAGAGAGAAATACTGACAGACTGGCAGTGTCAGAACAACTTTTTCCATCTCCATCTGCTGGCAGGGAGGCAAAACCCAGGAGTCCGGACTGATCTGCGGTATGAACAGGAACAAAAGTTCTGTAAATCACATCACCGTGCCAAGTATATAATATGCAGCAATAACAGACTATTAGAATTTATCATCTTGCTTCAAAAGAAACAGTACACATTAATGCTGTCTACCCCAAAAGATTCACTCATCTCTGAAGCAATACAAGCTTCCTCTTTTGTAATCTTCCTATACATCCTGGGCTTTGCTCTGTCAACTTGCCACAATTGCTCTTCCAAGCACAACTGTGTTCGAAAGAGTCAAGTTTGACTACAAAGTTTTCCCCTTTGCAAAGAGAGAAAAAGGATAGTTGATAAGAAATGGAGAAATTACTTACCTGATAATTTTGTTTTCCTTAGTGTAGACTGATGGACTCAGGACCAATGGGGTATAGTGTACTCCTGATAGCCGTTGGAGACGGATCAGATTTCAATCTGACGTCAGACCTAGTACAAATACCCCTGCAGGAAGTGCAGCTCTTCAGTATTCTCCTCGAAAAGCAATTGTGGATATATGCATGACTGAATAACTTGATTAACTTTATAACTTGATTAATTTGAACTGGTTGAATTGGTTATAGCTGGAGACCGCCAGTGCCCTCAACCGAGAAACGTCGACACCCGGTAGGATGGGTGTCCCGGTTGGAGGAAAGCATGGCTTGCCCGTGAATCACTCGATCTCGGGGATGTCACCCGAGAATTCCATGAATAACGGCAGCCGTGGGTAGGATGCTGAGTCCAGCTGTCTACATTAAGGAAAACGAAATTATCAGGTAAGTAATTTCTCCATTTCCTAGCGTGTAGCAGATGGACTCAGGACCAATGGGATGTATAAAAGCTACTCCCAAACCAGGTGGGAGGCTGTCCGTGGCTCCCTTAGTACTGCCCTTGCAAATGCTGTGGCCTCTCGAGCCTGAACATCCAGGCGGTAAAACCTGGAGAAGGTATGGAGGGAGGACCATGTCGCTGCCTGACAGATATCGGCGGGTGACAGCATCTTGGTTTCCGCCCAGGACACTGCCTGGGCTCTAGTGGAATGGGCCTTGACTTATAAAGGCGGTGGCTTGCCTGCTTCTATGTAGGCCGCCTTGATGTCTTCTTTGATCCAAGGGGCTATGGTAGCTCACGAGGCCGCTTCTCCTTGCTTCTTCCCGCTGTGATTCCGACCTTTCCAGGTATCGGACTAGGAGTCTGCAGACATTGAGGTGGCGTAGACTGCGAGACTCTTCCGAATTCATATGCTCATCTGGCGATGGTAGCGAGATTGTTTGGTTGAGATAGGAGTGAGAAACCACTTTGGGGAGGAAGGATGGGACCGTACGTAACTGGATGGATCCCAGGGTGAGTCTGAGGAATGGCTCCCGGTAGGACAGTGCTTGTAGCTCGGAGATACGATGGGCCGAACAGACTGCCACCAGGAAAGCTGTCTTCAATGTTAATAGTCGGAGAGACAGGCCGCGAAGAGGTCTGAAGGAGGCTCCTGCTAAGAAATCTAGGACCAGGTTGAGGTTCCAAAGAACAGATCCGATTCAAGCAGATCCGACCACTTTAGGGGTAGTCGGATCTGCTTGACTCCTTTCAGAAAGTGGGAGACATCTGGGTGAGAGGCTAGGCTGCCACTCTCACTCTTGGTTCCGTAGCATGATAATGTGACCACCTTTACGTTGATGAAGTTGAGAGACAATCCCTTCTGTAGTCCGTTCTGCAGGAATTTTGACTGAGCGTGGAATGATGTCACGATCCTCACACCAGGCTTCGAATACTCTCTAAATCCTTATGTATGTTAGGGATGTGGAGAACTTACGTGCTTGGAGCAGGGTGTCAATTACTGCCCCCGAGTATCCGCTCTTCCTCAGGCGAGTCCTCTCAATGGCCAGGCCGTATCGAGCTGGCTCCTCGTGGAGGATCGGCCCTTGTTGGAGCATGTCCCTGTATGGCGGTAGTGGGAGGGGGCTCCCTGTCAGCAGCCTTCGCATGTCTGCATACCACGGTCTCCTTGGTCAGTCCGGGGCCACTAGAAGTACTGGTCCCTTGTGGTGTTCCATCTTGTGGATGATTGCGCCCAATAGGGGCCATGGTGGGAAGGCATAAAATATAGAGTTTCCTGTGGCCAGGTCTCTACCAGGGCATCGATTCCCTGGGACTGAGGTTCCCGCCTGCTGCTGAAGAAGCTGGGCACTTGGGCATTGGACCGGTTTGCCAGGAGGTCCATGGTTGGTGTTCCCCAACAGTTTACTATCAATTGAAATGCTGTGGTCGACAGCCTCCATCCTCCTGGGTCTAGACTTTCTCTGCTGAGGTAATCCGCAGCTACCTTGTCTTTCCCTGCAATGTGGACAGCCGAGATCTCTTGAAGGTTCGCTTCCGCCCATGATATTAGGGGGTCTATTTCCAGAGATGCCTGTTGGCTTCTGGTTCGTCCCTGACAGTTGATGTAGGTCACTGTTGTGGCGTTATCCGACATTACTCTGACTGATTTGTCTTGGAGTCTGCGACCGAACCGTAGGCAGGCTAGTCTGAATGCGCGGGCTTCTAGGTGATTGATGTTCCATCCCGACTCTTCTTTGTTCCATTGCCCCTGGGCGGTTAGCTCCTGGCAGTGTGCTCCCCATCCTCGTAGGCTGGCGTCTGTGGTGAGCAGGATCCAGGTTGGTGAGGATAGTCTCACTCCCTGGCTCAGATGACCTTCTTGTAGCCACCATCGTAGTTGGGTCCGAACTTTTGTCTGGGAGCTGAAGACGTACGCTGTAGTTCTGGGACACGGATTCCATTGTGAAAGTAGTGAGCACTGTAGGGGTCTCATGTGAGCTCTTGCCCATGGCACTACTTCCAGTGTGGATGCCATGAGGCCGAGGACTTGGAGATAGTCCCATGCCGTGGGACGAAGCTCGCTCAACAGGGTTCGCAACTGGGTCATCAGTTTTGATCTCCTTGTTGGTGTCAGGAGGACCTTGTCTTGTTTGTGTTGACCACCCACCCAAGGCTCTCCAGTAGAGTTTTGACTCTGTTGGTCACCTGGTGACTTTCCTCTGGAGATTTCGCCCTGATCAGCCAATCGTCTAGTTAAGGGTGTACGAGGATTCCTTCCTTCCTCAGTGTTGCTGCCACTACCACCATGATCTTGGTGAACGTCCGGGTTGCTGTGGCTAACCCGAATGATAGTGCCCAGAACTGGTAGTGACGGTCCAGGATCGTGAAGCATAGAAAACGCTGATGCTCTTGATGGATCGGAATGTGTAGTTAGGCTTCTGACAGATCCAGGGATGTAAGGAACTCTCCCGGTTGTATCGCCCTTATTACCGAGCATAGGGTTTCCATGCGGAAGCGAGGAATCTTCAGGTGGCGGTTGACTGAATTGAGGTCCAGGATGGGCCGGAACATTCCTTCTTTCTTGGGAACGATAAAATAGATGGAATAATGTCCAGTATTTATTTGTTGTGCGGGCACAGGTGTTATAGCCTCTAAGGCTAGCAATCTGGTCAGTGTAGCTTCCACTGCCAACCTCTTGAAAGGGAAGTGGCAGGGGGATTCCACAAACTTGTCCGGAGGGAGGTGGTGGAAATCCAGGTAATATCCCTCTTGAATGATGGCTAGGACCCACTTGTCCGAAGTTATCTCAACCCACCTTTGGTAGAATAGGGCAAGTCTGCCCCCCATGGCTTCTTCCTTTGGACGGGTCGGCTGATTTTTATTGTGGGGTGCGGCTGGGGCCTGGGCCCGAGCCGGCTCCCCTTTTGTTGTGCTTGTTCCGAAAGGAATGGCTCCTGCCCGCGGGGCGAGCCGCTTGATATGTGCTTCTGTATGGGTTGAAGCGCTGTGATCCTCTGCCCCTGGAAGTTCAGGGGAAGGGTCGCTGGTTTCTCTTATTCCTGTCCTCCGGTAGCCGCAGCAGTGGGGATTAGCCCCATTTGTTGGCTAGCTTCTCTAGTTCGCTTCCGAACAGGAGGGTTCCCTTGAAGGGCATCCTTGTGAGTCTCGTTTTGGAAGATGCGTCAGCCGACCAGCTTCGGAGCCAGAGTTGTCTTCTGGCTGCCACGGCTGATGACACTCCTCTAGCTGCAATGCGCACCAGATCTGTGAGGAATGATACTGCTGGTTCAGGGCTTCCCCAGGAATGTTGTTCCTGGTCTGTGATAAGCAGGCGCGTGTCACCACGGCACAACAGGCCGCGATCTGTAGAAACATAGCGGAGACATCAAAAGACTGTTTGAGGATGGATTCTAGACGTCTGTCTTGAGCATCCTTGAGTGCTGCTCCTCCCTCAACTGGGATAGTAGTGCGCTTCGAGACCGCACAGACCATGGCATCCACTTTCAGACATGCCAGGAGATCTTTGGCAGCTGGGTCCAGAGGATACATGGCTGCCAGGGCACGCCCCCCTTTGAACGTAGTCTCCGGGGCATCCCATTCCAGGTCAATTAGCTGCTGGGTGGCTTGTAATAGTGGGAAATGACAGGAGGTCTGACAGAGTCCCTCTGGGAAGGGATTCGTCTTAGGTTCCCCCGAGGCACTTGTGCCCGGGATAGCGAGCTCTTTCAAGCTGTGTGTGACCAGGCTGGAAGCTCGTCCTTGGTGAAGAAGCGCTTCATGGTTCGATGGGGCTCTGTCCCCAGGGGGAGTTCCCCTTCCTCCAGGGGTTCTGATTCCTCATCTGAGTTGTCCATGTCCCTGAAGGTGGGGCTTCTGGGCGGGGGAATCACTTCCCTGGGCATAGAGGGTCCCGGGATGTTGAGGTCCTCTGGCGTAGGTTGTGGCCGTATTATCGGAGGCCCCGGTTGCATGTGGACAAAGGTATGCAGGCCTTTGAAGAATTCCACCCAGGAGATAGATGCTGGGTCTAAATTAAGAGGTGCTGTGTCCCTGGGGAGCCCTATTTGAGGGAGGGTCCCACTGGGGGACGCTAGGTCCGGCGTACTGTTCGAGAAGCTGGAACCCGGTACCGGCTGGGAGGGCCATGGGCTGGATCCCCCAGGGCCTCCTCGCACAGTATACACAGGGCCGTGGCCTCTTCATGCTATGCAGCTCTAATGTGGCATGCTGGGCAAAGGCTCTGAACCTTAAGCTTCTTTTCCGGTGGTGCCATGGCTTGTGCGCGTAAATTACAGGGCCTGGGTGGCTTAGTTATGCACTCCGATGCGTCGAAGTTGTGCGCGTAGGATTGGTACACGCTCAGGGAGATGTGCGCGCTGTTATGCGCACAGATCGAAGTTATGCGCCCGAAACAGTAAGCTCGTGGCTATGCGAGTCGCTTGTGCGCACGGTACTTGGGCGTGCGATGCTGTGCACACAAGATATTTGTGCACATGGCTCGCCTCTGTGCGCACAGATCAGGGCAGCAAACAGATCAAGATGGTGACGGCGACCACGCGGACAATATGGCGACCACTTCGGAGGGTCTCCACATGGGAGGACCCTCGGATCTGACCGGGGTCTAGCCCTGCTAGGGCAGATCAACTCGGTGGCACTGGTCCCGGCTGGCGACCTATGCGACACCTCGAGCTTCGGAGACTGGAGACTTTTAAATAGATTTCTACCTTACCTTGTCTCGGCGCTTCCCGGTCTCATTCCGGGTGGTCTCCGGCTGTGGGAGGGGAGAGGGAAAATACCTTCACCGCCGTGCTCGAAGTTGCACCCACTGCCTCTCAGCGTCACCCGATGTCGGGGGCTAGGTCCCCACCAAGGGTCGGCCGCCGGACCGAGGCTTACCTCCGAGGGATCGTGGAAATCACCTCGGGAATTCTCAACTGGGGGAGGGACCCAATGGGTGTCACCACAGGAAAGCGGGGCTCGTCTGTAGAGGTAAAATTTCTTCTTGTTTTGGTTTTCTTTGCTAAATTACTCTAACGCTGTGCTAGTGTGCATAGAGTCCCGAATTGCTATGGAGACGGAAAATACTGAAGAGCTGCACTTCCTGCATGGGTATATATACTAAGGCTGACGTCAGATTGAAATCTGATCCGTCTCCAACTGCTATCAGGAGTACCCTGATATCCCATTGGCTAACCCAATAGCCATATCCCATTGGTCCTGAGTCCATCTGCTATACGCTAGGAAATTTTGAAATATTGCACATAATTCCAGGATGACAAAAGAAATTATAACCTGTGTTAACAGAATTCTAAAGACTCTCACTTGGGAATTAAGAGTTTTCCCATGAAACAGGACTCAGGGATTCCCCTGAGCCTGGTGAGGTTGCCCTCCGTTGACATATACATTTCTCCTGGGGGAATTCTGTGCAAAAAAATGTAAAATTCTGTGCACAAAAACTTAAAATTCTGCATACTTTATATTGATCAAAATAACACAATATACATGAGTCTTTAAGTAATTAATTTAAAATATAATACAGAAAAAAGGTATTACTTAGAGATGCAGAGTTTTAAATATTTTGAGCAGAATTTCCCTAGAAGTTCACTACAAGAGTGTCTCTTCCACCCTCTCCCCTTACTCCCCTGGCCAGTCTCCTTTCACTCTGCCCACTCAGGCCCCAACTCCTCTACCTGCCACTATCTCTTCCCTCCCCTCTAGGCTCAACCCCTTCCACTCTATCTCCACTCCCAGAATTTGATCTTATCTCAGTACTGCCCCTCACACAGGCTCCCTCTGTCCCTCTCTCACACAAACAGGCTCCCTCTCTCTAGTGCACATATACACTCCCTCATACAGGCTTCCTCTCTCTCGCACTTACACTTCCTCTCTCATGCACATATACATACACACATACACACACTCTCTCTCATAAAGGTTCCCTCTCTCTCTTGCACACACACACCCACACAGGCTCCCTTTTTCTCTCATGCAAAAACTCTCACACACCCCTGCACACTGGCTCCCTCTCTCACAAACAAGCAAGCACCCTCACATACACACAATCCCTTTTTCACACACACCAGCTCACACATATTTACATTTCTTCACAATCTCCTCACATAGGCTCCCTCTTTCTGGCACCCACACCAAGCACCCTCACATATGCTCTCTCTCTCACCTCCCCAGGCTCAGTCTTACACACACACACACTCTTCTCTGGGGCCTGCTCCATCTTCGCCGCAAGTGGGATAGCCTCCACTCGCGGCACATGTGGGCCGGCTCCTTCTTTGCCGCAAGAGGAACGGCCTTCACTTATGGCTCACCTGGGCCTGCGTCATCTTTGCCATGAGCGGGACGGGCTCAGCTCGTGGCATGCCGAGGCCTGTTCCATCTTTACTGCAAGTGGGACAGCTTCTGCTTGGAGAAAGCTAGGGCCTGTTCCTTCTTCGCCGTGAGCAGGATGGGCTTGGCTCGTGGCTTGCCGGGGCCTGCCAAATTCTGTGCAGAATCTGCGCAGCTGGGGAATTCTGCGCTCCACAGTAGTGCAGAATTCCCCCAGGTCTAATATATGCACTAGATCCATGGATTACTGAAGAGTTACAGGCACGTGTGAGGCAGAGCCAGCCCTTCTTCGTTACCCATCTTCTCCATCTTGTGCCACCTCAGGGTTACATTCTCACACACAGCATGATCCCATTCCACACTTAACTTGTCAGCACTTTCAGGATATGAGCCCTATACTCCAGTGCTGACCCTTTCCTGTGCAATATTTCAAAATGTATTATCAATTATCCTTTTTCTCTCTTTGCAAAGAGGAAAACTTTGTACTCGAATGGAGAAATTACTTACCTGACAATTTCGTTTTCCTTAGTGTAGACAGGTGGACTCAGGACCAATGGGTATAGTGCTCTTCTGCTAGCAGATGGGAAACGGAGTCAGATTTCAAAGCTGACGTCACTGTAGATATACCCCTGCAGTAACCTTAGCTCCTCAGTATTCTCTTCAAAAAGTCATTGTGGATATATCTTTGCTTACATTAATTGATTAAACTTGATTAAAACTTGAACTGGTTTAACTGAATTTCCAAACTGGAGCCCACCAGTGCACTCAACCAATTAACGCCGACACCAGACAAACTGTGGGTATCTTGAACTAGAGGTAGGCCACGGCTTACCCGTATTTGCTTAGTCTCGAGGTTTGCTATCCGAGGTTCTCCTTTTCTGGGGCAGCCGTGGGCAGGATACTGAGTCCATCTGTCTAAACTAAGGAAAACAAAATTATCAGGTAAGTAATTTCTCCAATGGGGCCAATGGGATGTACAAAAGCTACTCACGGACAGGGCGAGAGGCTGTCCGTGGCCCACTTAGTACTGCCCTTGCGAAGGCTGCGTCTTCTTGGGCTTGAACATCCAGGCGGTAGAACCTGGAGGTGTGTATGGAGGACCATGTTGCCTCCTGATAAATCTTGGCGGGCGACAGTAGCTTGGTTTCTGCCCAAGAAACTGCCTGGGCCCTCGTAGAATGAGCCTTAACCTGTAGTGGTAAGGGCTTCCCTGCCTCTATGTAGGCTGCCTTGATTACTTCCTTGATTCAGCGGGCTATGGTTGCATGCAAGGCCGTTTCTCCTTGGTTCTTCCCGCTGTGAAGGACGAACAAGCGGTCCGTTTTGCGCACCGGTTCCGATCTTTCCAGGTACCGTACTAGGAGTCTGCCAACATTTAGATGGTGAAAAAGGTGTGAGTCTTCCGAGTCCTTATGTTCATCTGAAGATAGTAGAGTGATGGTTTGGTTCAAGTGAAACTGGGAAACCACTTTCGGTAGAAAGGAGGAGACAGTGCACAGCTGTATGGTTCCAGGAGTGAACCTAAGGAAGGGTTCCTGACAGGATAGTGCCTGTAGTTCAGAGATGCGACGAACTGAACATATTGCCACCAGGAATACCGTCTTCAACGTTATAAGGCGTAGTGACAAGACCGCGAGTTGGTCTGAAGGAATCCCCAGCTAGGAAGTCTAATACTAGATTGAGGTTCCATAGAGGCACTGGCTACTTCAGGGATGGTCGGAGTTGTTGTAATGCCTTTCAGGAAGCGGGTCAAATCCGGATGGATTGATATCCGGATATCGTCCACTTCGGCCCTGAAGCAGGACAGTGCGGCTACTTGGACCTTGAGGGAGTTGAGTGACAACCCCTTCTTCATACCATCCTGTAGGAATTCAAGAATCATGGGAATCTTGGCTGTCCATGGGAGTATCCCGCGGTCCTCACACCAGGCTTCGAATACTCTCCAGATCCGTATATAAGACAGGGATGTGGAGAACTTGTGCACTCGGCGTAGGGTGTCAATCATGGCCTTTGAGTAACCGAGCTTCTTCAGCCGAGCCCTCTCAAGGGCCAGACCGTGAGAATCGAACCGGATCTTCGTGGAGAATCGAGCAGTGTAGGAGAAAGCCTCTGTGTGTAGGTAGGCACAGAGGGTTCCCCGCAAGAAGTCTTTGCATGTCTGTGTACCATGGTCGTCTTGGCCAATCAGGGGCCACTAGTAGAACTAATCCCCTGTGATGTTCTATCTTGTGGCTGACCTTGCCCAGTAGTGGTCATGGGGGGAAGGCGTACAGTAAGTCTTCCTCTGGCCAAGGCTGGACGAGAGCGTCGATCCCTTGGGAGTGTAGCTCTCGCCTGTGGCTGAAGAACCTGGGAACTTGGGCACTGAGATGGGTGGCCAGTAGGTCCATGGCTGGGAGGCCCCAGCGATTTACTATCAGTTGGAAGGCTATGGTCGACAGCATCCATTCCCCCGGGTCCAGGCTCTCTCTGCTGAGGAAGTCTGCTGAGACGTTGTCTTTCCCTGCGATGTGGGAGGCCAAGATTCCTTGTAGGTTTATCTCCGCCCATGCCATGAAGGGATCTATCTCCAGAGACACCTGCTGGCTCCTGGTTCCTCCCTGGCGGTTTATGTAAGCAACAGTTGTTGTGTTCTCCGACATTACTCGAATCGCTTTGAGTCTGTGGCTGAATTGCAGGCACGCTAGTCTGACTGCTCGAGCTTCCAGGCGGTTTATGTTCCATTTCGCCTCTTCCTTGTTCCATTGTCCCTGGGCCATCAGTTCCCGACAGTGGGCTCCCCACCTTCACATGCTTGCATCCATGGTCAGCAAGGTTCAGTTACATGGGGATAGGCTTACTCCTCTGTTTAGGTGGTCTTCCTGTAGCCAGCACTGGAGCTGAGAACGTACCTCTGCTGGTAGTTGGAGGCGAATTGAGTAGTCCTGGGACAGTGGGTTCCACCGTGACAGTAAGGAGTGCTGGCGTGGTCGCATATGGGCCCTTGCCCACGGGACAACCCCCAGGGTTGATGCAATGAGGCCGAGGACTTGAAGATAGTCCCGTACCTTGGGTCGTGCATTGGTCATCAATCGTCGTAATTGTTTCATCAGTTTCCTTCTCCTCGGGGGAGGGAGGAAGACTTTGTTCTGTTTGGTGTCGAAAAGGGCCCCCAGGTACTCCAGGGATTGAGAGGGCTTCAGACTGCTCATGCCCGTGTTCACGACCCAACCAAGTTCCTGCAGTAGGCTTTTGACTCTGCTGGTCACTTGTCGACTCTCTTCCGAAGACTTTGCCCTGATCAGCCAGTCGTCTATGTTAGGGTGTACCAAGATCCCTTCCTTCCTCAGTGCTGCCGCCACGACCACCATAATTTTGGTGAATGTTCAGGGGGTAGTCGCTAGGCCAAAAGGTAGTGCTTAGAACTTGTAATGGTGAGCCAGTATCGCAAAGAGTAGAAAACGCTGGTGATCTTGATAGTCTGGGATGTGAAGGTAGGCTTCGGACAGGTCCAGGGAGGTCAGAAACTCTCCTGATTGTACTGCCATTATGACTGAGTGAAGAATCTCCATGCGGAAGTGTAGTATCCGCAGATGGCGGTTGATGTTCTTGAGATCCAAGATGGGTCGGAATGATCCTTCCTTCTAGGGAACGATAAAATAGATGGAATAGTGCCCCGTATTTTGTTGGGGCGTGTGGACCGGAGTTATTGCTTTCAGACTGAGTAGTCTTGTCAGGGTGGCTTCCACTGCCAGTCTCTTGGTGTGGGAGTGGCAGGGTGACATCAGAAATTTGTCTCAAGGGATACTGCGGAACTCCAGAGAGTAACCTTCTTCAATGATGTTTAATACCCATTTGTCCGACGTGATCTCGACCCATCTTTGGTAGAAGAGGGCAAGCTGACTCCCTATTTCCTCTTCCTGTGGATGGGTCGGCCCATTCTCATTGTGGAGCATGGCTGCAGCCTGTTCCAAAAGAGCTGGGGGCCTTCCGGAGGGGCGAGGTGCCTGGAACTGCAAGTTCCTTTAGGGTCTAAAGTGTTGTGAGCCTCTGCCCTTGGTTCTTCTGAGAGAGGGACGCTGAGATCTTTTATTCCTATCTTCCGGTTGCCGAAGCACTAAGGGATTCGCCCCACTTGCTGGCTAACTTCTCCAATTCATTTCGAACAAGAGGGATCCTTTAAAGGGCATCCTTGTGAAATTCGTTTTAGATGTTGCATTAGCAGACCAATTCCATAGCCATAGTTGTATTCTGGCTGCCACTACCGAGGCTACACCTCGGGCTGAGGTACACACCAGGTCTGAGCTTGCGTCCTTCAGGAATGCTGCTGCAGGTTCCATCGTCTCACCGGTATACTTTCCGGAGGTATTTGCCTCCCTCGAGAGGAGCAAGCAGGAACGTGCCACCAGTGCGCAGCAGGAGGCAATCTGCAGTGTCATTGCTGTTGCGTCGAAGGCCTGCTTAAGGATGGATTCCAGTCGTCTATCCTGAGTATTCTTTAATGCAGCCCCTCCCTCAATGGGAATCGTTGTTTGCTTAGAGACGGCACAGATCATGGTGTCCACTTTCAGGAAACGCAGGCGTTCCTTGGTTGCTGGTTCAAGAGAGCATAGGGCTTCCAAGGCCCTATGCTCTCTTGAACCAGCTGGCCTCTGGGGCATCCCATTCCAGGTCGATGAGTTCCTGGATGGCTTCCATCATTGGGAAGTAGCATGAGGCTTTACGAAGGGACACCAGGATGGGGTTCTTCTTTGGTTCCACCAATGGGTCCGTTCCTGGAATACCCAGAGTCTTCAGAGTCTGGGAAACAAGGGCTGGTAGTTTATCCTTGTGGAAGAAGCGAAGCAAGGTTCGGTATGGTTCCAGGCCTGGAGGAATTTCTCCTTCTTCCATAGAGTCGCCTTCATCGTCTGAGGTGTCTGGGTCCTTATCATGGAAATTCTTGGTTAGGCGAGGCATGTCCCGAGGCATCTGAGCAGGGCGGAAGGATCTTGTGCATCCGGCAGGAGTTGAGCCCGGGGCGCAGCCGGGGCCGATTGCGCCTGAATGAAGGCTTGTAGCCCTTGGAAAAATTCTAACCAAGAGAAGGTCCCTGGGTCCATGTTAACCCCAGGGGGAGTTAGTGTAGGAGCCTGAGGGGCCCTCTTGTGGAGAGGCTCTCTCAGAGATGCATAACCCCATCCCCAGACAGTGATGGACCAGGCTTTGGTCCTCCTCTGTGCTTCCTCGCAATGCTGGCACAGGCAGGACTCCAGTTCAGGCTATGCGGCTCTTATGTAGCAGGCTGTGCACAGAGAATTCCTTCTGGCCTTCTTGGGTGCCGGTGCCATTGCCTCTAGCTTCAATGCGCATGTGTAATTGTAAATGCGGCTGTGCGTGTAGATGTGCGCGTGGCCCAGTTGTGTGCACGGTTATGCGCGAGTCTGTACTGGGCGCGCACAAGTTAAGCGCATCGGTTGCCCGGTCTGCCCCACACGTACCGCCGGTCGAGAAGGGTAGATGGCACCGATGCCTCCTGCATGTAAGATGGCGCCCCCAAGGGTCTCCATGTGGATCCCTGTACCGGATCGGGGCCTAGCCCAACCAGGGCTGCTCAACCCGATCAGTGTTCCCTTTTACCTTGCTGGAAAAGAAATCGAATCGGTATGGCAATCCGAGCCTCATAAACCGGAGACCTGAATTTAAAGTTTTCTGCTTACCTGGTCTTGGCGCTTACCGATCGAGTGCCAGGATGGTCTCCAGTTGCGGGGGGGGAGAGGGTTTTACCTTCACCGCTGCGCTCGGTTGTGTACCCCCTGCCTTTCAGCCACTCTGGGGCTAAGTCCACACCGGGAACCAGCTACCGGACCAAGGCACACCTCTGAGGGATATTGGAAATCACCTCAGGAATTCTTAACTGGGGGAGGGACCCTTAGGTTTCACCGCAGGAGAACGGGGCTCAATCTTATTTAAGGTAAATCTTATTTTTCTTTCTTCGATGCTGTAATTCTTAACACTATTCTAGTGTGTGGGATAGTGTCCGCATCTGCTAGGAGACGGAGAGATACTGAGGAACTAAGGTGACGTCAGCTTTGAAATCTGACTCCGTCTCCCATCTGCTAGCAGAAGAGCACTATACCCATTGGTCCTTAGTCCATCTGGCTACAAGCTAGGAAACTTGACTTATTCAAACACAGTTGTGCTGGCAGGGCATTTGTGGCAAGTTTATACATCAAAGCCCAGAGAGCTTAGCAGTTCTTATGTCAAACTGATAGCGCTCATACTCTTATACAGTAAGAGGCAGACAGCATATAGCATAATATCTTAAAATATTCAGTTCCTTGCTTTACCAGAACACCAAACTTCTCCATGCTGACAATATAAAAAGAAAACCAGTAGAAAGGGTGATATTCAAGACAGGCTCGGTTCAATCGCCCCATGCAACTTTGCTTACTTCCTGTTTCCCTCTCCCCAAAATCATTCACCAACTTTGAAAAGTCAAAAAAAGTCCGAAATCCCCTCCACACACAGTTTGGTAGAGCTAGGTTCAGCCACTCCAAATGTATCAGGAATGGAGGGGAGACACAAACACAACCCGCAACACAGAGACGTTTTACCATCTGTTAAGCTTCTGTTTAAACAATTTTTCTGTGTCAGATCCACAGTAACCCAAGAAGCAAATACTCTATTTATATATTAAGGTCTCTAAGAGAAAAAACTTGGCTTTTATAACAACTTTTTACTATTATTTACCTCCTTTTGTTTTTTGATGATGACAGAAAATTCGGTGTAGGGTATCCTTGGATTTAGCTCGCAGCCCATTAAGGTGGCTCCTTCATAATCTTTGATATAGCCCACATATTTTGTTTTTGGTACCTTTATGTCTTTGGAGAAACCCTGTGGCAGAAAATATCATTGTTAGCATTTCAGGCAAAACCCTCAGGCATCACAATTATGAATTGACTATTAATGCTTTTCCTTTGGGCTTTCTCTTCAGAGCAAAACAATTCAGGCGCACAGGTGGGACAACATCTTGACTGGTTTCTCAATGGCATTTTAGTATTTTTGCTGGTGTAAAGCAAAATTGCTTACCTTGTAATAGGTGTTATCCCAGGACAGCAGGATGTAGTCCTCACATATGGGTGATGTCACTGATGGAGCCCTATTGCAGGAAAACTTCTGTCAAAGTTTCTAGAAACTTTTGACTGGCACTGTGAGGGCACTGAGCATGCCCAGCATGCCATAATATTCTCTGCCACAGGGGTCTCATTCTAGTCTCGTATGTAGCAATAAGCTTTAGCAAAAAATAAAATAATAAAAGGTATGGGACCCAACTCCGCGGGGTGGCGGGCGGGTTTCATGAGGATTACATCCTGCTGTCCTGGGATAACACCTATTACAAGGTAAGCAATTTTGCTTTATCCCAGGACAAGCAGGATGCTAGTCCTCACATATGGGTGAATAGCAAGCTAGAGGCTGAGTCATTTTGTTGTGAAGCAACAGTGATGTATTGTTGTTGAAAATGAATCAGCCGAAGATTACAGCAGGTTGGATGTAGTAGGAGTTGGGATTAAACTGGAAACAAGTTCTGTAAGACAGATTGTCCATAGGCTGAATCTTGTCGTCCTTTGTCCAAACAGTAATGAGCTGCAAAGGTATGGAGAGAACTCCATGTTGCTGCTTTATATGTCAAGGATTGGCACTGAACGATAGTGTGCTACTGAGGTTGACATTGCTCTTACTGAATGCGCTTTTACTCGCCCTTGGAGAGGAAGGCCTGCTTTTTCATAGCAAAACTGTATGCAATCTGCTAGCCAATTGGATAGAGTATGTTTACCCACTGCTTTACCCGGTTTGTTTGGATCATATGAAACAAAAAGCTGATTGGATTTCCTGTGAACTGCAGTGCGGTTTAAGTAGAAAGATAGTGCACGTTTACAGTCCAAAGTATGTAAGGCCCGTTCTCCTTGGTGAGAATGAGGCCTTGGAAAGAATGTGGGTAAAACTATGGATTGGTTCAAGTGGAATTCCGTAACTACCTTGGGGAGGAATTTTGGATGTGTACGGAGAACCACTCTGTCATGTAGGAACTTTGTATAAGGTGAGAGTACGTGACAAGTGCTTGTAACTCACTAACCCTTCTAGCTGATGTAATGGCTATGAGGAAGATAGTTTTCCATGTGAGAAATATAAGATCATAGGAATCTATGGGTTCGAAAGGAGAATGCATTAGTCTTGTTAAAACCAGATTCCGGTCCCATTCTGTGACTGGAGGCCGAATTGGTGGTCTAATTTGAGTTAAACCTTTCATAAACCTACTGACAATCGGTTGTGAGGATATAGGTGCATCTCCCATCTTGTTATGATAAGCTGAGATTGCACTTAAATGTACTCTTACCGATGAAGTTTGGAGACCAGATTCTGAAAGATGGTATAAGTAGTCTAGTAGAGAAGTAGTGAGGCAAGTGAAAGGATCAATATTCTTTTGTCTGCACCACAAAGTGAATCTCTTCCATTTGGAAGAATAATTTTTTCGTGTGGAAGGTTTACGTGAAGCTATAAGCACTTGAGATACATGGGTTGAAAGATTGAGTGGTTGTAAAATCAAGCTTTCAACATCCATGCTGTCAGGGATAGGGATTGAAGGTTGGGATGGCGCAACCTGCCCTGATCCTGAGTTATGAGAGTGGGAGCTACTCCCAGACGAATTGGATCCCTGACTGAGAGGTCGAGAAGTGTGGGAAACCATACTTGTCGAGGCCAATACGGGGCCATGAGTATCATGGACCCCTTGTCCTGTTGTAGCTTCACTAGAGTTTTGGTGATGAGCGGTATAGGAGGATACGCGTATAGAAGGCCTGAGTTTCAAGGGCGAGCAAAGGCGTCCTTGGCTGGCTGGTTTTTCTGTTTGTGTAGAGAACAGAATTTTTCCACTTTGTGATTCAGATGTGACGCAAAGAGGTCTATCGTTGGTTGTCCCAAACTCTGAAATATCCTGGTCGCTACTGAGGGATCCAAGGACCATTCGTGTGGTTGAAATTGACGACTGAGTCGATCCGCCACCACATTGTGAATACCTGCAAGATAAGTGGCCCGGAGGAACATTGAGTGGTTCAGGGCCCAGCCCCAAATCTGTGCAGCTTCTTGACAAAGGAGATACGAGCCCGTACCTCCCTGTTTGTTGATATACCACATGGCTACTGTGTTGTCTGCTTGGATCAGAACAGTCTTGTGTGAAAGGCAGTCCTTGAATGCATGCAGAGCATAACGTATAGCTCGAAGTTCCAGAAAATTGATTTGAAAGGTTGCTTCGAGTTTCGTCCAAGTACCCTGGGTTTTGAGAGTATCTATGTGTGCTCCCCAACCCAAAGTGGATGCATCTGTAGTTAACGTTATCTGTGGGACTGGTTGTTGGAAGGGTAGGCCCTTGTGCAAATTGTCCTTGTTCACCCACCAAAGAAGAGAGGAACGTAGTTGGTGGGTTACTTGAATTGGATAATGCAGTGGTTGAATGGCTTGAATCCATTGTGATCTTAGAGTCCATTGGGTAACTCTCATGGTGAGCCTTGCCATAGGAGTGACATGAACTGTGGAGGCCATGTGGCCTAGTATGGTTACAAACTGATGAGCTGTTGCTTGTTTCTTTGAGTGAATTGATTTTGCCAATAAGGCCAGCGTTTCTGCTCGATCTTCGGGTAGAAAGGCCTTTGAGAGCATGGTGTTCAATTCTGCTCCTATGAATTGAAGTAGGTGTCACGGTGTGAGATGGGACTTTTGATAATTGATGAGAAAGCCCATGGAATGAAGTAGAGCAATTGTTCTGTTGAGGGAAGCTATTGCTCCTTGTTGAGAATGACTTCTAATGAGCCAGTCGTCTAGATACGGAAAAACATGGACACTTTCATTGCGTAAGTGTGCTGCTATTACTGCCAGACATTTGGTGAATAACTCTGGGAGCAGAGGCAAATCCGAATGGCAGTACCCTGTATTGGAAATGTTGATGGCCCATCATGAAGCGCAAATAATTGCGATGAGGAGGAAAGATCCTGTAGATCCTGTAGATCCAAAGAACAAAGCCAATCTCCTGCTTGAAGAAGTGGGAGCATGGTTCCTGGAGAGACCATTCTGAATTTTTCTTTTTTCAGAAATTTGTTGAGATTTCTGAGATCTAAGATTTATTTATTTATTTATTTAACATTTTTCTATACCGACCTTCATGGTTAAATACCATATCAGGACGGTTTACATCGAACAGGGGTAAAAAATAACTAGGTAAAGGAGAAACAAAGTTACATTAAACGAGGACCGTGAACTTGGAAGCTTAGGTAGCTGGAAGAAAAAAGATAAAGTTAAGTTAAAAGGAGAAATAACAAATTCCGGACTAGAGATAGTTCGGATTAGAGTTAGTCCACATGTTAGAGTTGGTATCCATGCTGTCCAGGTAATCAGAGGAGTAGATAACGTCTAATGTGCATCCCAGGGTTCTGGGAAGGCTAGGCGGAACAGCCACGTTTTGAGTTTTTTCTTAAAAGTTAGCAGGCAAGGTTCCAGCCTGAGTTCAGCAGGGAGATTGTTCCAGATGGGACGTATACCTCCGGTTTTCTTTGGAATGAGGAAATAACGGGAATAGAATCCTCTGCCTCTCTGAAACCGGGGTACTGGCTCTACAGCCCTGGTTTTCAGAAGGGTGGATAATTCTACTTGTAACTGAAGGATATTATTTTCGCTTAGATGTAATTGTGTGGGCGGAAAATCTTTGGGAAGTGAGAGGAAATTTAGTTGGTATCCTCGATATATTATGGAGAGGACCCATTGGTCGTTTGTTAATGTTAGCCAATTGTTGTAGAAATGAGATATCCGGCCTCCCACTGGGAGGAGTGGGTGGGGATTTGAGAGAAGGCTGAGTTCTCTGGATACAATTTCAAAAGCCAGTGGAAGTACTTGTTTGTGGAGCAGGCTGAGGCCTAGACTGTCTCTGCTGTCGTGGCTGTGGTCTGTGTTGTGTCCTGGCAGGGCAAGGTCGAGAAGAAGGAGGGTAATATCTCTGCTGCCTGTAAAAAGGTCTTGTGGCATCCCTCCTTTGAGGCCTACGCCGACTGTACGTAGGGGGATCCTGCGGAAGAGAAGACAACTGTCTGAGTGTTTCTGTTTGCTCTTTTAACAGACACACAGCATCTTGGACTTTAGAGCCGAAGAGGTTGTCCCCCTGAAGGGAAAATCCACCAACTTGTCTTGCACCTTGGGTCTCACTCAGCTCTGAGGCCTTGAGCCATGCCCATCTTCTGGCACTGATGCCAGATGCAGCCACTCTTGAAGCAGTCTCAAATCCGTCGTAGGCTGCCCAGACTTCATGCTTTCCGGCTTCCATGGCCTTATGAATGATGGCTTGGGCAGGTTCTTGGTATTCAGTAGGAAGAGATGGGACAAATTCTTGAATTTGTTTCCATAGGTTCCTCTGATACTGTGTCATGTATAGGTGATATGCAGAAATCCTGGAGTTCAACATAGCTCCTTGGAAAACTTTTCATCCCAGGGAATTGAGAAAGCTATGTTCTTTTCCCGCGGGGTTAGAGGAATGAGTTTGTGTTCTTTTTGAGCGCTTTTGTGCCGATTCCACAACTACCGAGTGGTGGGGAAGTTGTGGCTTCTGATATCCAGGTGTGGATTGTACAAGGTAAGTACTACCATGTGCTAATATACTGCTGGGACAGAGCAGGGATGTTCCCAGAGATGGTGTTGCAGCTGCAAAAGAACATCATGGATAGGTATTGCAACAATTTGCTTAGGAGGGTCGACAAACTGGAGTACCTCCAAAGTCTGCTGTCTGGTGTCCTGCTCTGCTTGCAATTTAAAGGGGATGGAGTCCGCCATCTCTTGTACAAATGTTGTAAAAGTGAAATCCTCTGGAGGAGATTGTTTTCTGACATGTGGTGGTGATGGGTCAGACATAAAGGCTTCTGAGGATGTATCCGAGGCGGTGTCAGACCAAGTGTCCTACTCATGAGTTTGTTGATGAGATGTTGTAATCCTAGGAGGAGGAGGAAGACCAGAAGGTCCTGGTAAAGGTTCCTCAAGAGGAGTGGTCTTCGGGCTCCTCTTCTCTGGGATCAGATGGCAAGGAGGCTAACAACTCCTGGTATCGTTTAGTAATGATACTATGTAGTGCTGCTTCTGTAGATCCTAAAACCTCAGGAAGGTATGGCACTGTTGGCGGATGTTTTGGCATTGAAGATTTTAGTGTGGTCGATGCCTTCTTGGTAGATACAGATGTCTTTTTGCTGTGTAGTATCGTCGGGGCCGTAGTGTAGATGGATATTGGCTGTGGAACCGATGAAGCCATCGACATCGATGTGGGAATCGTCATCGATGAAATCGGCGGAATCGACGTCGCCGGCATCGGGAACAATCCCAGTATCTGTGATGTCACCAGCATCGAAAGTGTCATCGGTATCGGTACTACCGGCATCGGTGATGTGAGTGATATAGGAGACGTCACCGGCATTGGCGTGATCGCCGGCATCGGCGTAGTCGTCGTCATCGCCGGCATCTGATTCTTCAAGGCTTCCATCACTGCTTCTCTGATGAGTGCCAATAAGTCTTGAGAACTAGGTGGGAGGATCGGCACCGATGGAGGAGTCGATAGCGGTGACTGTGAAGGCGGTATTGGAGTAGGTGCGGACGGTAACGTAGATCCGTATCTTTATGCTGCTTTGCGCTCGGTTCCCCCGGGGGGGGGGGGGGAAGCAACGGTGACGCCGAGGCTCGACGATGTCGATGTTTATGTTTAGGCCGCGGATCGGTGACTGACCTTGCCGACGTCGTCGATGGGGTTGATGATGCCGCATCTCCGGATCCTTCCAGTCGACGTTTTTTGAGGAGGAGTTTCTTTGTAACTCCTGTTGGAGATGATTTAGTTGAGGTGGAAGGCGATGGAAGGAGTTGAAGTTGGAAAAGATGTGCCATCTTTTCTTGCCGAAGTTTCCTACCCTTCGGGGTCATCTCCTGACATTGCTGGCATGATGAAATATCATGCTTCTCACCCAAACAGACTACACATTCTAGATGTGGGTCTGTGACTCACATGGTCCGATTACAAATCGGGCATTTTTTGAAACCCGAAGCCATGTCAGTATCGACAGCCGTCGATGAAAGATTTTGTGAGAAAGATCTCGTTTTTATAACGCGAAAACGCTATCAATTTGTCACCATCCGGTGACAAAAAGGGAGTGAGATCCCAAATGGGGAAAATATGTGAAAAATAATTGACTTTTCAGTCAGAATTGTGAGTAAACTCACAAGGCTCCTATCTCCGCGATGCTTACAGCAGCTCGGAAAAACGAAGGCTAGAGTGAGACCCCTGTGGCAGAGAATATCATGGCATGCTCAGTGCCCTCACAGTGCCAGTCAAACGTTTCTAGAAACTTTGACAGAAGTTTTCCCGCAATAGGGCTCCGTCAGTGACGTCACCCATATGTGAGGACTAGCATCCTGCTTGTCCTGGGATAAAAAGTTATTCATGCAAGCTTTGCAGCAAGGATGCCTTAATGAAGCATTTAACCTATAGTCTATTCAGAAATTATCTACTGCTGAATATAGTGCCTCACATGCTTAGAAAGAGGAAATAACTTCTACTGAGGAAGTTCTTTGAAACTGGGGTTTAACATACTCCCCAAAATCTCATTCCACTTCCCTACCCACCAAGTCCTCTGACTTCTCTGATAGGTTTAGCCAGGAGTGATGTGCCTGAGACAAAAAAATCTAACATAGGGTAAAATAGATATCCATCCCAACACTAAGTGTCATATGTCATACATCACATAAAAAATGCCATCAAGGGTCAGACCAAAGATCAATCTAGCTCAGCATCCAGGCTCTGACAGTGGTCATCATCTTTCCCAGGATATGCAGGGACATTTCAAATAAATATGCTATTGAATAAAAAACTGCATTTCAGATTACCTGACACCTGCATTTAAGAATAAAACTCCAAGTGAGTAAGAGCATGTCTTTTTAACAGAATGTTATTATTTCATCCTAAGGGACTGGAGCTGTAGCGTTATACATGCTCAGAAGAATTTCAGTTTAGCTGAGGTTTTCAGCTATGCTGAAGTACACCTTCTCTAAACAAACAGTCTTACACTTGGTTTCCTAAAATCTCAGCACTGAGAAAAGCCTAAGTTTTCTATGTGCCATCAGCTAAAGAAAAAACCCTCTATTTCCCTCTATTTAGTAGATTATATCTATAAAACACACACAAATAATAGATAGAGTACAAATTTCCTGGCATCTCATTTTTTGTAAAGCAAATACCGTCCAACATCACTGGTAATAGTAGTTCAAACAACGCTATTACTGCAGCTTGAAAAAGCAAAAGTGCAGATGCAGCTGTGGCCATTCTGATGGCTTGCTCCGCTACCATTCCAAATTCCAGCAGCAGAATTTATTGGTGACCCAGCAGTCACATCTGTTCAAAACAATAAGCCGCTGGGAGGAAAAAGTCATGGAGACCAAGAGCAGTGTTCACTGTGTCCTCACACTTGGGCCGATACAGAAAACTTTGCGGGAGAGCCGGCGAGCGCCAGCTCTCCCGATGCGCGCCCAGGCCACTCTCCTGGGCGCGCGATTCAGGAAGCCCAGGTATGCAAATTAGGGCCTGCGGTTAAAAGGAGGCACTAGGGACACTAGCACATCGCTAGCACTTCCTTTTTGACAGAAGCGGCGGCTGTCAGCAGGTTTGACAGCCGACGCTTAATTTTACCGGCGTTGGTTGTCGAACCCGCTGACAGCCACGGGTTCGGAAAACAGACGCAGGCAAAATTGAGTGTCCGTCTTCCAACCTGCGGGGAGATTTTTAATTTTTTTAAATTTTTTTTATTTTTGGGGCCTCCGACTTAATATCGCTATGATATTAAGTCGGAGGGTGTACAGAAAGGCAGTTTTTTTCTGCTTTTCTGTACACTTTCCCTGTGCCGGCCGAAATTAACGTCTGCCTTTGGGCAGGCGTTAATTTCTGAAAGTAAAATGTACCCATGCTTTTACCCACAAAGGGCAATTTTCAGCCCAAAATTTTACCCAGGTAAAATCTTTAGAAAAAAAACCTTGTCATCTTTATTAATTATCTGTGTAGGGAGCAACAATGCCAAAAGAAATTACAAAACAACAATCATCCACTGGGGTGGGAGGTGAGGAGGGGAATGGAAACAGCTATGGTGTCTACTTTGAATCCCTGTACACCCTGCAGCCAGTTGTCAAAGGGAAACCACTTGTGTCATCTGCCTTTGTTAGGAGGCTGTGTGTTTCTTAACTTCTGTCTGTGAAGGCTGCCAAGCTCCAGGATAAAACAGCAAGCAAACGTTTGCATGTGAATGTCCTTGTGTTTCATTCTTCCCCTGAGCTACATATGCCTGTGGGAGTACTTGTCTAATCAGGCTATCAGGGCATAAGCTATGGAAGCCCATGCATACATTTAGTTGGGAGGGGGGTGGGTTTGAAGGGGGTGATTTTCAGACAAAAGGCTCCAAAAATCTTTCTCTGCTTTTCCTTTACAATAAGTCTATTATTACAGATTAATATTCAGTGATAGTGGCAATATCTAACTTTGCTACCCCACCCCCTCACAATGTTAATTTTACTGAGACTCGCTTGATGCCTATTAGAAGAGGAGGCTGTGAAATGTCTACAGATCTTTATCACATTACCATGATCTAGATCACAAAATAATAAAAAAAAGATGTGTGTGTGTGGGGGGGAGGTATTTAGATGAGGTTACCTGTTTCTTGAAGTAGCCAATTGCATATTCATCTGCATACGTGAGAAAATTGAGAACAGTATGTTTTATGTGATACTCCTTCAGGTGATTCATCAAGTGTGTCCCATATCCCTGCAAGAAAACACACCCAAGGAGTGGAAGTTAGTGCCAGAGGGCAAGGAGGAAAATGACATTTATTTTTTTGACAAATGTTTCAAGGCTGTAATGCTGTGTTCACATGACTTCGGGGAAACGTTTCTGGGAGGTTTATTTGTACATTTGTGCAGTTCAATATGCTAAAACAACCGAAAACTTTACAAACGTCCAAATACACTAAGGAAAATTGGTTCTTACCTGCTAATTTTCGTTCCTGTAGTACCATGGATCAGTCCAGACTCCTGGGTTTTACCTCCTCTCTAGCAGATGGAGACAGAGAAGTTTTGGCGGATTCTGTCCTATACCCCTAGATGCCACCAGCAGCTTGCCAGTATTACACTGTATCAAAGCAGAATGAATCAAAAACCAACTTAACTAACTACGATTTATATGGGATGTACTCCCACAGGAACCAAGCTCACTAATCCCAAATGGCACTAGAGCCCTTGATAACGTAACACAAGTTCAATGAAAAAATTGAAAACTCTCAAAAATATTTATCTGCAGAGCAACGAGATTTGATAACTGAACGAGCGGACTCTCCCATAACTGTATGTTGAACTGGGTGGGACTCTGGACTGATCCGTGGTACTACAGGAACGAAAATTAGCAGGTAAGAACCAATTTTCCTTTCCCTGTACGTACCCGGATCAGTCCAGACTCCTGGGATGTACCAGAGCTCTTCTACACAGGGTAGGACCCAGAGAATCCCGCTCGGATCACCCCTTCTCCAAACCCCCCAGAACCTCGGACCTGCACATCCAACAGGCAATGCCTAGCAAAAGTGTGAAGAGACTTCCAAGTGGCCGCTCTACAAATCTCCTGTGGCGATACTTGTTGGCACTCCGCCCACGAGGCCACTTGCGACAGAGTAGAATGCGCTCGAAGATCAACCGGGAGTGGCCGACCGCAAAGAAGGTATGCTGATCCAATAGCTTCTTTCAACCAGCGTGCAATCGAAGCTCTAGCCGCCTTATATCCTTTTTTAGGGCCACTCCATAATACAAAAGATGATCCGACATATGGAAACTGTTGGTAACCTCTAAACAGCACAACAGGACGTGGCGCACATCAAGCTTTCTCAGGTCTCGTGGATCAGACCGATCTAAGGTAGGAAAAGACAGAAGTTCAGCCAATTGATTTAAATGAAAGGAGGATACCACCTTCGGAAGAAAGGAAGGCACCGCAAGGAAACTCCCATATCCGTAATTCTCAAAAAGGGCTCCCTGCAAGACAGCGCCTGAAACTCTGCGTGCCGAGGAAATAGCCATGAGGAAAACTACCTTCAACGTCAGATCTTTTAACGTTGCTCTCTTCAGGGGCTCAAAAGGTGCCTCACACAAAGCTTTAAGTACCAGGTTCAAGTTCCATGAGGGGCAAGGATCTCTAATTGGCGGACGCAAATGTTTTGCTCCCCGGAGAAAACAAGCAACATCTGGATGCGCAGACAAGGATACCCCATGGACTTTACCACAGAAACAACCGAGAGCCGTTACCTGTACCCTGAGAGAGCTGCAGGACAAACCTTTGGCTAAGCCCGCCTGTAAGAATGATAAAATATCCGGCACCATGGCCCGAATAGGATCTACCTTATGCTCGACGCACAATGATTCAAAGACTCCCCATACCCTGACGTAGGCTAGGGAAGTTTTCCGAGATCACAAAAGGGTAGCCACCACTGAGTCCGAATAACCTTTGCTCATGAGACGTTTCCTCTCAAAAGCCATGTAGCTAGACAAAAGCGATCTGCCTCTTCCGAACAAATGGGACCTTGATGTAGAAGTCTCGGGATCCCCCGAAATCTCAGGGGCCCATCTACTACGAGGCAGACAAGATCCACAAACCACAGACATCTTGGCCACTCCAGAGCTACTAGGATTACCTCCTTCGGGTGAGGCTCTAAGCGCTGCAGCACCCTGCCGATGAGGGGCCAGGGTGGGAACACATACAGCAGTATTGTAGTCGGCCAAGGAAGAACGAGAGCATCCATGCCTTCTGCTCCCGGTTCTCTGCGTCGACTAAAAAAGCGAGGGGCCTTGGCGTTTTGAAACGTCACCATCAGGTCCATACTTGGCTGGGACCACTTGATGCATATGCGATAAAGGCTTCCTCAGATAGCTCCCACTCCCCGAGATTGAGTCTGTGTCGACTGAGGAAATCGGCCTGAACATTGTCTACTCCTGGCTAAATGCTGTTCCGCCCAGTGCCCCGCAAAAGTGGTAGAAAAGCCTGCAATGCTAAGCAAACCGCTCTGGTTTCCAGACAATTGATCGACCATTGGGACTCCTCCACTGATTTCTCCTGACAAACTGCTTCCCAGCCCGAGAAACTGGCATCCGTGGTCACCACCGTCCAAACGGGAAATTCCAGAGGGACCCTGCAGGTCAAATTGTCCGAGAGGAGCCACCAATCAAGACTGGAACGAGCACAATCTGTAAGAGGAAGAGGAAGATGAAATTGTTCTGACACTGGGTTCCAACGGTAAAGCAATGCTGATTGTAGAGGTCTCATATGAGCAAATGCCCAAAGGACCAACTCCAGAGTTGAAGTCATTGAACAGAGGACCCGAAGATAGTCCCACATCTGGGGGGCTGTCTGGACAACAAATCTCGCACTTGTCCCTGTAGTTTGATAATGAGCTCCCCCGACAAAAAAACTCTCCCCTGGCTCGTATTGAACAGAGCTCCCAGGAATTCCAAGGACTGGGAGGGAACCAGGTGGCTTTTGGCTAGGTTCATCTCCCAACCCAGTGATTGCAGCAACTGAATTAGCTGGTGAATCGCCGCATGGCAGAGAGCTTGGATCAACCAATCGTCGAGATACGGATGAACCAAGAGACCCTCCTTCCAAAGCTGTGCCGCTACCACAATCATGACCTTGGTAAAGGTCCTGGGCACCGTGGCCAGATTGAACGGCAGAGCCCGAAACTGAAAAAGTTCTCCCAGGATCGAAAATCTCAGGAACTTCTGGTGATCGGGTCGGATACTGATGTGTAAATACACTTCGGTGAGATCTAGAGACGCTAGGAACTCTCCCTTGTGCACCGATGCAATGACTGATCTCAGGGTCTCCATGCGAAAACGGGGTACTCGAAGGCATCTGTTGACTCGCTTCAAGTTGAGGATGGGCCGAAAAGTGCCTTCTTATTTTGGCACTACGAAGTAAATGAAGTAGCGGCCTCTCCTTCGTTCAGCGGGAGGCACTGGAATGATGGCTCTGAGTTGGATAAAACATTACAATGTGTCCTGCACCGCTCGATGCTTTTCCGTGTATGAGCATGGGGAGACGAGAAAGCGGTCTCGCAGGCACCGAACAAAATCTAAACCGTAGCCATTCTTTATTACACTGAGGACCCACTGGTCCGACGTCAGCTTGGTCTAATCCTCGTAGAATTGCGAAAGTCTGCCTCCCATAACTGGAATTGAGGAAGAGACCGGCCTCATCTCATTGTGAGGACTTAGGCCCTCCTGCAGTCTGGCTTGACCCAGGTCTGCCGAAGTGACGGCCTCGAAAGGACTGTGACCCGGACTGTTGCCGGCCTGAAGACTGTCTAGCCGAGGACCCCGACTATCTAGAAGAATGAAATCTCCGATTCCCCCTGAAGCGGGACCGAGGAGTAAAGGAAACTCTCATCTTGGGTTTATCCTCTGGCAGCCGATGGACCTTGTTCTCCCCTAAGGAGTGGATCAGATCCTCCAAGTCCTTTCCAAAGAGCAGCTTGCCTTTAAACGGTAAAGATCCCAATTGAGCTTTGGAGGAGACATCAGCAGACCAGTTTCTCAGCCAGAGCAATCTCCAGGCCGAGACAGCTGCCCACAAAATGGGCAGATGTACGGAGGAGGTTATACAAGGCATCCACATTGTAGGCCACCGTGGCTTCCAGATGATCCGCCTGAGCGGCCTCCTCCTCCGAAAGAGATGATACACTCTGTAATCGTTGGACTCATCGAAGACTTGCCCGCAAGGAGAAACTGCTGCACATGGCCGCCTGGACTCCCAGCGCGGAGACCTCAAATATTTTCTTGAGCTGAACCTCTAGCTTGCGATCCTGGAGATCTCGAAGTGCCGTTTGTCACAGGAATGGTGGTCTTTTTTGTTATGGCTGACACTTCTGAATCCACCTTGGGGACTCGAAGAAGGTCCAGGGCTTCTTCTGGCAACAGAATCAGCTTATCTGTCGCTTTGCTGACCTTCAATCCCAAAACTGGGATGTCCCGTTCACAGAACAGCAGATCGGTGACTGAAAGATGAAACGGGAAAGATCTGGTTGGTCCCCGGAGACCCACCATAACCAGATCAATATTCCCCATCCAGGAATCCTCCTGCGGAGTCTCAATACCCAACTCCTCCAGAATTGCCGGGATGAGCGGCACCAATTCATCCCTCCTGAAAAGACGGACTACCTTAGGGTCATCTCCCTCCATAGCCTGTGGTATTGCATTGTCAGGACTTTCATCCATATCCGCCCCCCTCGGGGGCTTGTCCCCCAAGTCCTGGTCCTCCTGATCTGAATCAGACGAAGAATATTCCTGAGGACGAGACGGCGCGGTCCGAAGAGGAAGCTGCAGTTTCGGCATGTCCACCTTTGCAGGGGGCCTAGGCTGCTTAGTGGAGGGGTCCGACGTCGTTGTCAGGGAAAAGAAAATTGGTTCTTACCTGATAATTTTCGTTCCTGTAGTACCATGGATCAGTCCAGACTCCTGGGGTGCCACCCACAGTCTGCCAGTATTACTCAGTATCAAAGCAGTATAGCCCAACAAACTAACTATATACAGGAACCATAAACAGAACCAGATCACTAACCCAAATCGTGACCCTAACCCCCAAAAACCGGGTAACCAAGACTGATCTGCAGACCAGAATAAATCAACAGTAAACAAGCGGACTCTCCATTATGTCTATCCATTAACTGACGCAGTATCCAACGAGGGCGGGATTCTGGACTGATCCGTGGTACTACAGGAATGAAAATTATCAAGTAAGAACCAATTTTCTTTTCCCTGTACGTACCCGGATCAGTCCAGACTCCTGGAATGTACCAGGGCTTACCTACCGGAGATGGGATCCGGAGAGGCCCACTCTCAGCACGCCTGCACCGAAACCGTCCACATCCGGAGCCTGAACATCCAGACGGCAATGTCTTGCAAAGGTATGCAATATTTTCCATGTGGCCACCCTGCAAATTTCCTGTGGAGAAATCTGCTGGCATTCCGCCCAGGAAGCTGCCTGCGCTCTTGTCGAATGTGCCCGAATTCCCACAGGTAAGGACTTACCATGTAGTAAATACACAAAGTGTATCGCCTCCTTCAGCCACTGGGTAATCGTGGTCTTGGATGCCATGTTTGTTTGTTTGTTTGTTTATTTATTTATTTATTTATTTTATATATCGACATTCAATCGAGATATCACATCGGTTTCCAGGTAACTAAAAGAATAGGGCGAGATCAGCCCTATTTTACATTATAACATGATAACAATTATAACAGAAATACATGGAACAATAAATTATAGCATATAACATATGTACATTATGACTAGTTGATAAAAATAATTTAGGTATAAGGGTTGAAGGGAGGGTGAAAAGGGAAGGGTGGGAGGGAGGGAGTGTCAGGGAGGGATGAAAGGAGGGAGAGATGCCTGCTTAGGGGGTGTGGTGTGATGCGTTCGGTCAGGTTAAGGGTCAGGTGGGAAGGCTTTTAAAAACAGCCATGTTTTGAGGTGTTTTTTAAAGACTTGCAATGAGGGTTCATTTCTGAGACGGGTGGGGAGGGAGTTCCATAGGGTAGGGCCCGCTATTGTTATGGCTCGTTTGCGGGTTGCGTTGAGGTGTGCAGTTTTGAGATTGGGGACGGCTAGAAGGCCAGTGTTGGTGGATCTGAGAGTTCTTTGTGTGGGGTATGGATGTATTGCGTTGTTTAGCCAGTTCATTTTGTTGTTGTTTATTTTTTTGTGTATGAGGGTGAGGGTTTTATATTGGATTCTTTGTGTGATGGGTAGCCAGTGGAGTTCTTTGAGAGTGGGTGTGATGTGGGAGGAGTTTTTGTTGTTAGTGATGATTCTGGCGGTGGCATTTTGTAGAACTTGGAGGGGTTTGATGTGGATTTCTGGTAGGCCGAGGAGAAGGGAGTTGCAGTAGTCGAGTTTTGAGAAAATAATTGATTGAAGGACTGTTCGGAAATCGTGTGCTTGGAGAAGGGGTTTGAGTTTTTTCAGTGTTTGAAGCTTGAAGAATCCATCCTTAATTGTGTTGGAGATGTGTCGTTTAAAGTTGAGTTGGCTGTCGATTGTTACGCCTAGGTTTCTTGTGGATGGTGTGAGTGAGATTTGTGAGATGTTTGGTACCCCCGGGTTGTTTGAGCTTCCTGGGTAGCTTGAGGGGGTGCACTTGAGGGGAGAAGAGGGACGGTCATCGCGTATGTGAAGGATTTCTGTTTTGGCTTGGTTGAGGCAGAGAGATAGTTGAGATAGTAGGTGGGATAATTTTGAGCTGAGTTTGTTCCATTTTTCCATGGTGAGTTGAATGGACTTGTTTATGGGGAGTAATATTTGTATGTCGTCTGCATAGACGAAGTAGGTGAGGTTTGCATCTGAGAGGTATTTGTATAGTGGGAGGAGGTAAATGTTGAAGAGGGTTGAGGATAGGGAAGAACCTTGTGGGACACCATGTGTGAGGGGAACTTGTGAGGATTCGGATGAGTTTGTCTTGACTATGTAGGATCTGTTTGAGAGGTAGGATTTGAACCATTTGATTGTAGTGTCTTGTAGACCAATTTCTTTAAGTCTGGTGAGGAGTGTTCTGTGATTGATGGTGTCAAAGGCGGCTGATATATCAAGAAGTATCAGGAGGAACGATTTGCCTTTGTCGCGGCCTCTGAGGATGGTATCGGTGAGAGAGAGGAGGAGGGTTTCGGTGCTGAAGAATTTTCTGAAACCATGCTGTGCTGGCTGGAGAACATTATAGGTTTCAAGGTGATCTGTAAGTTGATTGTTGACTGTTTTTTCGATGATTTTTGCTAAGAATGGGAGGTTAGGGACTGGTCTGTAGTTTGCTGGGTCTGATTTGTCGAGTTGAGGTTTTTTGATGATTGGTTTGATGATGGCGTTTTTGAGTTTTTCTGGGAAGATTCCTTGTTCGAGGGATAAGTTGATGATGAAGGTTATTGGTTTGACAATAATCTCTCTGATGAGTTTCAGGGTTTTGATGGGGATGGGGTCTAAGGGGTGGGATGCGGGGTTGGTTTTTTTGATGATGGGTTCAATTTCTGTAGATGCAACGGGTGTGAATTGTGACCATGTGTGGATGGGAGGAGGGATGTCCGTTGAGTCGTTGTGGGTTTGGGGAATCTTGGCAATGATGTTGTCAACTTTGTCCTTGAAGAATTGTGGTAGTTTTTCACTGGAGATGTTGCTGGAGTTTGGCGTTGTGTCATTTTGGATAGGGTTGGTTAGGTCTTTGACATAGGCGAAGAGGGTCCTCGGGTTAAATTGGTAATCATGAATTCTTGTTGTGTAGAAATTGCGCTTTGCTGTGTTGAGGTCAGTTGTATAGTTGTGTAGTAGCGTTCTGTATTTGTCTTTCAGGTTTGGGGAAGGGGTTCGTCTCCACTGTTTTTCCGTTTGTCTCAGTGTTCGCTTTGAGGTTTTCAGTTCTGGGGTGTACCATGGAGCTTTTTGCTTTGTAGATGGTTTGATTTCCTTTCTTATCGTGGGACATAATGTATTGGCTATGTCTGCATTGATGGATATCCAGGAGTTTGTGGCGGAGTTGGCATCATTTAGGTTAATTGTTTTTAGTGCTTCAGGTAACAGTTCGGCGAGGTCTTCACTGGAGCATGGTTTGGTGAATTCGATGATTCAGTTGTCTGTTTTCAGTGGGGTCGATTGGAGTTGAAGCTTGGCTTGGATGAGGCTGTGGTCGGACCATGGGGTGGGGGTTGTAGAGGGTGGTCCAGTTGCGGATATTTTGTTGTTTAGGAAGATTAAGTCAAGGGTGTGGCCCGATTTTTGCGTGGGAGTGTTGATGATTTGGGTGAATCCAATGGCAGACATGGTGGATAGGAGTAGTTCGCTGGTGGGAGAAGGAGGGTGGGTGTCAATATGAAGATTGAAGTCTCCTAGTATGATGGCGGGCTCTTGTAAGTTGATGTGGGTTGTGATGGATTCAATCAGTGGGGAAAGGTTGTGCTGTAGGCAACCTGGTGGGGCGTAGAGGAGAAGTATTTGGAGATGTTTTGATTTGAATAGGTTGGTCTCGAGAGGAGGTGGTAAGTTTAGGGAGTGGGAAGAAAATTTAAGTTTTTTGTGAGCTAGGAATAGTAGGCCACCTCCCTTTCTTTTGCTTCTGGGTATGGAGAATATGTTGTATGTGTTTCTGGGCAGTTGATTGAGTAGGACTGTGTCAGTGTGTTTCAGCCAGGATTCTGTAATACAGAATATGTCTGGTTGGTCATCTGTGAGTAGGTCATGAATGATTGGGATTTTTTTGGTGATCGACTGTGCATTGATGAGGAGTAGGGTAATGAAAGTGATTGTAGTATAGGTTATGTTAGGGTCGGTGTGGATTTTAGTGAGGCGTCTGGTGGTGGGTGTGGCTTTAGGAGTGTGGTGGTGGTTGTAGCGATGAGGTAGTTTGGGAATGTATTGGGCTGAGGCCATTGTGTGTGTTCTTTGTGTGAGGGAGACTGCTTGGTTGCTGCGTGGGGAGTGAGTGGTGGCAGAGGTTGCTTGGGTGTTGAGAGTTGTATGATTGATTTCAGGAGTTTCATGGGTTGAGCGGTGGGTGGCAGATATAGGGGCTGGAAGGTTGCTGAGAGCTGTGGAGGGATCGGTGGGGAGGACTATGAAGACTGTAGAGCATAAAAGGGAGTACACAAAGGGAGCGCACGAAGGAGCGCACAAAGGAGCAGGCTCCTTTGTTGCACTCCTACGGCGCGCGACGCTCGGCGCGCGGCGCCTGGGAGCTTCTCAGATTTAAAAGCCAATCAGGGCTGTCCCCTGATTGGCTGTACGTCGGCAGCGTGCAGCATGTTCCCTCGGCGTCGGAGAAAGGTCGGCAGGATGGCGTCAGCGAGTCACGGAGGAAGGCAGGGGCTGCCTCGTGGTCGGGGTCGGAGGCGGTCGTGGGTAAGTGTGTAATTAAGCAGGCCTTACCCCGGCGGGTCTCCGGCACCGGTTGCGCAGGCCCGGCAGC
Organism: Rhinatrema bivittatum; assembly: GCF_901001135.1. Lineage (NCBI taxonomy): Eukaryota > Metazoa > Chordata > Amphibia > Gymnophiona > Rhinatrematidae > Rhinatrema > Rhinatrema bivittatum. The sequence goes on along the minus strand of NC_042616.1, from coordinate 232,973,066 downwards.
GCTCCGATTCGCCCTCGTCTCTCTGCTGCGTCTGGAGGAAAGGGCTCAGATCGGGAGCTTCTCAGATTTAAAGGCCAATCAGGGCTGTCCCCTGATTGGCTGTACGTCGGCAGCGTGCAACGTGTTCCCTCGGCGTCGGAGGAAGGTCGGCAGGATGGCGTCAGCGAGTCACGGAGGAAGGCAGGGGCTGCCTCGTGGTCGGGGTCGGAAGCGGTCATGGGTAAGTGTGTAATTAAGCAGGCCTTACCCCGGCGGGTACCTCTCTTTGGACCACTCCAAAGAGCAAAGAGATGATCAGAGACCCGAAAGCTATTAGTTACTTCAAGATAACACAGTAACGCCCGGCGAACATCCAACTTCTGTAAATCCTTGGAAAACGGATCCGACCTATCCAGATTAGAGAAGGACGGGAGCTCCACAGACTGATTCAAATGAAAAGCGGAAACCACCTTCAGCAGAAAGGAAGGAACCGCCCGCAGAGACACACCAGAATCCAAATTCTGCAAGAACGGCTCTCTGCAGGATAAGGCTTGCAGCTCGGACACCCTCCGAGCAGAGGAAATCGCCACCAAAAACACCACTTTCAATGTGAGGTCTTTCAACGTTGTCCCTCGCAAAGGCTCAAAAGGCTCCGAACACAAGGCCCCAAGGACCAAGTTGAGATTCCAGAAAGGACATGGCGAACTCACCGGCGGCCTCAAATGCTTCACCCCCCATAAGAAACGACAGACATCAGGATGCGCCACCAATGCTGTCCCCTGAATGGAACCACGCAAAGATCCAAGAGCCGCTACCTGTACCTTTAAGGAACTACAGGATAATCCTTTAGCTAAACCTGCTTGTAGGAAAGCCAAGATGTCAGGAATGGACACACGAGTGGGCACAATCCCCCGGTCTACACACCATGACTCAAAGACCTTCCACACGCGAACATAGGAAAGAGAGGTGGAAGTCTTCCATGAACGCAACAAAGTAGTTACCACCACGTCCGAATAACCTTTGTCTTTTAGACGCCGCCTCTCAAAAGCCAAGCTGCTAGACAGAAGCAATCAACCTGGTTGAAACAGACGGGTCCCTGATGAAGAAGGTTCGGAAGGTACGGAAATCTCAGGGGATCTTCCACCGCCAGATTGACTAGATCTGCAAACTACAGACGACGCGGCCAGTCGGGAGCCACTAAGATCATGTCGGCCGGATGACTATCCTTCTGAGCACCTTGCCTATTAGAGGTTAAGGGGGAAACACATACAGCAGAACAGTTATCGGCCAGGGCAGAACAAGAGCATCTACGCCCTCTGCCCCTGTTTCTCTGCGACGGGCAAAGAAGCATGGAACCTTGGAGTTTTTGAACGTCGCCATCAGATCCATGCACGCAGTGCCCCATCTGTCACAGATGAGCTGAAAGGCCTTGTCCGCCAACTCCCACTCTCCGGGATTGAGAAGATGCTGACTTAGAAAATCCGCGTGAACGTTGTCGACTCCGGCAATGTGGGACGCTGCTATGCTGATAAGATTCTGCTCCGCTCACGTGATTAACAATCGAGCTTCCACCGTCACTGGCTGACTCTTCATACCTCCCTGGCGATTGATGTATGCTGCCGTGGTTGCATTGTCGGTCAGTACCCTGACCATCTTCCCCCTGATAAGCGGGAAGAACGCATCCAACGCCAGTCAAACCGCTCTGGTTTCAAGATGATTGATAGACCACCAAGATTCTTCCGGGGATCAGCATCCCTGTACCGAGATAAACTGCTCCCCAGCCGGAAAGACTGGCATCCGTGGTTACCACCGTCCAATCCAGTAAAACTAAGGAACTCCCCGACTCAAATTGTCCGAAATGAGCCACCAATCCAGACTGGAGCGAGCGGCCTCCGTCAGAGGCAATGGCAGGTGGAACTGTTCGGAAACCGAATTCCAGTGGGAAAGTAAGGCTGACTGTAAAGGGCGCATGTGAGCGAAGACCCATGGAACCAGTTCTAGAGTGGAAGTCATGGAACCCAGGACCTACAAGTAGTCCCAGACTATCGGAGAGCGCTTGGACAGTAAAATCCGCACCTGACCTTGCAACTTGGTAATATGGTCAGACGTTAAGAAAACTCTCCCCTGTTGGGTGTCGAACGCCGCACTCAAAAAGGTCAATGACTGGGAAGGTGTTAGATGACGTTTTGAGAAGTTGACCACCCTTCCTAGATTCTTCAGTACTTGCAGCACTCGCCGAACTGCTGCCTGGCAAAGCAGTTCCGACTTCGCCCGAATCAGCCAATCGTCCAAGTATGGGTGGACCAACCATCGTTCTCTGCGCAACTAAGCCGCTACCACCACCATTATCTTGGTGAACGTCCTGGGTGCTGTAGCAAGACCGAAAGGTAGTGCCTGAAACTGATAATGTCGACCCAGGATGGAAAATCTCAGGAATTTCTAATGATCCATCCTGATCCTGATGTGCAGATATGTCTCTGTCAGATCCAGAGAAGCGAGAAATTCTCCCGGCCTCACTGAGGCGATGACTGACCTCAACGTTTCCATCCGGAAGCGCGGTATCCGCAGACACCTGTTGACGCGCATTAAGTCGAGTATTGTTCTGAAGGATCCTTCTTTCTTTTGCACGACGAAATAAATGGAGTAGCGACCTCTCCGTTGATCCACAGGAGGAACTGGGACAATAGCTCCAAGGTCGATCAAGTGCTGCAGCGTCTGTTATACTGCTCGACGCTTTGTGGCATACCCTCACAGGGAGACCAGAAACTGAGGGCGAAGCTGGCGTACAAAATCTAAAGCGTATCCATGTTTTATCACAGGGTACCCACTGATCTGTTTGTGATTTTGGCCCATTCCTCGTAAAACAGGGACAATCTGCCTCCTAACATCGGAACCGAGGAATGGACTGGCTGCCCATCATTGAGGAGACTTACCGACTGGCATGGACTGAGAGGTACCTGGTTTGCCAAAGTGACTACCACGAAAGGACTGAGACCATACCTGTTGTCTGTTAAAGTTCTGCTGAAAAGGGACCTTGGACGTCCTAGCCGCCCGAGAAAGTCGACCTCCCCAAAACCGGGCACGAGAAGGAAAAGACCCCCCCTCGATCATGGCCTGTCTTCCGGCAAGCGATGAACCTTATTCTCTTCCAGAGACTGGATCATATCCTCAAGTTCTTTCCCAAATAACAGCTTGCCTTTAAAAGGCAAGGAGTCCAGTTGAGACTTCGAGGAAGCATCCGCCGAGCAGTTTCAGTTCCATAACCATAATAACCTACAGGCCGAAACCGCAGACACCATAGCCCTGGCCGATGTTCGAAGGAGATCATGCAGAGAGTCTGCACTATAAGCCACCACAGACTCAAGGCTGCCTGCAGAGCTTCCTGCAGAGCTGCCTGCAGAGCTTCCTCCTCCGAAAAAGATTCATTTGCAAGTAGTTGCTGTACCCATCGAAGACCAGCTCTCAAACCAAAGTTGCTACACTTTGCGGCTCGGACACCAAGTGAAGAGACCTAAAAAATCTTCTTAAGCAGCAATTCCAACTTTCGATCCTGCAGATCCTTCAGGGCCGTCGCCCCTGTGACTGGAATCGTGGTCCTTTTCGTCACCGCCGAAACTGCGGCATCCACCTTGGGAACCCGAAGAATCTCCAACGCCTCCTCAGGAAGTAGATAAAGCTTGTCCATCACCTTAGTGACTTTCAACCCCAAATCTGGGGTGTCCCATTCGCGAAAAAGGAGATCAGTGACCGAAAAATGGAATGGAAAAGAGGTAGGCAGACCCCTCAGGCCCAATAACACCGGATCCATTGATCCCAAGCGAGATTCTTCCTGAGGAGCATCTATTCCCAATTCTTTCAAAATGGGAGGAATGAGAGGAAGCAGCTCCTCTTTTCTGAACAGACGAACAACCTTTGGGTCTTCGATGCCCTGAGAACCACGTGCAGCACTTTGCTGCTGGTCCCCGTCCTCCTCTACCCCCCTCGGGGGCTGGGACAGCAAATCCTGATCATCTGGATCTGCAGTGTCTGAAGATGTGTCTGAGTCAACCTGCGGCACCCTAGCCCACAAGGGACGCTTCTCCCTAGGAGCCCCCTGAGCCGCAACCCTCTTCTGGGCCTTAGGAGTAGGATCTAAAGGCACCAATTCCGGAATAGCGCGTTTCTTGCTGGCTTTCCGGGCCTTAAAGGCTTTATGCAAGACCAAAACAAATTCAGAAGAAAAGAAGGAGTCAGAATCTACCAAATCGGTATCAGGTACATCTCCCTGTCCATGGGCTCTGCCGGCACTCTAGATCGCAGCCTCGGAGCCGGCCATTGTGGAAAAAGCTGCAGCAGGAGATTCCCTTCCCCTGCCGCAATCTGAGCCGCCGCTGAGAAGGCACCCAAAATGGCGCCTTTTCCCGCGCTCAGTGAGAAGGAACAGGGAGGAGGGATTGGTAGCTCCCCTACTGCCAGCGCTCCTGACCGACTCCGGATAACGACCCCCTTCCCCACCGGTACCCGCTGAGGATCCCTCGCCGCCGGGGAGGCAGCCAGAACAGACTCCATCTTGGGACAGGCATGCCCGACCAGAGCCGCTCGCGTGGCAAGCTGGTCCACGCGGCAACAGTACAAAAAAACTAAAGATCCCCGGCAAACAACAAGAAACAGAAGACCGACCGTCTGACCAATATCAGCACCCACACAGTCGCAGCAAAGAAAAGGAAAATTAGTTTCTTACCTGATAATTTTCATTCCTGTAGTACCTAGGATCAGTCCAGACTGCTGGGTTATGCCTCCCCTCCAGCAGATGGAGTCAGAGAAAAGCTGTAAAGCACCCCCTAGATCAGGGGTGGGCACTTCCGATCCTTGAGGGCCACAAACCAGTCTGGTTTTCAGGATATCCCTAATGAATATGCATGAGAGAGATTTGCATGCACTCTGCCTCAGTTGTATGCAAATCTATGTCATGCATATTCATTAGGGATATCCTGAAAACCAGACTGGTTTGTGGCCCTCGAGGTCCGGAAGTGCCCACCCCTGCCATAGATATACTGGTGTGCCACCTGCGATCCCACAGTATACAGAATATCAAAGCAGAATGAAACATATAATCATCCACTGCTGCTGAATAGTAAACACTCTTAACTCAACCAATGACTAGACCAAGTAAGTATATTGCTTTGAAGACACAAACAAACCTGTCTTCCTTTATGAACAGAGAAAACCCTGTAAAACTTGCCTGAAACTATGCATCAACACGTATACCGATACTCTGCAGCTGCAAGAACTGTAAGGAGACAAATGAACAGAAAGAAATACGAGCGGACTCTCCAGAACAAACAGACTTGGGTGGGCATCTGGACTGATCCTAGGTACTACAGAAAGAAAATTATCAGGTAAGAAACTAATTTTCCTTTCCCTGTACGTACCAGGATCAGTCCAGACTGCTGGGATGTACCCGAGCCGCCTTAAATGGGGTGGGACCCAGAGAGTCCCGCTCGAATCACACTGCTACCAAAAGAATCCGCCGACAGATCACGAACATCTAATCGATAATGTCTAGCGAATGTGTGTAAGGACTTCCAGGTGGCCGCCCTGCAAATCTCTTGAGAAGACACAAACTGAGTTTCAGCCCATGATGCCACCTGAGAACGAAGAGAGTAAGCCTTAAGCCTATCCAGTACAGGCCGACCGCACCCAATGTATGCGGAAGCGATCGCTTTTCAACCAGCGGGCGACTGCAGACTTGGAAGCCTGAAGACCCTTTTTGGGACCATTCCATTAGTCACCTCCAAGTACCGCAGAAGTGCCCGACAGACATCCAAACGCCTCAGATCCCGACCTTGAGAAGATCGGATATCCTCTTCAGAAAAGGCAGGTAATTCCACCGCCTGATTCACGTGGAAGGCCGAAACCACTTTAGGCAAGAAAGAAGGTACCGTGCTTAGGGGTACCCTGGAATCTGAAATATGCAAAAACGGCTCCCTGCACGACGTGCTGACAAAATAGCCACTAGAAATACTGTCTTGAGAGTTAAATCCTTCAAAGTGGCCCTCTTGATAGGTTCAAAAGGTGAAGCACAGAGAGCATGGAGAACCAAATTCAAGCTCCAGAATGGACACAGAGCTCTCACCGGGGGACGCAAATTCCTAACCCCGCATAAAAAATGAACAACATCCGGGTGGCAGGCAAGAGAAGAACCCTCAATTCTGCCCCTCAGACAGCCCAGGGCCGCTACCTGCACACGAAGCAAACTGTAAGCTAAGCCCATCTTCAAACCGTCCTGCAAAAATGCGAGGATATGCCCCAATGAGGCCTTCCGTGGAGACAGCCCTAACTTACTGCACACGGCCTTCTTGGCCACTCCGGAGCCATTAGAATTACCAGACCCTGGTGGGATTCTATACGTCTTAAACCCTTTCCCACTAGGGACCACGGAGGAAAACACAAAGGAAGATGCGTGGAGGCCATGGAAGGACCAGCACATCCACCCCTTTCGATCCGTGTTCCCTCCTTTGACTGAAAAAACGAGCCACTTTGGCGTTTAGCCGAGTTGCCATTAAATCCAAGCGCGGGGTTCCCCAACGTCTAGTTATGAGATGCATCGCTTTGGACGACAGCTCTCACTGTTGTCGGCTGAGAAAATCTGCCTGAACATTGTCCACGCCTGCGATGTGGGAGGCCGCAATGCGGGCCAGATTGCGTTCTGCCCAGGCCATCAACAAAGTCGCTTCGGTGGCCACTGGGCAACTTCTTGTGCCTCCTTGCCTGTTTATATATGTCACGGTGGATGCGTTTGTCCGATAGAATTCATACCGCCCAACGGTGCAACATCGGGAGGAGTTGACGCAAGGCTAGCCGAACCGCCCTGGTCTCCAAGCAACTGATGGACCATGTGGTCTGTCGAGGGGACCATCTTTCCTGTACTGCTCGGGACTGAATGACCTCCCCCCAAGCAGATAGACTGGCGTCCGTCGTCACAACGATCCAAGGTGGAGATTCCAAGTCCACCCCCTGTAGGAGATGGTCCGGCACCAACCACCAACTGAGGCTGGACCGTGTCGGCTCCGGTAAGGGCAATAGCATGTCGTAGTCTTCTGACTTGGGATCCCAGCAGGACAGGAGTGCTCCCTGCAAAGGGCGCATATGAGCAAAAGCCCAAGGGACCATTTCCAGAGTAGAAGCCATATGCCCAATTACCTGTAAATAATCCCAGGCAGTAGGCAATGGCAGCTCCAAGAGGTTCCGCACTTGAGCCATTAAATTGACCATCCGTTGGCGAGGAAGGAACACTTTGCCCGCCGAAGTATCGAACCATGCTCCCAGAAACTCCAGTTGCTGAGTTGGGGCTAGATGGCTCTTCACGAAGTTGATTACCCAACCTAGCGCCTGTAGCTGCTCCAACACTGACCGAATCGCTAGCTTGCACAGAGCTTTTGACTTGGCCCGTATGAGCCAATCGTCCAAATAGGGATGCACTAGTATCCCCTGGCGGTGAAGGGAAGCCGCTACCACCACCAATACCTTGGTAAAAGTTCTGGGGGCAGTTGCCAAACCGAACGGCACGGCGCAAAACTGGTAATGGTCCCCCAGAACCATGAACCTCAGAAATCTCTGATGACGCTCCTGGATTCCAATGTGGAGATACGCCTTGGTTAGATCCAAAGAATCCAAAACTTCTCCCTTGTGAACGGCCGCAATGACAGACCTCAGTGTCTCCATGTGAAAACGCGGAACTCGCAAGGCCCTGTTGACCTGTTTCAAGTCCAAGATTGGTCTGAACGTTCCTTCCTTCTTTGGAACCACGAAGTAAATGGAATATCGACTGGACCGACGCTCGGCAGGTGGAACTGGGACCACAGCCCCCAGCGCCCGCAAATGATCCAACGTCTGTGCAATAACTTGCTGCTTTGCCGGGGACCCGCAGGGAGACACAAGAAACAGATCTCGGAGCGGGCGAGCAAAATCCAAAGCGTAACCATGACTTATAACGTCGAGGACCCACTGGTCCGATGTTATCTTGACCCATTCCTCCCGAAACAGGGACAGGCGACCCCCGATTAATGGGATGGAGGAATGGGCTGGCGCTGCTTCATTGTGCAGTCTATTGGGGGTAAAGGCATGCGATGCCCCCGAACACTGAGGTCGTCTGCTACGAAAGGAGTGCGTCCAAGCTTGCGACCGAGACGCCTGTTGTCTCTGTGCGGAGGAAACACCCCTCCCCGCAAGGAACCTCTGTTGCCCACAAAAACGGCCTCTGAAATTCCCAAAAGTATGAAACTGCTTGGGTTTATCTTCGGGCAGCTTGTAGACTTTATTGTCCCCCAAGTCCTTAATGAGCTGCTCCAGCTCGTCTCCGAACAACCATTTCCCCTTAAAGGGGAAGGAACCTAACCGGGACTTGGAGGAAGCATCCGCAGACCAGTGTCGAAGCCATAGCAGGCACCTTGCGGATACCGCTGAGGACATGGTGCGAGCGGAAGACCGAAGGAGATCATATAGGGCATCTGCGGTATAGGTGACCGCAGATTCCATGCGGTTCGCCTGCTCTGCCTCATCAGGCGGCAGATCCTGGGCCGTAAGCAATTGCTGTACCCAGCGAAGCGTAGCCCTCTGCATGAGGCTGCTACAGATCGCAGCCCGAATACCTAGAGCAGACACCTCAAAAATGCGCTTCAACAAAACCTCCAGCTTCCGATCCTGGAGATCCTTAAGCGCTGCATCCCCCGTCACGGGAATGGTAGTATGCTTAATGACGGCCGTGACCACCGAGTCCACTTTGGGTAGCTTGAGAAGCTCTAAAGACTCCGCCGGGAGGGGGTATAGCTTCTCCATAGCCCTGCTAACCCTTAGTGACGCCTCTGGAAAATCCCATTCCTTAGATACTATCTGAAATAATTTTGGATGAAATGGGAAAGTTTGAGGAGGTCCCTTAATGCCCGCCAAAACAAAATCCCCCGGGGAAGAATCTGTTTCCATCGGGGGTGCTGGAATCTCAAGCTCTTTCAACACCTGCGGGATCAAGGGATCTAACTCGTCCTTACTAAATAAGCGGAGGATCTGGGGGTCATCCCCCTCCACCGTAACATTGCCCTCCAAATCACCCCCCATATCTGAAATCAAGGGGTGTGGTGGTGGAACAGCCGGCTCTGTATCCCCCTGATCTACTGGTGTCCGGGGGCAACGAATCCCTGCATTCCCAGCACCTGTAGTGGTCTTGGGGATCTTAGGGGGAGAAGGACCTGCATCTTCCCAACCAGCCTCTGCCTCTAGGAATGCCTGATGCGTAAGTAGAACAAACCTCGAAGAAAAGGGAACTTGTCTCTTTAAACTTGCTCCCGCGGGCCTGGGGGGGGTTATGTGCCGCGAAATTGCTATCCCGCTGTGGGCTGAGGGCCGGAGGAGAATCAGGAGGGAACTCCCCTCCGTCCGAGTCTGCACCGTTTGCTGCACGGCGCGGGCAAGATGGCCGCCGCTCCCTCTTCGAATGGGGGTGGGGCCGATCTCTGCCCGCGAGTCGACTGCACTCTCCTCTGTTCGCGTGGCTGTGAAAGGGGGGACCATAGGCAGCGCTCGGCCTCCAGGAGAGTCCCTCGCCCCCGGGAAGACAAAGGGAGCAGAGACCCCCCCGAGAGAGCTGCGCCCCCGACTCCCCGCAGGCCGTACAGGCCAAAGCTCGTGGCATAGCAGCTCCGGAGCTGCTCAGGCAGACAAAAGCGCGCAAAAACAGCAGTGCTGGGACTGAAGGAAATAAAAAACGCGATGGGTGACCAGGCCACCCCATCCGGAGTCCCGGGACCCTAACGGGGCAGGCTGGGGCCAAGGAAGTGAGCAAACAGCCTGTCACCAACAGGACTTACTGTTATACCTTCGTTCACTTAGTATATATATATATATATATTTTTTTTTTTTTTAAAGGGAAAATCAGATCCCCGCTGCCTGATTACTTGAGCCCCCTTCAGAGATGAAAAACACCCCTGGAATTAGATACAGGGGGGGAGAGTGACCGGCCCACTGGTGAATACTCCCCCTGGTCACCAAGGGATTCCTATCTCCGGGAACTAGACATTAGGGCACTGCCCTGCCAAGCCTGCTTTTGAACTCGCCCAGCGACAGTAAAAGAAAGTGAGCCTAACCACTGATCTACTACCCTAAAATAAAATAAATTAGTCTAGTCAAAGGTCAGCCAAATCTGAATAACCAAACTCAAATTTAGAAAGGATCAGGACCGCAGGTTATGCCTCTCAATCTGCTGGAGTCAGAGATATACTGGGGGATCGCAGGTGGCACACCAGTATATCTAGGGGGTGCTTTACAGCTTTTCTCTGACTCCATCTGCTGGAGGGGAGGCACAACCCAGCAGTCTGGACTGATCCTGGTACGTACAGGGAACAACGGAGAGTTAAAATCAATTTAATTGTTTTTTTTTTAACTTGCTGGTCTGCCGTGGTGGTCCTTGGCCGGTGATGCTGGGGTGAGTGATCCGGGCTCCCCGGTATCACCCCAGTGTCTGCTGCACCAGGCAAAACAGGGCTCTCAGCCCCTGCCGCAGCCACCTCACACCAGTGGGGGATAGTCCCCTCAGGACTTGCCGACCCCCTGGGAGGCTGAAGCGCTCTGACCGGCAATCTTTTGAAAAAGGAACTGTTGAGTTCCTGTCTAACCTTTCTTTTTTTTTTGAATAAAAGCTTTATAATTTTGACAAATAGAAAAAAGAAAACCTAACTGCTAAGTAACCTAACCCAGACTGTGAGTTTGGCCCCCCTACCATCTGCTGGAGACAGAGTAATACTGGCAAACTGTGCGTGGCACCCAGGTATATATAGCAGAGTCTGTCACAACTTTCTCTGTCTCCATCTGCTGGTGGGGAGGCAAAACCCCAGGAGTCTGGACTGATCCGGGTACGTACAGGGAACCAGAACTTTTATTTGCCGCCTTGCTGGCCTTAAAAGCCTTATGCAGTAGCATAATGAAGTCTAAGGAAAACGAAGAAGAGGAATCAGATGCCCCCTCAGGGATGTCCTCTGCCGCATCCTCCACTAAAAAATCCGACAGAGCGCCCACCGCGGGGGCCAACGGACGCAGTGATAATAGAGGAGGGTCTTCCCCTCCCCCACCACGGCACGCTCAGCCGCGCGAAAAGTGGCCAAAATGGCCTCTGTTCCAGCGCTGAGCTGGAACGGGTCTACCACGCTGTGCTGCGTCCAGTGCAGCGGTCGGCCGAGGCTCCCCGGCTCACGGCGTGGCTTGATTTTTAAACTTTCGGCGGCTCTGGAGGTTCCCTCCCAGGGAGGCAGGCGGAGCAAAGGCCTTCCCTAGAGACGCGCGCGCGCATCTCCACACGCCTTATAGGCCGTACCACGCGACATTGAAGCAGCTGCCCACGGCAGTAAAGAAAAACGGCACCAGAGAAAAGGAAATGCCGACCGCAGCTCACCCCCAGCAATAGCGCTCTGGCCAAAAAATACAACAGGGAGCACTGCCCGGACCGATCCGGGCTCCCTGGTATCACCCCAAAGAGCTAGGGGAAGAGTGGTAAATAAGGTTCTTGACCCCCACTCCTAGTGCCTCAGATACCAGGGGAGATGGTTCTCTCAGAACCTGCCAAACCCCTGGGAGGCTGTCTTGATCGAGAAGAAAATTTCTCTTTTTAAACTATACCCACAGTATAAACTGAGTAAAAACCCAAATCTTCTATTTTTTAGGTTATCTATTCTTTTTTTTTTTTTTTTTTTTTAAATCTGACTAACTAAGATTGTAGGGTTTTGCACCTCCACCATCTGCTGGAGACAGAGAAATACTGGCAGGCTGTAGGTGGCACCTACGGGGATAGAACAGAGTCCGCCAAAATTTCTCTGTCTCCATCTGCTGGAGGGGAGGCAAAACCCAGGAGTCTGGACTGATCCGGGTACATACAAGGAACTCAAGTTAGCCAGGGAATGAATGTGAGAGAGAGCTCTTTGATGCCTTTATTCTCATGTTCCTTGGCAGCAGAAATTCCATGGTAAAAGTTTAAAGAATGACTTTGGGCATGGCTCACTAAGGAGGTTATTTTCAGAAGACTTTACGCACATTAACAGGCTTTTGAAAATTGCTTTTATTTGCATAACTCCTTTGAAAATTCACTCTTAAGGCTCCCCCCACATTCAGTGTCTATGGAAGAAGACCTTAATGAATCAGCCTCTCCTTCCAAAAAAAAAGATCAGGGATATTAAAATAATTGGGATCTTTTAAGTTAAGAGTCCTTTTAAGGATCAATTCAAAAGTCATTTCTAGAGCTCAGATCAGGAGGAGAGCCCTTTCCAGTTGGTTTTACAAGGCATGCCTTACTACTTTCTGTCCCCATTGTGCCTCTTTTTAAGAGCGCAGAGATGCGGAATTACTTGTATCAACTGTAAGCATGGGCTGGGAGAATGGGAATGAGACTATTCAGACTGACAGAGCTCTATAAGGACCATTTGAAACCACAATTATCCCACCCAACAAAAAAGCTGAGCACAGGCCTGCAATATACACCATTTTTCACCAGTTCAGGGGAAAGCACAGTGCAGCATTTTAGCATTTGACTCAAGAACTAAAGTTTTGCCATTTCATAGAAAAAACACTGCTTTTAACACCACCTTAAGGCAAAAGACTGATATCAAATTATCAAGGTTTCAGTGACTAATTTGGACTGAGTTTCACTAAATATATATATATATATATATATATATATATATATTTTTTTTTTTTTTTTTTTTTTTTTTAACAAACAAAATAAAAAGAGTGAATTAATACTCAATTATGAATCATCTTACTTTAACTTGTTCATTAGACGTCACAGCACAGAAGACAATCTCGGTAAAGCCTTGGCTTAGGAACATGCGGAAACAGATACCACCAATCACGCGGCCATCTTTTATTAAAGCCAGGGTTTTGTGCTTCCTGAAAACAGAAAACTACATTTTCAAGATTGGAGTTCGTATTTCAAATCCATAAGTTCTCCCTCTCTGTACTGAGAAATATCACTTTGCTTTCAAAATGTTAAATGCAGGTTTCCAAATCAACACTGAACAAGTGAAAACAATAAACCACCACTGCCACCCCAGAAGCAATGGCTCAGTCTGGAGAGGTATTGGCACATGTATATATACTTATTGCCAGTTTGAATTTAGCCAAAATGCCAATGTCCAAAAGTACCAGTAAATACTGACAGCTGTTTTTTGGCCTAAGCTACATGAGTTTCCAGTAGTATATCTAAACTGTTGTGACTGGCAGCCTTCTTGCAAATATTTTACACTGAACAGATCATGGCTTGCCAAAACAAGACTGGAAAAGGATCTTTGTACTATGGTAAGTTAAATTAGAGTGTTTAGTGCCAGGCTAAGAGACAACTAGCAGACATGAAACAAAGAGCTGCATGCAGAGAGGAAGAAATAATGTGACTACTGGAGAAAGCCCCAGCTGTGCCTCTGCTGAAACACAAAACACAGTATAGGTCCTTTAGTTCTAGGGGAATTCTGCACTACTGCAGAGCACAGAATTTGCTCAGAAAATGGCAGAGGAGACCCAGGCATGCCGCGAATAGAGCATGCGAAGATGAAGGCCCCTTCTAGGGAAATTCTGCATCTCTAAGTAATACATTTTTTCTGTATTAATTTTAAATGTAATTTCTTTAAAGACTGCCATGTAAATTGTGTTATTTTGACCAATATAAATTTTGCAGAATTTTCAGTTTTTTGTGTGCAGAATTCCCCCAGGAGTAGTCCTTGCATTTCAAAACAAGATATTGGAGAATGGCACAAAGAATTGCTAGAATACTAATAAAATGTTTGGAAGCATGAGCTAGGAAGAAGAAGCTGCTCCAACTACAGCTAATTTGTTTAGAAATAAGAATGGGGAAAATCTGATAAACCGCAGGAGGATATCCTAGGGCTATACCAAAATACTTCAAATCTGTAAGTATGAGCTAAAAATGACACAGCCGTCAAGATTAGCAGGAAAGTACTTTGCTTTAATCATAGAAAAAGGGTTCCCTCCTTACAAAATAGTTATGGTATAGAACATGCTCCCAACTGGGACAGTTCTAGTCACATCAGTAAGGATTTTTCAAAATTAAGCTGGCTACAGGTGAATATGATTAATGGAGTTTCTAGAGATTAATGAATTCTTAGATTTACTTATTTTGATTCTGACAGGTGCAGATTTCCTCCAATGACCTTCTCTGGCATCAGAAAGCAGAGTTGCTTACCTGTAACAGGTGTTCTCCCAGGACAGCAGGATGTTAATCCTCACATATGGGTGACATTATCAGATGGAGCCCTGTCACAGAACACTTTTGTCAAAGTTTCCAGAACTTTGACTGGCACACTGAGCATGCCCAGCATGCCACTAACCCTGCAGCCAGCAGGGGTCCCCCTTCAGTCTTGTTTGTAGCAAAAAATAAAATAATAAAATGTAAGCAAAAAATAAAATAATAAAACGTAAGCGAACCCAACTCCGTGGGTTTCGTGAGGACAGGAGGGTTTTGTAAGGAATAACATCCTGCTGTCCTGTGAGAACACCTGTTAAAGTAAGCAACTCTGCTTTCTCCCAGGACGGTAGTCCTCACATATGGGTGAATAGCAAGCTACAGGCTGAGTCATATGAGGCTAAGCAGCACCGAATATGTGCAACAGGCACAACAACTGGGGTACTGTTGGCAAGGATGAGGCAGCCTGAATTCACAGCAAGTCGAGGTAGGACAAGTTGGGTTCCTACACTGGGAACAAATTTCTTAGGACAGACTGGCCAAAGACGGAATCCTGTCGCCCAGCCTTGTCCAGGCAGTAGTAAGCTGCGAAGGTGTGGAGAGAGCTCCATGTCGCAGCTTTGCAGATGTCAGCAATTGGTACTGAATGGTAGTGTGCTACTGAGGTTGCCATTGCTCTGACTGAGTGTGCCTTCACTCGTCCCTGCAGTGCAAGGCCTGCTTGCTGGTAACAGAATGCGATGCAGTCTGCCAACCAGTTTGACAGTGTTTGCTTGCCCACCGCGTTCCCAAGTTTGTTCTTATCAAAAGATACAAACAGTTGGGTGGACTTCCTGTGGGTTGTAGTGTGGTCTAAGTAAAACGCAAGAGCACGCTTACAGTCCAATGTGTGGAGAGTTCGCTCACCTGGCTGAGCAAGAGGTCTTGGAAAGAAAGTAGGCAAGACTATGGACTGATTTAAATGGAAATCAGTTACCACCTTAGGAAGGAATTTAGGGTGAGTGCGGAGAACCACCTGGTCATGGAGGACCCTTGTGTAGGGTGAGTAGATCTCAAGGGCCTGTAACTCACTTACCCTGCGAGCAGACGTGATGGCTACTAGGAAAAGTACTTTCCATGTAAGGTATCTGATTTCGCAGGAGTGCAAGGGTTCAAAGGGAGTGCGCATTAGCCTTCCAAGAACATTGAGATCCCATGCCACAACCGGTGGTCGTAGAGGAGGCTTAAGCTGTACTAAGCCTCTCATGAAGCGACTCACCAGGGGTTGAGCCGTTATCAGGGCATCCCCTATTCCCTGATGGTATGCAGAAATGGCACTAAAGTGCACTCGGATAGATGATGTCTGGAGACCAGATTCTGAGAGGTGCCAGAGGTAGCCCAATAGCTTGGATGAGGGGCAAGAAAAGGGATCAAAGCCCTTCTGCGTGCACCACAAGGTAAATCTCTTCTATTTAGAGTGGTAAGATTTCTGCGTGGAAGGCTTTCGTGAAGCTACAAGGACTTGAGAGACACCACTAGAAAGATTGAGTGGTTAAAGAATCAACCTTTCAACATCCAGGCTGTCAGAGACAGGGTCTGGAGGTTCGGGTGGTGTAGTTTGCCTTGATTCTGTGGATGAGGTTGGGCGCCGTGCCCAGGCGAATGGGTTCCTGAACAGAGAGGTTGTGAAGTATGGGGAACCTCACTTGGCGGTGGCCAATTCGGGGCTATGAGTATCATGAAGCCTCAGTCATGTTGTAGCTTCACGAAAGTCTTGGCTATCAGCGGAATCGGAGGATATGCATATAGCAGACCTGTGTTCCAGGGACAGGCGAAGGCATCCTGGCTGGTGCATGCCGGTCCCTGTGCAGGGAGCAGAAGTTTTCCACTTTGTGGTTCTGACTGGACACAAAGAGGTCGATGGTCAGATGACCCCACCAGTGGAAGATTCTGCTCGCAACCGAGGGATCCAGAGACCATTCGTGGGGCTGGAAACATCGGCTGAGGCGGTCTGCCATTGCATTCCGAGTGCCCGCTAGATAGGTGGCTCACAGAAGAATGGAATGCAACAGGGCCAGGCCCAAATCTGCGCTGCCTCCTGGCAAAACAGATAAGAGACAGTGCCCCTGTTTGTTCAGGTACCACATTGCAACTTGGTTGTCTGTTTGAATCAGGACAACTTTGTTAGAGAAATAATCCTGACATGCATAAAGGGCGTACCGCATTGCTCGAAGCTCCAGAAAGTTGATTTGATGGGTCGCTTCGGCTTTTGTCCAAGTCCCTTGAGTTTGAAGGTCTTGGACATGGGCTCCCCAACCTAGGTTGGAGGTGTCTGTAGTTAAGGTCACCTGAGGAGCCGGTTGCTGGAAAGGAAGACCGACTTGTAAGTTGGCTTTGTGTATCCACCAGGCAAGGGTCAGATGATGCTGGCTGGTTATGTGTACCAGGGACGACAGCAGCTGAGCAGCTTGTCGCCACTGGGATTTCAGAGTCCATTGGGTCATTCTCATGGCCAGGCGTGCCATAGGGGTGACATGGATTGTTGATGCCATGTGGCCGAGCAACCTGAGTAGCTGGCTAGCTGAAGCTTTTTCGGAGGATAAAGCTGGCAAGGTTGGACAGCGTAATCGCACGGTTGTTGGGTAAGAATACTCTGGACAGTGTTGTGTCTAGTTCTGCTCCTATAAAGGAGAGAAGATGAGACTGTGTCATTTGGGATTTGTGGTAATTTATTAGAAACCCCAATGAGTTTAGAAGCCTTATGGTGAGACTGAGAGAGTCGAGGGCTCCTTGTTTTGACTGGCTTTTTATGAGCCAGTCGTCCAGGTATGGAAAAATGTATATGCCTCTGCTGTGTAACTGCGCAGCCACGACTGCCAGGCACTTCGTAAAAACTTGAGGCGCCAAGGCTAGGCCGAATGATAGTACTTTGTATTGATAGTGACTGCGGCCCACCACAAATCGCAGATATTTGTGATGAGGCGGGGGATATCGCAATATGGGCATATGCGTCTTGCAGGTTCAGAGAGCAGAGCCAATCACCTTGTTGAAGTAGAAGAAGCATGGTGCCCAGGGATACAGCAGAGTTGCTTACCTGTAACAGATGTTCTCACAGGACAGCAGGATGTTAGTCCGCACATATGGGTGACATCATCAAGATGGAGCCCAATCACGAAACACTTTTGTCAGAGTTTCTAGAACTTTGACTGGCACCTACTGGGCATGCCCAGCATGGCACTAACCCTGCATCCAGGAATGGAGAGGCTCGAACGGAGGTTTCATGAGCCACCCTAAGACCACGTTAAGGTCCCAAGTGGGAGCCGGAGGGCGCAATGGAGGTTTCAGGTGGAGCAACCCTCTCATGAAGCATGTGACTAAGGGCTGTGTTGAAATAGAGACATCTCCTACTCCGTTGTGGAAGGCATCTACCGTACTGACATGCACTCTTATAGAGGACGTTTTCAGGCCTAATTCTGACAGATGCAAGAGATAGTCCAGAAAATTCGCAGGGGAACAGGTGAAGGGGTCTATGGACATGGACGTGCACCAGACCGTAAACCTTTTCCACTTGGAACAATAAGAGCGTCTCGTGGAAGGCTTTCGTGAAGCTACCAAGACTCGGGATACCGACTCTGAAAGGTTAAGGGGTTGAAGTATTAGTCTTTCAACATCCAGGTCGTCACGACAGGGCCTGGAGGTTGGGGTGGCGTAGGCACCCGTTGTTCTGAGTTATAAGAAGCGGATCCTCCCCTAGAGCGATGCGCTGGCGAACTGATAGATCCTTGAAGATTGGGAACCAGACTTGGCATGGCCAGTGAGGGACTATCAGAATCATTAAGCCCTTGTCCCTTCGTAACTTCACGAGAGTCTTTGATATGAGTGGAAGCGGGGGGTACGCGTAGAGGAGACCGCTGGACTACGAAAGGGCGAAAGCGTCCCTCGGCTGTGAGTGGCGGCTGCGAGTGAAGGAGCAGAAGTTCTCTACTTTGTGGTTGTGGAAGCATGCAAAGAGGTCTTTGTGAGGATACCCCCAATGCTGGAAGATTGCGTCCGCTACCGCAGGGTTGAGCGACCATTCGTGCGGATGGAAGGTCCGGCTCAACCTGTCTGCCAGAACATTGTCCACGCCCGTCAAGTAGGTCGCTCTGAGGTACATCGAGTGGGAAAGAGCCCACGCCCATATCTGTACAGCTTCCTGACTCAGAAGGTAGGAGCCCGTTCCCCCTTGCTTGTTGATGTAGCACATCGCTACCTGGTTGTCAGTTTGAATCATGATGGTCTTGTTTGAGAGGCAATCCTGAAAGACTCTGAGGGCATATCTGATCGCTCGAAGTTCCAAGAAATTTATCTGTTTGGCTTCCTCTGGAGACCAGGGACCCTGAGTCTGTAGGTTGTTAACATGAGCACCCCACAACCTGGATTGGAGGCATCTGTCGTTAGGACAATTTGAGGCTCTGGAACCTGAAAGGGAAGGCCTTAAAGGAGGTTGGAGAGCTGCATCCACCAGGCCAGCGACAGGCGGAGCTGCTTGGTAATGTGGCCAATGCTGGACATTGGCTGGTAAGCCTGAGTCCACTGGGACTTTAGAATCCATTGCATGACTCTCATGGCGAGGCGTGTCATTGGAGTGAAATGCAGAGCGGGCACCATGTGACCCAGCAAAATGAGAAAATAACAAGCTGTCGAATAACGCCGATTCTGGAGGCATTGTGTGAGAGATATGAGAGTACGAGCTCGATCCTGAGGGAGGAATGCTTTTGCCTGCATGGTGTCCAGGTCAGCTCCTATGAAGGATAGGGCTTGAGATGGAACTAGGCTGGACTTGGGGTAGTTGATCAAAAACCCGAGAGACACCAACGTATGGATTGTTAGATGTAAGGAGGCTAATGCATCCCTCTGAGTCGGAGCCCTTATCAGCCAATCGTCGAGATAAGGGTAGACATGGATGCCCTGACATCTAAGGTAGGCCGCAACCACTACGAGGCACTTGGTGCAGTCTTGAGGAGCGGATGATAGGCCAAACGGCAGTACCCGATACTGAAAATGCCGGGGGCCGACCAGGAAACGAAGGAATTTGCGGTGGGGCAGAGTGATCGAGATGTATGTATACGCGTCTTGTAGATCTAGAAAGCAAAGCCAATCTCATAAGAACATAAGAAAATGCCATACTGGGTCAGACCAAGGGTCCATCAAGCCCAGCATCCTGTTTCCAACAGTGGCCAATCCATCCTGAACTTCTCCCTCTGAAGACATTTGTTTAAGGCACGCAGGTCCAGTATTGGACGAATGCCACCTGACTTTTTTGGGATGAGGAAATACCTGGAAGAGAACCCCTGCCCCTGCTGGGAGAGGGGCACTGGTTCTATTGCCTGGGACTTCAGGAGGGTTGATACCTCTTCTTCCAGAAGAGAGGAGTGGTCGGATGAACCCCACGTCGGCCGAGGTGGGAAGTCTGCTGGTACCGACAGGAATTTGAGGTGGTAGCCTTGGGTCAGTACAGCAAGTACCCACTGGTCTGAAGTGATCGTGTGCCATATGTTGGTAAAATGGCACAGTCGACCGCCGACTGGTACGGACGGTAGAGGAAGTTGCCTTATGCTCTCCAGCGAGGAGTCAAAATCCAGCAGCTGGGCCCGGTTGAGGGGCTGGCTGGGTCTTTTGAGGTCGGGCTTGCCGACCTCAAAAGACCTTCCAGGCCTTCTGGTAAGGCCTGGAAGGATGACCTCGAGCGGCAGGAGGATAATATCTCCGTGGCTTGAAAGATGGTCGCTTAGAGTCCCTTCAGAATGTCCTCTTAGAAGTGGACGGGAAATCAGAAGGTACTGAGGAAAGCTGGCGCAGCATTTCATGGTGGTTCTTTAGCTGTGCCACTGTTTCCTGGATTTTGTCCCCGAAGAGATTATCTCCAGCATAGTGTAGGTCTGCTAACCAGTCCTACACCTCTGGTCGTAGGTCTGAGGACTTCAGCCAGGCCCACCTTCTTGCACTAATCCCTGCTGCAGACACTCTGGAGGCAGTGTCAAAAATATCATAGGCAGCGCGGACCTCATGCTTGACAGCATCTAGGCCTTTCTGAGCCAGCGCATTGAGTGGATCCTGGAATTGTTCTGGTAAAGATTCAGAGAAATCTTGGATCTTCTTGAACAGGGTCATGTATAACTGGTAGGAAGCAATGCGAGAAATGAGCATTGAGCCATGGAAGACACGCCTGCCAAAAGCATCCAGGGACCTCTGTTCTTTCCCTGTAGGTATGGAGGAATGAGGTTTAGAACGTCGTGCCTTCTTCTGGGCTGACTCCACAACCACAGAATGGTGATCCAACTGTGTTCTTTGAAACCCAGGGGCTGTCTGGACAAGGTAGGTGGCATCTGTCTTTTGGTTGACAGGTGGTACCGAGCCTGGGTGCTTCCAATTCCTTTTCAGCAAGTCAATTAGGATTTCATGAATAGGAATAGACATGATTTCCTTTGGGGCATCAAGAAACTGGAGTACGTCCAGCATCTTGTGCCTCGAGTCCTCTTCTGTCTGAAGCTGAAATGGAATCGTTCCAGACATTTCCTTTATGAAATAAAATAAAGGAGAGATCCTCTGGAGGAGAGCGTCGTCTTTCCTCAGGGGGAGAGGGCTCTGAAGGCAAATCATTAGAATCCTGGGAAGAGTCATTAGTCCAAGGATCGTAAGGTTGATCCCCAGCTCCCATAGGATCACCAGAGGGAAGAAATGGCGTTAGTCCTGAAGGATCAGGCCTAGGCATCGATGGTACCAGAGGAGGCACCGATAGCATCGATGGTGGCACCAATCAGCACATCCAGTCTGCCTAGAAGCGGTGCAAGCACCGTGGGCATTGGGTCGGTGACTGGGGCTGGCATCGCTGTCAGTGGAGGTTGGAAGCCCTGAAGTGCCTTACCGATGGCCTCTTAGATCATCCGATCCAATTCCTCACGGAAGCCTGGGGCATGTAACCCCAGCTCCGGAGTAGGAGGCAACAGTGGCATAGCTGGAGGGTCCACCGGTAAAAGTGGAGTCGTGGCTCCCTGCACCGATGAAGGAGGGTCGCAGAGGAGGATGGGGCCTTCTCTGGACGGGATTTTGTTGGTGGCTCTGTCGATGCCGATGCTGAGGGCTTGTCTGGATCAGCTGACTGAGCCTTCCGATGCCGGTGTCGACGCTTTTCACGATGATGTTCTCCTCGGTCCATCTCCTGAGGCGATGAGGAAGAAGTCAACACCTTTGTAGTAGTCGATGCCGGTCGGGCAGCACCGGTGACCCGCTGCTGGTGAGAGGTCGATGGCACCGGCTCAGACGAAGTCGAAGTGGTCGATGGAGTCGGGGGTGTGAATGAAAAAGAAACTCCATCTTCTCTAAGCGGGCCTTATGGCCCTTCGGTGTCATTTGGGCACATTTGGTGTAAGTTAGGATATCATGGTCGGACCTCAAGCACAATACACAAACTCTATGAGGGTCTGTGATGGACATTGTCCGAGGACAATCGGGGCACAGACGAAAACCCGAAGCCATGGCTTCGACAAAAATTTAGCCACGGTGTGGTCGATGGCCAGTAGGCCCCGAAAGGAAAACTTCACGGGAATCAACCACAAACGAGGGTAAAGCCTTACCTTTCGACCACGGAGTACAGATATTGATAGGGGGACCCCTATGGGGTAGAATTTTTTTGAAAATTTTGAAAGAAGTTCCGTGAGGAAAATTCCTGTCAGGAATCTCTAGAGAGCTCCTTAACCCGCATGGCTACTGCTGCGCAGAAAAAAAGAGACTGAAGGGGGACCCCTGTTGGATGCAGGGTTTGTGCCATGCTGGGCATGCCCAGTAGGGGCCAGTCAAAGTTCTAGAAACTCTGACAAAAGTGTTCCGTGATTGGGCTCCATCCTGTGATATCACCCATATGTGAGGACTACCATCCTGCTTGTCCTGTGAGAAAGAAATTTCTGACCACAGTTAACATTTGATTTGAGTTCAGCAACAATTTTTCCCCCTTCTTTGAAATATTTTCCAAAACATGAGCATTCCTTCTTCAATCAAACCTCTGGTGATCAGAGGTGTACAGATTCCAATCCCTAGAGTCCTTGCCTGCCTTGTGACTCCTCCAATGCCTCATTGGTCCCCAATGACAATACTCACGGATCAAAGACGAGCCTGGTGATATACTCTTTGGGCATCCTGGGCAGCTGATGGGAGAAGACATTCTGTAAGCCAACCAGCCACATCATGATCTTCTTGTTCGGCTTCTGGCTCAGGGAATTTCCAACTACATGAAATTCGATTACCCCTCTGCGTTCCTCCAGTCTGGCAGCTTCATCTCTGGCAGAATGTGCTGAGAGAAAGCTAGTCTACAGGAGAACGGGAAGCACAGGGACAGCATTAAACACTGCTTACAAAAAACAGTGGCCACTTTCTTATTCGGTATGAGAACAGAGTCTAATTCTAGAAAACATTCACAGGCCTAACCCATCACATGAAACGATTTCAAAAGAAAAACCAGCATATTGTAATCCCTTAAAATTTTGCCGCTGCGGAGTCCCCTTTTTGTTACATAAGGGATAGGAGCCCTAAGGTTTGCTGCACGTGTATGTATGTATGTATATATATATATATATATATATATATGCACACGTTTTAGTCTGGCACTGGTCAAGAATAGTATAATTTTATTTTACCCACCCTGCTGGCAAGAGTATGGTGGAAAGGCCATATTTGCACCAACACCACGCTATGATGCCAATTTCCACAGCCAAATGAAGGCTGTTGTAGCATACCCAATGTCCCCATTTCCTTCTTTTTCCCCCTCTATGTACAAGGGGAGACTCCAAGAGTATAATAATCACATGATAAACACAGGGGCCTGGATCTAAACAGAAAACACAGGCTTCAAGAACACAAATACCCAAATCAGTCAGACCCAGGTTCTGCATGCTGCCCTGCCCCAGACTCATTTGGATCAGGTAAATTTTTTTTTTGCACTATGCTCATATGTCCCCAGTTCCACTGTCTACACAGAAGGTGGGTGCCCAGGCCAAAGTAGCGCTCTGGATCCCTTTTGGAAGTGGGGGGCATACAAATTGAAAATGTAGCATGACATGATTCAGCTGAAACTGAGCTCAGTCAATCTTGCTACATTCCAGGAACGTTCAACCCTTTCCCTGCTGCCCCTCTCCCAAGACAAGGATGTTTCAGTCAGGAAATGCAAGTGACTAAAGCTTTGTCAGGCCCTAGGCTCTGTTTTAACACTTGCCAAGTTTTATGGAAACAGTAATAAAGTGATCTTATTTGCTGAGTTTTGTAAGTCATTGGATTCCTTATGTACCATAAAAAGAAAGAAAAAAGCCTGGACTCAAAAGTTCAATTTTACCTACAGAGACCAGGAAATCTTCAGGAACTACAGAATATATATAAACTGATCAATAATAAAAGTTGGTCATCACATGATGACTCCCTTTTGTTAATTAACTAAAATGTATTCTGTAGTTCTTTCAGACTTTATGATCTCTGGAGATAAAATCGTACTTTGTTTTTGGTTTATGAACTGGTAGGCATTTCCTTTAGTTTTTGTTCTACTTCTGTAAGTTTTTCTGACTGAGGGCTCTGTATCCCCTATGTGTTTCTCTCTTCCTTTTGCTGGCCTGTATTTATGGTGATTTGAGTGAGCCAAAGGTTTCCAAGTCTTGACGATAAGAGTCCTGACAAAAATGTGGTTTTTAAATTCAGCAGAATAACACACCAAACACAGGAGATTGTTCAAGCCAAAGACAACCGTAAATGATTTCTGAGAATCTGAACTTCAACTTTTTTCCATCTACTTAGGCCCCTGAATAGCGATGCATACTGATGAGGAAGAGGATGCCATATTAAAGACAGGGCTTCATAGCTTGATGTTACACAGTCAGGTTTAAGTCATTTGCTGCTAATACATATTCTTACCCATTTGACAGCTATCATTGTGACAGAAATCTGGCCACAGGGAAAAGAAACCTTCCCTGTCTGGCCTTACGAGCAATGAATGCATATGCCAGTTAAACTGTACACTAAAACAGGGAAAAAAGCAAGAAAGCTGTGGCTGGGCTTTCATTACTTGGTTTTACGAATCCATGGCCAAGATTCTTGTGAAGGATCTCAGCCATGAATAGAGGACATCCCGCCTTCGTGGCCTTTTGGTTGAGATCGAGAATCTGTACAAAACAAGGGAGTTGATGCCCTGCCACCCAACCCCACAGGGGACATAAAGATGTTAAGGAACCATGGCCAGAGCAGGAAGATTAAGTCTTCTGCTAAAAGAAAGGATTTCAAAGTAGACAGGAACTGACCATACAGGTCACAAACGTCCAGCACAACAACCAATCAGAATTCACTCCAGTTTCAAGAATGTATTTGCAGCTCCCCGATTGCCTCAGTCATCTGACTGATTAAACTGATTGATTAAACTGCTGTAAGTCAGCTACCTGATTGGTTAAGCTGTGCTCAACCAGCCAGAAGAGCCAACAAACTGGGAACTCTTCACAATACAAAATCTTCCCATTAAGGGTAAATTATTTTTTCACTTCAAAACTAAAAGTAGGCAAAAAGATGGAAAGGTGACTTTTTTTTTTTTAAGTTGCAGTTTACAAAACCAGTATTACCCTCCTGAAAATGTTCAGAACAGGGTAAATTTCTTTAAATTTCTTTTAACGCTGTTCGCTGGCCACATACTGTGCAGGAGATGCCTGCTTTCCCAGTTATGAAAATGAAAAAGCTCACACCAAGTGGACAGTGAGGCATATAATTGAACAGAGTACTTTCAAGTGACCAGGAGGGCATAAGTTACTAAAACAACTCTAAGAAACCCCGCAGAAGAAATGGAAAAGAAGTATAAACATATATTAGTGATGCCAAAAAAAATCCCAAACCAATATTGAATGCTGTGAGCAGACATATATATCACTATCTGACAAAGATTCCTTGTAACCATTTTATACAAAACTAATCAGCTACAAATATCTACAGCATAGTAAACTTTTGGTGGAGACTGCCCCCTAGTGGTAAAATATATAAATACTTCACCTGCCATGGAGCATAAAAACTAAATTTTTGAAATTTGGGTCTGAAACATAGGAATGACAAATTCTGAATTGAGAAAGGACTCCCTCTTTCCATGCATGCTTCATTTTTAGGCTGAAGTCTGAGCCTCAACTATATGAATACATCAACTTTTTTTTTCTTTGTCACATCAACTGATAGGGAGAGTGACAAATTTCTAAAAATGTTTTGGGGGAGAAATATAAGGAGAAATTACTACTTACCTGATCATTTTTTTCCCTTAATATAGAGAGATGGTCTCAGGACCAGTGGGTTATGCTCCCCTGCCAGCAGATGGAGACGGAGCAAGCTGACGTTACAATATACATACTCCTGCAATTACACCAGCCTGCCACTATTCTTTTCAAAAGCAACTGTGGACAGACTAGCAAAAAACAATTAAAAACAGTCAACCATTACTGTACTCAACCAACAAGAAACACTCAACTCAAGCAAAGAAGGTATGTACTGGGACTGGATGAACACTTACTAGTAATCCCCTGGAACACATAGCCCCACAGGAGGAGCATTGACACAATCATGTGGCAGCCGAGGGCGGGAAGCTGAGTCCATCTATCTACACTAAGGAAAACGAAATTATCAGGTAAGTAGTAATTTCTCCTTTTCTAGTGTGTAGACAGATGGACTCAGGACCAAAGAGATATACCAAAGCTACTCCCGAACAGGGTGGGAGGCTGCCCGAAGTCCAGTTAAACCCGCACATGCAAAGGCTACGTCCTCCCGGGCCTACACATCCAGATGATAAAAACTGGAAAAAGTATGTAAGGAGGACCACTCGCTGCTTGGCAAATGTCGACGGGAGACAATAATCTAAACTCCGCCCATGACACTGCCTGAGCCTTAGTGAAATGAGCCTTAACCTGAGTAGGCAACGGCTTTTCAGCACCCACATATGCAGCCATGACTACCTCCTTAATCCAGCGAGCTATTGTAGCCCGCAAAGATGGTTTACCCTGCTTCCTTCCACCATAAAGGACAAACAGGCGATCTTCTTTTGGAAATGTTCAGAAACCTCCAGATACCTCACGACAAGTTTCTTGACATCCAAGGGACACAGGAGGAGATACTCCTCCGCGTCCCTGACCTTATCCAGGGATGGCAAGGAAATGGACTGATTTAAATGAAATTCTGAGACCACCTTAGCCAAGAAGGATGGAACAGTTAGCAGCTGTAATGCCCCTGGAGTCACCCAAAGGAATGGCTCCTGGCAAGACCAGGCCTGCAGCTCCGAAATTAGATGTGCAGAACATATAGCCACCAGGAACACTGACTTCAAGGTCAATAACTGCAAGGAAAGGCTATGCAGCGGTTGGAACGTAGAGTCCACCAAGAATTCCAGCACCAAATTAAGACTCCACAATGGAACCTCAAGGGAGGCCGAAGATGATTCACTCCCTTCAAAAAACGGGCCACATCAGGATGAGACAATAAGGAATCACTATTCACCAGACCTCTGAAACAGGTAAGAGCTGCAACTTGTACCTTCAAGGAATTAAGGGCCAATCCTTTATTTAATTCGTCCTGCAAAAATTACAGATAAGTGGGATCTTAATCAAACAAGGAAAAACACACAATCCTCACACCGGGCCTCAAACACTCTCCAAATTGGCACATAGGCCAAGGAAGTGGAGAACTTCCGAGTGCGGAGCAAGGTACCAATTACTACAGAAGAATATCCATGCTTCAACAAGCGAGCCTTTCAATGGCCAAATCGTAAGACAAAACCAAGTCGGATCTTCATTAAGGACAGGTCCCTACTGCAACAGATTCTGGTGCGGCGGAAGATGAAGGGAGGTTTCCACCAGGACTCTTCACAGATCTGCATACTACGGTCATCTGGGCCAATCTGGTGAAATCAGGAGTACCAGCCCCCTGTGGCCTTCGATCCTGCAAACTATCCTGCCTAACAAGGGCCACGGAGGAAAGGCATAAAGCAACTTGTCTTCCAGCCAGACCTGTACGAGAGCATCTATGCCCATGGACCACGGATCTCTCCTGCGACTGAAGAATCGAGGAAGCTTCGTATTGCAAGAAGTCGCCAGCAGGTCTAAGAATCAGCTGAAACACCTCGTCCGACAACACCCATTCTCCTGAGTCCAGACACTCTCTGTTGAGAAAGTCTGCTCTGACGTTGTCTTTTATTGCAATGTGAGAGGCCGAGATCATCTGTAGATGTCTTTCCTCCCATTCCATAAGTTGGTCTATTTCTTGCAACACTTGCTGATTCTTGGTTCCTCCCTGTCGACTGATGTAAGCCACCATCATTGCATTGTCCGACATCACTCAGACCGCTTGACCCGCAGGCTGTGGCTGAACTGCAAGCATGACAACCGGATCACCTGGGCTTCCAGGCGACTGATGTTCCAGAGGGACTTTTCAGCATTTCAACACCCCCTGGGCTGTCAGCTCCTGACAATGAACTCCCTAACCCTGGAGACTTGCATCTGTCATGTATCAACCAGTCCGAGGAGGTCAAGGAAACACCCTCTCTCAGATGAGCCTCCTGCAACCACCATTGGAAGCGAGAACAGATTTCCATCAGCAAGTAGAGCCGAACCGAATAGTCCTGAGACTCGGGGTTCAAATGAGACAGCAGTGAACACTGAAGAGGACGCATATGCGCCCTCGCCCATGGCACCATTTCCATTAAACCGGGCATATAGGGGTAGATTTTCAGACGAGCGCGAACAGCCTACTTTTGTTTGCGCTCCAGGCGCAAACAAAAGTACGCTGGATTTTAGTAGATACGCGCGTAGTCGCGCGTATCGGCTAAAATCCTGGATTGGCGCGCGCAAGGCTATCGATTTCGTATAGCCTGCGCGCGCCGAGCCGCGCTGCCTACCCCCGTTCCCTCCTAGGCCGCTCCGAAATCGGAGCGGCCTAGAAGGGAACTTTCCTTTGCCCTCCCCTCACCTTCCCCTCCCTTCCCCTACCTAACCCACCCGCCCGGCCCTGTCTAACCCCCCCATCCTACCTTTGTCGGGGGATTTACGCCTCCCAGAGGGAGGCGTAAATCCCCGCGCGCCAGCGGGCCTCCTGCGCGCCGGGCCGCGACCTGGGGGCAGGTACGGAGGGCGCGGCCACGCCCCCGGGCCGTAGCCACGCCCCCGTACCCGCCCCCAAAACGCTGCCGACACGCCCCCGCAACGCCGCGCACTCCGGCCCCGCCCCCCGACACGCCTCCCGACACGCCCACTCCGAAAACCCCGGGACTTACGCGAGTCCCGGGGTTCTGCGCGCGCCGGTGAGCCTATGTAAAATAGGCTCACCGGCGCGCAGGGCCCTGCTCGCGTAAATCCGCCCGGTTTTGGGCGGATTTACGCGAGCAGGGCTCTGAAAATCCGCCCCATAGTGCTCACCAACTGATGCACTTGTGACATCAATTTCTGTATTTGAACTTCTGGCAGGAAAACTTTGTCCTGCCTCGACTGAGTTGGCTGAAGACTGCTTTTGGCTAGGTTCACACCCAACCAAGCTCTTGCAACAAGGAGATCACCTTGTGAGTCACCAGGCGCCTCTCTTCCTGAGACTTGGCTCGAATCAGCCAGTCGTCCAAATATGGGTGTACTAGGATCCCATCTCTTCTCAACGCTACTACCACCATAACCTTGGAAAACGTTCTGGGAGCAGTGACCAGATCAAAAGGCAGCACCCGAAACTGATAATGGCACCCGAACACCACAAAACGGTGCTCCAAACAGATGGGAATATGAAGGTAGGCCTCGGACAGATCCAGGGAGGTCAGACATTTCCCCGACTGCATGGCCATTATCACTGAGCATAAGTTTTCCATGCGAAAATGAGTCACCCTCAAATGACGGTTGATACTTTTGAGATCCAGGATGGGACAAAAGGAGCCCTCCTTCTTGGGCACAACAAAATGGAATATCGCCCCATACCTTCTTGAGAAATAGGCACTGGAACCACAGCCCTCAGCTGGAGAAGCCTTAGAAGCATAGATTCCACTGCCTGCTTCTTCTGCAGGGAGTGGTAAGGAGATACCATGAACATATCTTGAGGAATACTGCAAAATTGAAGCACATATCCTTCTCGTATCTCCTCCAGGACCTACTGATCCGTTGTGATCTATCTCTAATAAGAGAGAGGCGTCCCCCTATCTCTTGTTTCCGAAGGTGTGTCGGCAAACCTTCTTTGGGAAGCTCGGAAGGATCCACCACCCGAGCCCGCTCCTCTTTTGGGCTGTCTACTACAAAAGGACTGAGACCTACCGAAAAGGCCGAGTCCTCTGAAAGGTCGACCCTCTGAAGGGATGAAAACGCTTGGAACCCTGGAGACGACCCCTCATACCAGAAGGGTACTGTAACAAGCCTTTAGAAGGCATTTTCGTACGATTATCTTTGGGGGCTGTGTCAGCTGACCGATTTCGCAACCATAGTTGACCACCTGGCTGCTACCACCGAAGCCAATCCTCTGACCAAGGAACGGACCAAATCGCAGCCCGCATCTGCTAAAAAGGTGGCAGCGGATTCCATAACTGCTCTGGAATTCACTCCAGAATCATCAACTTCCTGAGAGAGAAGCAGACAAGATTGCGCCACTAGCGCGCAAAAAGAAGCTATCTGTAAAGTCATCGCCACTGCTTCAAAGGCTTGCTTAAGGATAACCTCAATCCTCCTATCATGCACATCCTTCCAGGCTGCTCCTCCCTCCATGGGGATAGTTGTCCACTTAGACACGGCACAGACCAGCGCATCCACTTTGGGAAAACGCAAATGCTCTCTCACCACTGGATCCAAGGGGTACAGGCCTTCCAATGTCCGACCACCTTCGAAATTTGCCTCTGGGCGCTCCATTCAATATCAATCAATTCCTGAATGGCATCCATAACAGGTAAAAAACCAAGAGGCTCTTTGCAAGGAAACCAAAATGGGATTCTTCTTCAGCTCAGACATGGAAACTGCACCAGGAACACCCAGCATCTTCAAGGTCTGAGAATTCAGGGCTGGCAGTTCATCTCTATGAAAGAACCGCAACATGGTCCAATACGATTCCAGTCCCGGATGAATTTCTCCATCCTCCAGGGAGTAAGGATCTGCCTCATCATCAGTGCCATCAGAGTTCTTGTCAGGACTACCTGCAGCAAATCGAGGCATGCTCCAGCGCTTAAACATGGGACTGGAAGAGGGAGGGGGCCACCGGCTAAGGGTCCGACCTGTCAGGATTGGGCGAAGCTGAGGACTGCACTTGAAGAAAAGATTGCAAAAGACTGCAAACCCTGAAAAAAATCCACCCAAGATCCAGGCCAAACCCAAAAGCGAGGCCCACTGAACTGCCATCTCTTATGAAAGAACCAGTCAAGGGAGTTCCAACATCCGGTGTACCTCCAGTCAGAGCCTTAACCAGACCATCATCAGGCTGGGAGGATCCAGGCTTAGAAAAATCAGAGGAAGACAACTCTCCCTGAGCCTCTAAACAGCACTGACTCATGTTAGAGGACATGTCAGGCTGAGATGCCCGAACATGACAGGCAACACAGAGAGAAAAGCACTTAGGTTTTTTGCTCACCAGCACCATCAGTGCACAAGCAACGGAGAATGTGCATCCAGCCGGCTTGCACTGAAAAAATTAAGCACACAAAATTTATGCGCACAAAAATTAGATGCCCTAAACACATGCACAAATTGCGCACCAAAGCCTGGGTGCACAACGTGTGTGCAGAGCCGACACACTGTGCAAACTGATGTCCTGTAGAGGGCAGTAAAGCATGCACAGAAGCGTGCAAAAACATCACCGCGGCCTACAAGGTGGCGCACAGGAAAAAAGCCTAACTGCGGGGCCTAGCCCACCGGGGCTGCTCAACCCATCAGGCTGCCCAGTTCTCCTATCCCCCATGGGAGCGTGAACGAACGTCGGAACAGCACACAGAGTACAGAGACTGGAGGAAGTCCTGTAAACCCCTCTACACTATCTCTGCCTCTAATTCTTTTTTTTTCCCCCGAAAATGTACCTGCACTCAGCTCTTACTGGCTGAGTACAGAGACGGTCTCTGGCTGCAGAGGGGGAGGACATGTGCTGTCACTGCCGCGCTCAGACTCCTGAAGCCACTGCCTTTAAGGTGTACAATCAGCTAGGTCCACAATGGGAAACCCAGCTACTGGACTAAGGCACTCATCTGAGGGACCACGGAAATCACTTCAGGAATTCTCGACTGGGGAGGGACCATCTGGGAGAGCGGGGTTTTCTTTTTCTATTTTAAATTCTCCTTCCAAAATATGAAGCAATCCCCATAGGGAGAAGCATTGCACCATCTGCTGGAGAAAGAGAATACTGGCAGACTGGTGTCACCGCAGACGTACATATACTGTGATGTCAGCTTGCTCTGTCTCCATCTGCTGGCAGGGGAGCATAACCCACTGGTCCTTAGTCCATCTGTCTACAAGCTAGGAAATGCATATTCAAATATTCCCCTAGTTCAGGGGGTTTCAACCTTTACTAATCATAATTTGTTTATTGTTTATTTATTTAGAAGTTTTTCTATACTGTCATTAAGTTATTTATTTATTTCCTTTTATATACCGACATTTACCCAAGAGTATCACATCGGTTTACATAATATTTAGTGAGATACCATCATAACGGTTTACAATAGGGCACGTATAGCAAAGAATAGATCGTACTTTACAGAAAGGGTGCCAATAGTATCCGGTAACAAATAAACATTAAGCACTATATGGTTTATGACATGGATTTTTCATTGATGAAATTCTCATGGGAGAGTATATGCGTTACAGGAAAATTTGTTCTTACCTGATAATGTTTGTTCCTGTAGTACCACAGATCAGTCCAGACAAGTGGGTTTTGCATCCCTACCAGCATATAGAGGCAGAGAACAATGCTTTGAGGCACTGCTACATATCCAAGAGTGCCACCTGTTCTCCCTTTGTTATTGGCCTGTACCCAAGTCAAAATGTTCAAACTAATAAAACCCAACAAAAACTAAGGGCGAGCAGAGAATATAGTTGGAGCCCCCTAGAACCAGAGCCCCTTCATCACAAACAAGGAACATATTAACCTATGTACACTTTCAGAAACTCTGCATATGACTATATGCATTCTCAGCAACATCCAGAAACTAGGAAGTATTTCGAAAGAAGGGGATGGGTCTCTGGACTGATCTGTGGTACTACAGGAACAAAAATTAATCAGGTAAGAACACATTTTCTTTCCTGTTCATACCACAGATCAGTCCAGACAAGCGGGATGTACTCAAGCTCCCCTGTACTGGGCAGGAACCTGAAAGACCCGCGTGCAACATACTTTCCCAAAAAGTCGCCTCCTCTGGCGCTAGCACATCCAAGCGGTAATGTTTGGTAAAAGTGTGAAGAGAAGACCATGTCGCAGCTCGACAAATTTTTTGAGGAGATATCAACTGACACTCCGCCCAGGAAGTTGCCTGCTCTCTCACAGAATGTACCTGCAACCCTTCAGGAGCTAATCGCCCCTTACAAATTGAAGCTGAATTTATAGTCTCTTTCAACCATCTTGCGATTGTGCTCTTGGAAGCTTTATTTCCCTTCTTTGCCCCACTAAAAAGGACAAAAAAGGAGGAAGGAATTTGTCACTTTAAGATACCGCAAGAGCACTTGTCGCACATTCAAGGGGTGAAGCTCCTTTGCCATTGGATCTTCCAGTGACAAATTCGGAAAAGCCAGTAGCTCAACCATCTGGTTAAGATGAAAGGACGAAACCACGTTAGGCAGAAAGGAAGGTACCATACGCAATGATGTCCCAACCTCCGAAATCCTCAAAAAAGGATCTCTATGCAATAGCGCCTGTAGCTCCAATATCCTTCTGGCTGAACAGATAGCCAGCAAAAAAACAGACTTCAAGGTTAAATCCTTCAAGGAGGCCCTCCTAATCGGCTCAAATGGAGGACCACACAGAACTCTAAGCACAAGGTTAAGGTTCCAGGCTGGACATACCTTCCAGAATGAAGGGCGCAGATGTTTTGCCCCTTTGAGGAAATGCACCACATCCACATGAGCCGGCAACATCCATCCCTCTACCTTACCTTGAAGACACCTAAGGCGGCCACCTGAACCCGGAGGGAATTATAGGCCAAGCCCTTGGACAGACTGCTTTAGTTATTCTGCAAGCACCACCACTTGAACACTCTCCAAAGACGTAGAAGGCCTACCGCCTGAAGCAAAGTGGTAATCACAGATTCCAAGAATCCTTTTATACGGAGCCATCACCTCTCAAAAGCCAAGCCACTAGAAGGAAGCAATCTGCCCAGTCTGAAAATATGGGTCCTTGCTGCAGCAACCCTGGAAGATGTGCTAAATGCACAGGCCCATTTACCCTAGATAAACCAGGTCCATAAACCACGGCCGGCGTGCCCACTCGGGTGCCACCAGAATCACTCTGCCCGGAAGAAGATCGATGCGGCGCAACACTCTCCCTACAAGAGACCATGGGGGAAAAGCGTAGCAAAAGCTCTGTCGGCCACAGCTGAATGAGGGCATCGATGCCCTTGGAGCCAGCCTCTCTCCTGCGACTGAAACATCGGGCCACCTTCACATTTCCTGGAAGTGCCATGAGGTCCAAGTCTGGCCTGCTCCATCTGACCTGAATTAGAGCAAAGGCCTCTGCTGACAATTCCCATTCCCTGGGTTCTAGCCGCTGTCTGCTGAGATAGTCCACTTGCACGTTGTCTACTCCAGCCATGTGTGATGCCGCTATTCCCACTAGATGGTTCTCCGTCCAAACAAACAGGTCTTGCGCCTCATGCACCACCAGATGACTCTTCATGACACCTTGATGATTGCTGTATGCCACTGTCTTCACATTGTCTGAGAATACTCGCACTGACCTCCCTTGAATGAGCGGGAGAAAGGCAAGCAAGGTTTTGCGAACTGCTCTGGTCTCCAAACAGTTGATGGACCAGGATGCCTCTTCTGGTGACCACAGTCCCTGGGCTGATCTTTCTTGACAAATCGCCCCCCAACCTTTGAGGCTGACGTCTGAGGCTGACATCTGTGGCCACCACCAGGTCCATTCCTCTCTCCAGATTGGTCCGAGTCAGCCACCACGAGAGACTGGATATGGCATCCCCCTGAAGCAGTAAAAAGCTGAAATTCCTTCGAAAGCATATTCCACTGGGATAAAAGCACCCTCTGCAGGGGCTGCATGTAAGCAAAGGCCCATGGTCCAGTGTAGAAGCCATAGAACCCAGGACCTACAAATAGTCCCAAGACTCTGAGAACGGACATCCGCAAAAGACAGAGAACCTGACTCTGCATCTTGACCACGCTCTCTGTGGTCAGAAACGCCTTCTTTATCTGGGTATCAAACTGAGCCCTCAAATATTCCAAAGACTGGGACGGCTCCAAATTACTCTCTGCCAGATTTGTCACCCAGCCCAACAAGTCCAGGAGCTCCATGTCTCGGAGCTCAGAATTGGAGTGCCAAATGGCACTCCAATTCTGATTTCACCCTAATAAGCCAATCATCCAGGTACGGATATACCAGGATCTCTTCCCTCCTGAGTGCAGCCGCCACTACCACCATCACTTTTGTGAATCTGTGCGGTGCTGTTGCCAATCCAAACAGAAGGAACCGAAACTGAAAGTGCTCTCAGGAACTTCTGGTGCTCAGCCCTTATGGGAATATAAAGATAGGCCTCCATCAAATCCAACGATGCCAGAAACTCCCCTTTGCATACTGCCACTATCACTGTTTGCAACGTTTCCATCCGAAAACGTGGCACCTGGAGGGCAGCATTGACCTTCTGAAGATCGAGAATGGGCTGAAACATCCCCTCTTTTTTGGGAACCAAGAAATACACTGAGTACCTTTCCTGGCCCCTCTCCCGATCGGGTACTAGAACAATGGCTTGTAGGAGACAAAGATGTTGCAAAGTATCCCGCACCACTTTTCGCTTGGAGCAGGAGACACGGAGGGAGATTACAAAGGCATCTCTGAGCAGCCGAGAAAATTCTAAAGCATACCCGTCTCTTATCGCTCCAGCACCCACTGGTCTGACGTGATCCTGGTCCACTCCTCGTAAAAGAGGGAGAGCCTCCCTGCAACCGCCTCCAGAGAGGAATGGACCAGCCCGCCTTCACTGGCTAATTTTGTTTCCGTCTCCCTCCTGGGAACCACTGTCCTGAGGAGGTCTACGCTGCACTCGAAAGGACTGCTGCCTGCCCGAAATCTGCTTTTGCGCAGTAGGCAAAGAGGATCTGCTCCAGCAAAATCTTCTTATGTCCCGGAAACGAGCATACAGGGGAAAGGACTTCTTGGTGGATTTCTTGTTCTCGGGCATGCGGGTATGCTTGTGAGACTGGAAAATTGGGCATCCAAATGGCAGATGAAATTTAATGTGGATAAGTGCAAGGTGATGCATGTAGGGAAAAATAACCCATGCTATAATTACACAATGTTGGGTTCCATATTAGGTGCTACAACCCAAGAAAGAGATCTAGGTGTCATAGTGGATAACACATTGAAATCGTCGGTACAGTGTGCTGCGGCAGTCAAAAAAGCAACAGAATGTTGGGAATTATTAGAAAAGGAATGGTGAATAAAACGGAAAATGTCATAATGCCTCTGTATCGCTCCATGGTGAGACCGCACCTTGAATACTGTGTACAATTCTGGTCGCCGCATCTCAAAAAAGATATAATTGCGATGGAGAAGGTACAGAGAAGGGCTACCAAAATGATAAGGGGAATGGAACAACTCCCCTATGAGGAAAGACTAAAGAGGTTAGGACTTTTCAGCTTGGAGAAGAGACGACTGAGGGGGGATATGATAGAGGTGTTTAAAATCATGAGAGGTCTAGAACGGGTAGATGTGAATCAGTTATTTACTCTTTCGGATAGTAGAAAGACTAGGGGGCACTCCATGAAGTTAGCATGGGGCACATTTAAAACTAATCAGAGAAAGTTCTTTTTTACTCAACGCACAATTAAACTCTGGAATTTGTTGCCAGAGAATGTGGTTAGTGCAGTTAGTATAGCTGTGTTTAAAAAAGGATTGGATAAGTTCTTGGAGGAGAAGTCCACTACCTGCTATTAAGTTCACTTAGGGGCGGATTTTAAGAGCCCTGCTCGCCTAAATCCGCCCAAAACCGGGCGGATTTAGGCGAGCAGGGCCCTGCGCGCCGGGAAGCCTATTTTACATAGGCCTACCGGCGCGCGCAGAGCCCCGGGACTCGCGTAAGTCCCGGGGTTCTCTGAGGGGGCGTGTCGGGGGCGTGTCTGGGGCGGTCCCGGTTGTCGCGGCGTTTTCGGGGCGTGTCGGCAGCGTTTTGGGGGCGGGTACGGGGGCGTGGCTACGGCCCGGGGCGGTCCGGGGGCGTGGCCGCGCCCTCCGTACCTGCCCCCAGGTCGCGTCCCGGCGCGCAGGAAGCCCGCTGGCGCACGGGGATTTACGCCTCCCTCTGGGAGGCGTAAATCCCCCAACAAAGGTAAGGGGGGGGTGTAGACAGGGCCGGGGCGGGTGGGTTAGGTAGAGGAAGGGAGGGGAAGGTGAGGGGAGGGCGTTAGAGGATTCCCTCCGAGGCCGCTCCGATTTCGGAGCGGCCTTGGAGGGAATGGGGGTAGGCTGCGCGGCTTGGCGCGCGCCGGCTATACAAAATCCATAGCCTTGCGCGCGCCGATCCAGGTTTTTAGCAGATACGCGCGGCTCCGCGCGTATCTACTAAAATCCAGCGTACTTTTGTTTGCGCCTGGAGCGCAAACAAAAGTAGGCTATTTGCGCTCCTTTTAAAATCCGCCCCCTTAGAGAATAGCCACTGCCATTAGCAATGGTTACATGGAATAGACTTAGTTTTGGGGTACTTGCCAGGTTCTTATGGCCTGGATTGGCCACTGTTGGAAACAGGATGCTGGGCTTGATGGACCCTTGGTCTGACCCAGTATGGCATTTTCTTATGTTCTTATGTTCTTAACTTATTGCCCTTTGACTTCTCCAACTGCTTCATGAGTTGTTCCAGATCCTCTCCGAACAGCAACTTGCACTTGAAGGGGAGGTTAGACAGCTAGGCTTTAGACCACACATCCACTAAACAATTTCACAACCACATCAGCCTCTGTGCAGTTACTGCAGAGACCATATTCCTGGAGGAATTCTGAATCATGTCAGAGTGTATTTGCCACATAGGACACACCCGCCTCCAAACGGGTAGTCTGAGTGGCCGTCTCTGTCATCTCTGACATCTTCTCATGCAACTTCTGCACCCAGCATAAGCAGGCTCTCAGCATCAGACTCCCGCAGAATGCCGCCCGAAGGCTTAAGGCTGATACATCAAACAATGTCTTCAAGAGGACTACCAGCTTCCAATCCTGGATATCCTTTAAAGCGGCCAAGTCTGTGACTTGGATGGTTGTCTTCTTGGTCACTGCGGACATCGCTGCTTCCATCTTGGGAACCTTCCAGGACTCCAAGGTTTGCTCTGCCAAAGGATATAACTTAGCCATCGCTCTGGCTACCTTCAGGCCCGCTTTGGGAGACTCCTGCTCCCGATCCACCAACTTCTTCACCTTCTCAGGCAAAGGAAAGGCCTTAGCGGGTCCTCGCAGTCCCTCTAGGACCGGATTCACCCCCTCATTGTCCAAATTTTCCTGTGTGACCATAATCCCCCAATTCATCTAACACTTGGGGAATCAGCAGACCCAGTTCCTCCCTGCGAATAATCTGACCACCCGAGGGTCATCACTCTCAGCAATCGGGACATCATCCACATTCTGCATAGGATCCACAAATTGCTGACCAGGTCCTTGTCCATATCCAGCGGACTACCCTTCCTCTGATTGGGTACATTCAACTCATCTGTCATGTCTCCATCCTCAACCGTGGATCGTCCCAGCTCAAGGAGATGCAGGATCCTTCCCGAGCCTGCCTGCTTCCCCTCCCTAGGCTTCTTAGCCACGTGAGACTTTCTAGGAAGCTGCTGCCTGGATCCTGCCTCTTTCTTGGCCAAATAGGCCTTATGAAGAAACAGGACAAAATCAGTGGAAAACTGCTCCGAATCCAAAGAGGACCGATCCTGCTCATCGTCCCTCTGGACCCCTTCTCCTTCCCTTCCACCAGCAGATCTTATATCGACAGGAAACAGTGGGGGAGGAGAGTCCCGAGGCCCTGGAACAGCCTCCTAGCTCCTGCCATGTGCAGCCAAAATGGCCGCCGGCTCCTCTGACGCCCCTGGGGCCTCCAGTAGAGGCCCAGCCAACCTCGTGCTCCGGCTGCCCCCGAGGGTCCCGCGGAGGTCCCAGCCCCTCCTGAGGCACACTCCGCACAAAACACAGTTGCACCGAGGCGCACCCGTTTTGAGCCACAGCCATGGCAACTTTTCCTGCGCAGAGTGGGCATTGGCATGATTCATGATCGGGACTAAAAATAGCCCCACTTCCGAAAAACACCATCAGTCACGCACTCCCGATGATGCTCCAAGCGCTCAGCCCAGCAATCAGAAGAGTTCCGTCCTCACTCACCCGACCCTGCCTCCCAGCAGACTGGCCAATCAGCGTTCCACCAAGCTTCCTCCCCAAGCTTTCTTCTCTCTCCTGGTTTTTATTTTCTTAAAGGCACAACCAAACTAAAACAAGAAAACAGCTAGCAAGCAAGCAAAGAAAACCAAAAAAAAGGTTACTTCCCTGCTTCAGGATGCCTAGAGGAAGCCGCACTGGAGGTGAGGACCCAGAGAGGAAGAGGAAACCAGGACCCCTGGCTTTCACCCCCCCCCCCCCCCCCCAACTGACAAGGGTTGAGCTAGCTCAGAGATCACCAACCTCCCGCTCGCCCTGTTCTACCTAAGGGATGGCCCACGAAGGAACCTAACTCCTCGGGGAGCCTGCCAGGAATCTTCTTTCTTCCTTTTCTAAGTTTCTTTTTTTTTCCAAAACTGCAGACTACAGGTTTGCATCTCTAGCATCTGCTGGAGACAGAAAAACTCCCGAGGGACCGCAGGTGGCACTCTCGGATATGTAGCAGTGCCTCAAAGCTTTGTTCTCTGCCTCCATCTGCTGGCAGGGATGCAAAACCCACTTCTCTGGACTGATCTGGGGTACGAACAGGAATATAGTAATTTAAGAATTCGAAAGAATCACTTTAATCATATTTCATATATGTTTTTCTTTTGATTCCAAAGTGTGAATTCTAGTTTACAACAACAGATGGCAGAGATAGGTAAGGGGGCAATAATTTTACCCACAAACATTACACTAATTTTCAAAGGAAAAAAGTTACCTCTGAAATTTGACACAAAAACAGTGCATGCACAGACTTTGACCTGCTCTGTACTTTTTCCAGGAAAAAGTATGTGCCTAAGTGCTATCTCCTCCCTGGTCTTGCCCCTGAGAACGCACTTCCTATCTGTCGCAAAGTTACACACATAGTATCACTATGCACATAACTTTACGCGCAGATAAGGCAGAAAATTTTCAAAGACCTTGTTTCTATGCATAAAACCGCAGGCTA
Source organism: Rhinatrema bivittatum (assembly GCF_901001135.1). NCBI lineage: Eukaryota > Metazoa > Chordata > Amphibia > Gymnophiona > Rhinatrematidae > Rhinatrema > Rhinatrema bivittatum. The sequence goes on along the minus strand of NC_042616.1, from coordinate 232,933,366 downwards.
TGAAAGCTGCCCTCCCCAAGGCCAATCACTGCTATTGCCCTTTCAAATGCGCTGGCTTGCCTGTCCTATCCTGATTTGCTTTATAATTTTTTTTTCAGCGAAAATCAAAGCTGCTGGTTCCTAGGATAGCAGAGCGCGATGTGCTCACCTCAGGCCCCAGCATGGCGGCAGGGTCTGTAATGGTTGACATCACCTCATTGATTAACTCAATCGGAATATCTCCCACTACTCTCAGCTTCTTGGAGTCCTCTCCAGAGAACGGCTCATTGTTTTTTCTCTTTTCTCCTACTAGTCAAGTCAAAAGAAAAACAATGTTAATAGAGAGATGGGACATGGCCAAAAGATAAGCTTTTCCTGCTATGTTCTGTTTACTTTTAAAACAAGAGGTAAAAAGCCATATTTATTACCAGGGTTTGAATAAACAGTTGTCTGCCAGTGCAGCTGGAAAACAGTATAGTGGTTAAGGTGACAGAGCCCTGCATCTGAGAACCCCAGTTTGAATCTCTTGGCCACTATTCCATTTTCCTTTTACCTGTGTGACACTGAACAAATCATTCAGTGCCCTGCCCCACCTACCTCCTTTTGTAAACTTGCATTTGAGTCAGTGGGGGCAAGATGGCGTCCTGAACGGGTGCACGGAACAGAGCTGCTCCTAACTTTTAGAAAATTTCCTCAAATGCCGCCGAAAAGAAAAGGGAAGGTGAGGGGCTTTCCCTCTATACCTACCCAACTTTCGGAGCAAGCCCTGATTACAACCTTCCTCGCCCAGGGAGCTCAACAATTCGAGGGGGTGAGTCCTGTTGTGAACGCGCCTAGAGGAGAGGCGAATTCACCTGGGACCGAGGTTTTCCTCAGTCCCCCCGAGACGCGTCCACCGGCTACCAGAGGAACTTCGACCCCGGACGCACAGCAACCGTCGCGGACTGATGAGGTCACTGCGACTGAGTTGCTGGGAGAAGTGCTGGTAAGCACCGAAGGAGAACCAGGAAACGGAGACAGGTCGGCGAGGGAAGGAGTTTCAGCCCCCGCTGAACCACCAACACCATCTTTAATCTCCGGAGCGACCCCTACAACATCGGAGGCCAGACCTGAACCTCTGGTAAGACCAGCGGTCGTAACCCTGGAAAATCTATGGGAACTCTCAGCGGGGTTAACTCTAGCAGTACGGGATTGTAATGCAAAACTGGATTTATTTGCTTCACAAGTTAACTCTAAAATTTCAAATCAAGAGAATTCCCTTTCTTTACTGCAATCATCAGTTGGGAAAGTAGAAACTGAGATCTCACATATTAAAGAATTTAATATTGCAACTATTCATGACAGAGCTGCTCTCTCCCGAAGGCTGGAGTTGTTGGAGAACTGGAACCGCCGTTTAAATTTAAGATTAATTAACTTTCAGAGAGTTATGGGGGAAATGCCTATAGTTACTTTGAAAAGATACTTCTCAGAAGTTCTTCAATTGCCTGAAGCACAGTTTCCTTTGATTAATAAGGTTTATTTCCTCCCAGCAAGAAACCCTTCAAATCAACAAGTGGCACCATCTTTGGACTTACAAAATCTAACTAACTTCCTAGAATCGTCTGCTATTGAAATTATTGATTTTTCCACTCTTTTAGTATCCTTGATACTTGAACAGGATGTTAGTAGATTAATGATTTCCTACTTTAAAAATTTAAATATTGTGTTTCATGGAAGTAAGGTCCGTATGTTTCCGGACATTTCAAAAATAACCCAAGAAAGACGGAAAGGGTTTCTGTCGATGCGACAGGCTGTGATATCTCTGGGGGCTACTTTTCTCTTAAGATACCCCTGTAAATGCATAATTAAAAAAGCAGATACATTTATTTTCTTTTCCCCAGAGCAACTGAAACTTTATTTGGATTCATTTTCCCCCTCAGAGGGAACTGTAGATCCAGGGGAATAAGGTAGATAGCTCCCCTTTCAGGTTAAGTCCTTTTAATTAACCTTTTCTTTTTTCTCCTTGAAAGTGATCCCCCTCTCGAATCCTGATTTAAAATGAGATTTGGTTACAACATTAGAATTATTTGCTTTGATACTGTTAAATTTCTTGTGAACTAATTTCATTCAAATGTAATGTAACATGTTACCTGCATAAGTTTTTGTGATACAATTGTATTAGAAAAGTAATAAATAAAGAATTAAAAAAAAAAAAACTTGCATTTGAAGGCTCTCTGAGGAATGTTGTGTAAATATATCAATTGTCCACACTACTCTGTGAAAAGATACTACAATAATACAAATGTTAATGAAGCACTGGGGTAACCTGCATGGGGCAGCAGCTACAGCCCAAAACAACAGTGGTATGATTATATTGGGACTCCAAAAAAGCATTGGGGTAACTTGCATGGGGGAACAGATACAACTCTAAATAGCAGTGGTACAACAGAATTACGTTTCCAGTAAGGCTGAGGAGACTTGAATGGAGGGACCATGGTTAAATCCGAAACTTCCAAAAGCATGAGGCGGCCAGATGTTTTACAACAACCTCACTAAGATTGGTGACTGTGAGGATTATTCCAAACTTCAGAAGGACATGGAAGGGGGACCCGGGTGTTGGTCTTGTGGGAGTCAGGGTTGGGTATGGCAGGACCTGGAGTGACCTGCAAGCAGGGCTGGTGCAAGGGTATTGGGCGCCCTAGGCAACCCTTGCACTGCCCCCCTCCCCCGGTCGTGGCCCCTCTCCACCTGTTTCGGCGCTGACTGTGTACTTCTCAGGCCCGCGAGAAGCCCTGAGAAGTACACAGTCTCTATTTCTCTTTGCCGCAAGCGGGACATGCCCCGTTTGCGGCACCACATGGCTGCTCTTCAGCACCCCCTACGGCTCGGCACCCTAGGCGACTGCCGAAGTTTGCCTAATGGACGCGCCGACCCTGCTGGCAAGCAACTGTGGTAAAGGCCATCACTATGGCGATTCTGGGTATGCGTGGCACAGAACTAAACGGTAGTGATGGTGGAGTTTGAGAGATCAGGTAAAAGAATAGAGGTGATGGGGAGGAGGTGTGGTGTTGGTGTTGGGTTGCATATGGAGTTTGTATATGCATCTACCCAAAGTGGAGAAATCTCAACGGAGAAATGGCTGGGCCATTTTAGTCTTTTATCTGCCGTCATTTACTATGTTACTATATCACAGCAGCACATTCTAGCAAAGATGGTGGAAAGGCAACAATATCCCATAAAACACATACTTTTTCACTTTTGTGCTATCATGACATTCGAAAATATGAAATTGTTAAAAAAAAAAATAAAATAAAAAATTCCCGAACTACAAGATTTTGTAGGTTTCAGTGGAATGTAGTAAATTAAAGAAAGACTCCACAACAAATATACATACACATAATTTCATAATATACACTTACATGGCTTGCAGCATTTCACTACTGTTTGGAAAATATTTATCATTTTAATGTCAAAGCATAGGGAGGGCAATGATGAGCCTCCCCATGGGTGCCATGTTCTGCAGGACTATAAGTTCACTCCTCGCAGTTTCCCTTTAAAAATCCCGCTGGTGAATGTAGCATGGGTAACTTTATGCTTGCACTGAAGCGGAAGCAATGTATGTGCAGAGATGTAACTGTGCAATCTCCATGCGTCCTTTCTTTTGGCTAGATAAAAAGCAAACATACCACACAGTTTGCTACACTTTTTCAATAATGAAAATGGCTTGTCTGGCTAAGAAATGGACTGACCCAGACAAGCCATAGGCTTTATACTCTCGCCAGTCTGACAGCCCTGACTTTGCCAGCTATCTTTTTATCAGGCTAAAAATGTAGCTGAATAAGTCGGGGTGATTCAAAGGCATTTCAGGGCAGACAGCACAGTGTACACCTAAGTAAAAAGGTTGAAAAGTTCAGTTCAGTTCAGTTACTCAGCTTGGAAAGGTGTTGAGGTAGTGTGATTTGGGTTGATTAGGTACCAACATTTGTTAATCAAGAGAGCAGTGAGTCACTCTGGCTGACTAACTGAAGTGTTAAGGTTGTGTGTTTGATTTGATTAGGTACCATTATTTGTTAATCGGAACAGCAGTGAGTCACTCAGGACAACTAACTGTAGTGTAAATCTCCAAAGGGATTGTTTTGCACTTTTACCTTAGAAGCACATTATATATTGCAAGAGAAGAGCTCAGTAACCCACAATCCAGTGGGAGCACTGAGAGAAGAGGATCATCTTGCTGGTGGATGAAAGGAATCAGTAAGTTTTTGCTTGGGACATTGTCTTTTTTAAAAGTATTGGGGCAAAGTTAACTATTTGAGAATATTATTTAGTGTGTTTGTGCTTTTAATAGTCAGTAAGGCGAGGAATAAACAGAAGTTAGACTGTTTGTATTTTTAAATAGTCAGTCAGTAAGGCAGCTAGTAAGAAGTAGTGTGTTTATTTTTAATAGTCTGTAAGGCAGCTAGTAAGCAGAAGTTAGAGTGTTTCTAAATTAAAAACAAAAAGAAAAAAGTAGCCAGAAGCTAGAAATAAGCTAGGAGCAGTGTATACCTAAGTAAAAAGGTTGAAAAGTTCAGTTCAGTTACTAACCTTGGAAAGGTGTTGAGGTAGTGTGATTTGGTTTGATTAGGTACCAACATTTGTTAATCAAGAGAGCAGTGAGTCACTCTGGCTGACTAACAGAAGTTAGACTGTTGTATTTCCCAATCCCCCTACCCCTAGTTCATCCTTTAATTTATAGGCAGGTGCCACTTTAAAAAAAAAACATTCCCCTGTAGGCCACTACTAGACATATAGTGAATTCACTAATACATTTAAAGGACATTAATTAGACACATTCCTACTCCCATAGCAACCTAAAACGTAAGTAGGAACTGAACAAATTTGAGATGAAGGCAGCAGTCCAGCAGCAAAAGGGGGGCGCTTCCCAGTCTTTTGCATCGAGTGTCCCATGTATGATATTTTACCCGCCGGTGAGAAATTGTGCATGCAATGCAAAGAGCTCCTGTCTCTCAGAAAACGAGTCTGATCTCTGGAGGCTAGAGTGGCAGACCTGGAGGAGCTGAGGCAGACAGAGAGGTATATAGATGAAACCTTCAGGGATATAGTAGCCAAGTCCCAACTTCAGACTGGCAGCCCTGGTGCTGCCTAGGAGGAAGAAGGTCTCATGATCAGACAGCATCAACCTGGTGCAGCAGGAAAGGATCCTGCAGCAAGGACCTGCTCTCCAGGTGGTCCATTGTCCTTTTGCACAAAGGATGGATCTCCCAGAGCTACTGCCCAGGAGGGAAGGGTTAGGTCAGAGGTCATAGTTGGAGATTCGATTATTAGGAATGTAGACAGCTGGGTGGCTGGTGGGCCTGAGGATCATCTGGTAATATGCCTACCTGGTGTGAAGGTGGCAGACCTCACACGTCACCTAGATAGGATTTTAGACAGTGCTGGGGAGGAGCCAGCTGTCGTGGTACACGTGGGCACCAACGACATAGGAAAATGTGGGAGGGAGGATCTGGAAGCCAAATTTAGCTCTTAGGTAGCTCTTAAATCCAGAACCTCCAGGGTAGCATTCTCTGAAATGCTCCCTGTTCCACACGCAGGTCACCAGAGGCAGGCAGAGCTCCGGAGTCTCAATGCGTGGATGAGACGGTGGTGCAAGGAAGAGGGATTCAGTTTTGTTAGGAACTGGGGAACCTTTTGGGGAAGGGGGAGTCTCTTCCGAAGGGATGGGCTCCACCTTAACCAAGGTGGAACCAGACTGCTGGCGCTAACCTTTAAAAAGGAGATAGAGCAGCTTTTAAACTAGAACAAAGGGGAAAGCCGACAGTCGCTCAGCAGTGCATGGTTCGGAGGGAGGTATCTTCAAAGGATACTAATGATGCATTAGAATTAGGGCATCCCAACAGTGAGGTTCCAATAATAAGAAAAGTAGTCCAAGTGCCTGTAACTAAAAACTCATCTGAGCTAAAAAAAATTCTAACTTATCCCTATCAATTAAAAAGCAGAATGAAAATACAAATAAAAAAACAAACTTTGAAATGTTTGTATGCTAATGCCAGAAGTCTAAGAAGCAAGATGGGAGAATTAGTATGTATAGCAGTGAATGATGACATAGACTTAATTGGCATCTCAGAGACATGGTGGAAGGAGGATAACCAATGGGATAGTGCTATACTAGGGTACAAATTATATCACAATGACAGAGATGAGAACCCTGGAGGCGGTGTGGCAGTGTATGTCCGGGATGGCATAGAGTCCAACAAGATTAACATCCTGCTTGAGACTAAATGCACAATCGAATCTTTATGGGTAGAAATCCCTTGTGTGTTGGGGAAGACTATAGTGATAGGAGTATACTACCGTCCACCTGGTCAAGATGATGAGACGGACAATGAAATACTAGGAGAAATTAGAGAAGCTAACCAAATTGGTAGTGTAGTAATAATGGGAGATTTCAATTACCACAATAATAGCGAAGCAAACCTTGCACATCAGCAAGTAACCAGAAAATAACGGTGCAGGGACAATTCTTGAATTCCACAACTTCTGATATTTATTATATTTGAAAGTTCAAAAGTTCAAAAGATGAAAATAGGCAACTCCACAGATCCAACACATACATTTATATAGCATCCCCAGACACGGTCCCGTGTTTCGCGGTGGCTGCATCGGGAGGGACCACAAACCTTTTTAAAGAATCTGTAAATAAAGGATACAAGAGGTGGAATATACAAATGCGCTACTAGACATAGACCATTCAAACTAAGGTACATACCATATTCCAGCTGTCACGGAGCACGAGCGCCCTCAACCTGACAGACATTTAAAGCACAAATTTGGCGCGAAACCAAGATACCTCGCGAGATCCTCCAACCAATCACAGAGCACCCATCAGCTGAATAAGTGCCACTCGATTTCCTTGTTGAGGCCACCCAGGCTAACTGTATCCAAAATGTAAATCCATCTTTGCTCTCTTCTTCCAAGCACCTCGGAGAAATCACCTCCCCGTAATGGGGGGGAGACCACCTCAAGTACAAAGTCTCAGTTGGATCATTCCATCTCTGATCTCTCTTTCTTTGTACTTGAGGTGGTCTCCCCCCCGTTACGGGGAGGTGATTTCTCCGAGGTGCTTGGAAGAAGAGAGCAAAGATGGATTTACATTTTGGATACAGTTAGCCCGGGTGGTCTCAACAAGGAAATCGAGTGGCACTTATTCAGCTGATGGGTCTCTGTGATTGGTTGGAGGATCTCGCGAGGTATCTTGGTTTCGCGCCAAATTTGTGCTTTAAATGTCTGTCAGGTTGAGGGCGCTCGTGCTCCATGACAGCTGGAATATGGTATGTACCTTAGTTTGAATGGTCTATGTCTAGTAGCGCATTTGTATATTCCACCTCTTGTATCCTTTATTTACAGATTCTTTAAAAAGGTTTGTGGTCCCTCCCGATGCAGCCACCGCGAAACACGGGACCGTGTCGGGGGACGCTATATAAATGTATGTGTTGGATCTGTGGAGTTGCCTATTTTCATCTTTTGAACTTTTGAACTTTCAAATATAATAAATATCAGAAGTTGTGGAATTCAAGAATTGTCCCTGCACCGTTATTTTCAGATTTCAATTACCCCAATATTGACTGGGTAAATGTATCATCGGGACATGCTAGAGAGATAAAGTTCCTGGATGGAATAAATGATAGCTTTATGGAGCAATTGGTTCAGGAACCGACAAGAGAGGGAGCAATTTTAGATCTAATTCTGAGTGGCGCACAGGATTTGGTGAGAGAGGTAACGGTGGTGGGCCACTTGGCAATAGTGATCATAATATGATCAAATTTGAATTAATGATTGGAAGGGGGACAGTAAGCAAATCCACGGCTCTCGTGCTAAACTTTCAAAAGCGAAACTTTGATAAAATGAGAAAAATTGTTAGAAAAAAACTGAAAGGAGCAGCTACAAAGGTAAAAAGTGTGCAAGAGGCATGGTCATTGTTAAAAAATACCATCCTAGAAGCACAGTCCAGATGTATTCCACACACTGAGAAAGGTGGAAAGAAGGCAAAACGATTACCGGCATGGTTAAAAGGGGAGGTGAAAAAAGCTATTTTAGCCAAAAGATCTTCATTCAAAAATTGGAAGAAGCATCCAACAGAAGAAAATAGGATAATGCATAAGCGTTGGCAAGTTAAATGTAAGACATTGATAAGACAGGCTAAGAGAGAATTTGAAAAGAAGTTGGCCGTAGAGGCAAAAACTCACAGTAAAAACTTTTTAAAATATATCCAAAGCAGAAAGCCTGTGGGGGAGTCAGTTGGACGTTAGATGATCGAGGGGTTAAAGGGGCAATTAGAGAAGATAAGGTCATCGTGGAAAGATTAAATTATTTTTTTGCTTCAGTGTTTACTGAAGAGGATGTTGGGGAGATACCTGTATTGGAGAAGGTTTTCATGGGTGATGATTCAGATGGACTGAACCAAATCACTGTGAACCTAGAAGATGTGGTAGGCCTGACTGACAAACTGAAGAGTGGTAAATCACCTGGACCGGATGGTATATACCCCAAGTTGATGAAGGAACTAAAAAATGAAATTTCAGACCTATTAGTAAAAATTTGTAATCTATCATTAAAATCATCCATTGTACTTGAAGACAGGAGCGTGGCTAATGTAAACTCAATATTTAAAAAGGGCTCCAGAGGTGATCCAGGAAACTACAGATCGGTTAGCCTGACTACAGTGCCAGGAAAAATAGTGGAAAGTATTCTAAATATCAAAATCACAGAACATATAGAAAGACATGGTTTAATGGAACAAAGTCAGCATGGCTTTACCCAAAGCAAGTCTTGCCTCACAAATCTGCTTCACTTTTTTGAAGGAGTTAATAAACATGTAGATAAAGGTGAACCAGTAGATGTAGTATATTTGGATTTTCAGAAGGCGTTTGACAAAGTTCCTCATGAGAGGCTTCTAGGAAAAGTAAAAAGTCATGGGATAGGTGGCGATGTCCTTTCGTGGCTTACAAACTGGCTAAAAGACAGGAAACAAAGAGTAGGATTAAATGGACAATTTTCTCAGTAGAAGGGAGTGAGCAGTAGAGTGCCTCAGGGATCTGTATTGGGACCTGTACTTTTCAATATATTTATAAATGATCTGGAAAGAAATACGACAAGTGAGGTAATCAAATTTGCAGATGATACAAAATTGTTCAGAGTAGTTAAATCACAAGCAGATTGTGATAAATTGCAGGAAGACCTTCTGAGACTGGAAAATTGGGCATCTAAATGGCAGATGAAGTTTAATGTGGATAAGTGTAAGGTGATGCATATAGGGAAAAATAACCCATGCTATAATTACACAATGTTAGGTTCCATATTAGGAACTACCACCCAAGAAAGAGATCTAGGCGTCATAGTGGATAACAGAGATGTGAATCGGTACCGGTATCGGTTCGGATTCACATCGTGAAATTTTTATCTTGCAGTCCAATCAAGTTTTTTTTTTTTTTACCGGCTGCGCCCGAGCCGATAACCAAAAAATACAGCCGACTCTTTAAAATGAGTTTGTTAGTATCCCCCCACCCTCCGGACCCCCACCAAAAATTTTTAAATACCTGGTGGTCCAGCGGGGGTCCCAGGAGCAGTCTCCTGCGCTCGGGCCGTCGGCTGCCAGTAAACAAAATGGCGCCGATGGTCCTTTGCCCTTAGCATGTGACAGGGTATCCATGCCATTGGCCGGTCCCCGTCACATGGTAGGAGCAATGGACGGCCGGCGCCATCCAGTGCACCTACCATGTGACAGGGGCCGACCAATGGCACCGATAGCCCCTGTCACATGGTAAGAGCAAAGGGCCATCGGCGCCATTTTGATTAGTGGCAGCCGACAGCCCGAGCGTGGGAGAATGCTCCCGGGACCCCCGCTGGACCACCAGGTATTTAAAAAAAATTTTGGGGGGGGGGGGGTCCGGAGGGTGGGGGGATACTAACAAACTCATTTTAAAGGGTCAGGTTGTGTTTTTAGATTGTGTCCTTTCTTCCCGCCCCCCCCAATAACAATAAGAAAACCCACTAAATTAATCGTGGGGTTTCCTATCGCTATCGGGGACCCCCTGATATCGGACGATATTTTCAATCGTCAGATAAACGATTCACATCCCTAGTGGATAACACATTGAAATCATCGGTTCAGTGTGCTGCAGCAGTCAAAAAAGCAAACAGAATGTTGGGAATTATTAGAAAGGGAATGGTGTATAAAACGGAAAATGTCATAATGCCTCTGTATCGCTCCATGGTGAGACCGCACCTTGAATCTGTGTACAATTCTGGTCTCCGCATCTCAACAAAGATATAGTTGCGATAGAGAAAGTGCAGAGAAGGGCAACCAAAATGATAAAGGGAATGGAACAGCCCCCCTATGAGGAAAGACTAAAGAGGTTAGGACTTTTCAGCTTGGCAAAGAGACGGCTGAGGGGGGATTTGATAGAGGTGTTTAAAATCATGAGAGGTCTAGAACGGGTTAATGTGAATCAGTTATTTACACTTTCGGATAAAAAAAGACTAGGGGGCACTCCTTGAAGTTAGCATGTGGCACATTTAAAACTAATCGGAGAAAATTCTTTTTCACTCAACGCACAATTAAACTCTGGAATTTGTTGCCAGAGGATGTGGTTAGTGTAGTTAGTGTAGCTGTGTTTAAAAAAGGATTGGATAAGTTCTTGGAGGAGAAGTCCATTACCTGCTATTAATTAAGTTGACTTAGAGAATAGCCACTGCTATTATTAGCAACAGTAGCATGGGATAGACTTAGTTTTTGGGTACTTGCCAGGTTCTTATGGCCTGGATTGGCCACTGTTGGAAACAGGATGCTGGGCTTGATGGACCCTTGGTCTGACCCAGTATGGCATGTTCTTATATTCTTATGTCTTTAAAATCATGACTTTCAGATAATAGAAGGACCAGGGAGCACTCCATGAAGTTTGCAAATAGCACGTTTAAGACTAATCGGAGAAAATTCTTTTTCATTCAATGCACAATTAATCTCTGGAATTTGTTGCCAGAGGATGTGGTTAGTGCAGTTAGTGTAGCTGGGTTCAAAAAAGGTTTGGATAAGTTCTTGAAGGAGAAGTCCATTAACTGCTAATAATAAAGATGACTTGGGGAATGGCCTCTGCTATTACTGGCATTAGTAGCTTGGGATCTTCTTGGTATTTGGGTACTTGCCAGGTTCTTGTGGCCTGGTTTGGCCTCTGTTGGAAACAGGATGCTGGGCTTGATGGACCCTTGGTCTGACCCAGCATGGCAATTTCTTATATTCTTATGTACTTATGAAAAAAAAAATCAGGAGGCAAATCTCCTCCAGCATCTGACTCAGGCTTAAAAAAGCTCCGGTTGAATTGCCCTGATGTGCTTAGGTTTCTTTGCCATGGGCACCATGCTGTTAAGTGTACAGACTGATGAGGGCTCACTCCTAGCTTAACCACGCCTATAAGCGCTCCCAAAATGGACACACAAAAAAATATGCATCCAAGCCCACGTGCCTAGGCCACTTATCCAACTGAATGTCCAAAGTGGACACCCAGTATCGATGCCTAAACTGGACGCACAAGATGTGTGTCCAGAAGGAAGAATGCCCAAACTGAACACACAGGTGAGAACGAATGTCCACACGGATGCGCAGCTAATGGCCTACGGCAAAAAGCGTCTGAATCTACCCTGCGGCTTACCATGCACCAAAATGGGAGAAGCCTGGAAGCAGGGCCTAGCCGAACAGATGCTCATCCCACCGAGCCTGCACTCTCCTCACCTCTCAGAACTCCCCAGAGACGTGAATGGGACAGTCAAACGCCGAGGAACCAGACCCTTCTGCTGTCTTCCTTTTGCTGTCTTTTTTGGGGGGGGGTTTAAATAAGAAAACTTTTACCTGAGCCTCTCTCAGCCTGTAACCGCTAATTAGAAGGCACTCTACTGAGGGAGGGACAACACAGTATAAGCTTAGGAAGCAAGCGGTGCTACATAGCTCATTTTTCCGATATCTCCTTTCCAACTTCTTTCTTTTCTCTTTTTTACTCACAGGCAATCCCCCAAAGGGAAATGCATGTCCACCATCTGCTGGAGATGGAGAATACTGGCGGGCTGAAAGGGCGGGACTATATAGCAGTGATGTCAGCTTTTACTTTGTCTCCATCTGCTGGCAGAGGTGTATAACCCACTTGTTGGGATTGACCTACCTGAACGCCAACGAAGGTTGTGTTGATTATACCCGGGTAATCTGAGGTTAGCTATTTTTTTTTACAGCCAGGCTTACCCAGCCCACTTTAGCTAGAGAGCACAGAATATCAAAGCTCACTGACTAAAATGTAACCACACCCCCAGAAGGCCTCCTTCCCTGCCCCTTTTCAGGCAGGTAAATTCTGTGCGAGTAATGAGCTGCCCAGACAAAGCTGAGCTAGGAAGCAGGGGAAATATTTAAATCTCGGGTTTTGTCCGGCTAACTCCAAAAGTTTCCTGGACAAAGCCTTTCAATATTGACCTTAATGAATTTGCACTAGAGATAAGAGTCCCTGCCCCCAATCCTGAAGCACAGTGGAAAAATTATTCCTTCCTGACTCCGAATATGATTTTTCTCTCAAGTTCCTGGATCAACACTTTGCCCTAGAGTCTAACCAAATCATGCCTGTTCATATCTTTATCCTGTTAAAAAAAAAAAAAAAAGGAAAAGGAAAAAAAAATTAAACAAACTACCAATGTGGCCATCTTTCTTCTGAAGTTATACAGGGGCAATAATCAAATTGCCCAAACACCATGCAAACTTTTCACATTCAGAGTTTTACCAATAATCAAAGCAAAATTACACAGTACTGTCCCAGGAAAAAAGTAACATAAGAACATAAGAAAATGCCATACTGGGTCAGACCAAGGGTCCATCAAGCCCAGCATCCTGTTTCCAACAGTGGCCAATCCAGGCCATAAGAACCTGGCAAGTACCCAAAAACTAAGTCTATTCCATGTTACCATTGCTAATGGCAGTGGCTATTCTCTTAGTGAACTTAATAGCAGGTAATAGACTTCTCCTCCAAGAACTTATCCAATCCTTTTTTAAACACAGCTATACTAACTGCACTAACCACATCCCTCTGGCAACAAATTCCAGAGTTTAATTGTGCGTTGAGTAAAAAAGAACTTTCTCCGATTAGTTTTAATGTGCCCCATGCTAACTTCATGGAGTGCCCCCTAGTCTTTCTATTATCCGAAAGAGTAAATAACTGATTCACATCTACCCGTTCTAGACCTCTCATGATTTTAAACACCTCTATCATATCTCCCCTCAGTCGTCTCTTCTCCCGCAAAGACTTTTCTCTTCTTTTGGTGTGGGCACTGGAAATGTCCACATGCATTATTTCCCTCCATTGGCCAAAACACACACTTAGAAATGCCGTTTGGCAATGCAGGTCAAATTACGCACGTAAATTTACCCACACTGAGAGTCAGGTAATTTTCAAAACAGTCCTACCCTCCTGTTTCAACCAGGAAGAATGATAGAAATTAAAGGCAGGCAAAGTCAACAAGCTCATTAATGTAAGTTTCCCCATCTGAATTACCATACCGAGGTTGGTCTCCATTCCCGATGACACCTTATTAGCAGGACTCATTCTTCCAGTGCTGGGAGGCTCCAGGGATGAGGGGCTGGCATTATAAGTAACAGACCTCACCACTGGAGGAGGACTGATCACTGCAACCACATCAGAAAAGAAAATGTCAGTACTTTGAAAAGCACAAGCCAATATCTGTTCAGCCTGTTTTAGAAACAACATTTTCAATAAGCATCCTAAAACGGATGATGGGGATGAGAAGGGGAAAGGAGGAAGATTAAAACAAAATACAATTCTGGGAACAGAAATAAAACCCAAAAGCTATATTATCTGTTAGCAAGAAACCCTAAACTGCTACTTGCTGCTGATCTGTAGTCAGTGGGAGTGCTGGACAGAGGCCTGCATCCAGGTTTCATCAACTAATAACCATCCAGTTAAAATGCACATTTATTTATTTATTTATTTATTTATTTATTTAAAGGTTTTTTATATGCCGCGGCACGTTTCAAAACATCACCTCGGTTTACAATGAACAATAATTTAGCAACAGGCTTTACAATCAATTCAGAAAGAACAAACATATATCAATAAGGTCAGCGAACAAGGCAATAAGTCCACATATAGTACAATTGAATCCCGTCTAATCTCCTGGGAGAAACTATGTATAATTACAAACTATATATGATAAGGTGCATTGGGTTCAAATAACAATAAATAATAATAATAATATAAAAACTATGTATAACTAGGTACATTCAAGCAGAACATGGGGGGGGGGGCAATTTTAAAGGAAAAGATCCTGAAAAGAGTCCATCTCTCAGCAGGCAAAAGCACATGCGCTGTTTCACAACATGCATACATCTCCGGCATGGCTGAGTCAGAGAAGTAAATTTATTTGCAAAGATTTCATTTTGAGATCTCTGCACATTCTTTACCATGTGTACTTTTGGTATTTGCCGTAAAGCCTCCTCCCCCAAAACTAACAGGAGCATGCATATGCCTCTTTTCCTGACTGGAGACCCCCCCTCTTTCCCCAAGGTATTGAGGAGTTTCAAATCCCAGCTGTCCCCTCTCTTTGAAAGCCTTTAGAGGGGCCTCCAAGCATCTAGTTTCCCACCCCTCCATGATCTTTGCCTGCCTACCCCATTTAAAATTGACAAGTTCCTGACAGTAAAGATCTAATTAGTCTACAAAGACTGTCTTCTTCTGATATCTGAGAAATGGAAGGGGCCTTGCAGGCAGAAGTAGAGATCCAGGGAGTCACAATGTCCATCTTGCCTGGGAAAAAGCATGGGGACCCAGAGTGTTTCACCTGGACATGGAGCAGCCACAATATTTACATATAAACTATGTACATTAATAAAGTTGGCATCTTATCTTAGAGCACGTTTCCTTTAAAAAAAAAAATTGATAATTAAATATGATATTTTTATTTTGCTAGTAGTGCAGTTAAAATCTGTCATTTTCCAATTGGTATTGCTAGGATTTGTGTATTTATATTTTATACTGAAGTGTGGACTGTAAATAAAAGGAAAATTGGTTCTTATCTGCTACTTTTTGTTCCTGGAATATCACAGATCAGCCCAGACAAGTGGGTTTTGCATCGCTACCAGCAGATGGAGGCAGAGAATAAAAACTTTTCAGGCACTGCTACATAATAGAGAGTGCCACCTGCAGTCCCTCAGTATTAACCTGTACCCAAGCCAAAATAGAAAATTGTCAAACTCAACTCAAATCCTCACTCCAGGGCAAGCAAAGAACCAACAGTTGGAACCCCTGAACTGGGAGACCTCACATCTAGGATAGGAACTGAAAACCCTTCAGTCCTATGGAACCAACCTATATCCACCTAAAGCATTCTGTACTATATACATACTGAATCAATAATGATCTTTCTAAAAAACAAGGGGCCAGGCTTCTGAACTGATCTATGGTATTCCAGGAGCGAAAATTAGCAGGTAAGAACCACATTTCCTTTCCTTTTCATACTCCAGATTAGTCCAGACAAGTGGGGCGTACCCAAGCTCCCCTATACTGGGCAGGAACCTGAAAAGCCTGCTCGTACTACACTTTTCCCAAATGCTGCCTCCTCCCACACCCAAAATCTAATCGGTAATGTTTAGTAAAAGTGTGACGTAATGACCATGTCGCTGTGACTCCCTGGATCTCTATTTCTGCCTGCAAGGCCCCTTCTGTTTCTCAGATATCACAAGAAGACAGTCTTTGTAGACTAATTAGAGTGATCTTTATTGTCAGGTACTTGTCAATTTCAGATTTCCTGCTGCGACACCAGCTGACACTCCCCCAGAAGGCTGCCTGCACAACCCCTCTGGAACCTTCTGACCTTTACAGAGATAAGCCGAAAAAATAGTTTCCTTCAACCAATGAGCAATCATGCCCTTAGATGCCTTACTTCCTTTCTTTGTTTCACTGAACAAGACAGATGATCTGAGTGCAAAAACTGTTAGTTATGTTAAGATAGTGCCATAGAGTCCAAACATCTAATAAACGAAGCTCTCTTGCATGTGGTGCCTCCGCCAACTGATGCGAAAACACCGAAAGCTCAACCACCTGGCTGATATGAAAGGAGAAGACAACCTTCGGTAAAAAAGAAGGAACTGTACACAACGAAATCCCATCATCCATAATTCATAGAAAAGGATCTCTACACAACAAAGCTTGAAGCTCCGAAATCCGCCTGGTTGAAAAAATCATCACCAGGAAAACTAACGTCAGTGTGAGGTCCTTCAAAGACGCAGTTTGCAAAGGCTCAAACTGAGATTCAGAAAGTATCCGTAGGACCAAAATAAGACTCCAGGATGGACACATTTTACAAACCGGTGGAAACAAGTGCTTTTCCCCCTTTATAAAACATAAGATATCCAAATGGGAAGACAACGGCCTTCCCTACAGCTTACCTCGAAAACATGCTAGAGCTGCCACCTACACTCAGAGCGAGTTGTAGGTCAGGCCCTTTGCTAAGCCCTGTTGTAAGAATGCTAAGATCTGCGGAATTGTTCACCCGGAAAGGTTCCAGACCTTCCTCCAAATACCAGGACTCAAACACTTTATGCACTTGCACATGGGCAAGCAAAGTGGATGGCCTCCTAGCCTGCATAAAAGTAGCAATAACTGGCTCCGAGAAACCTTTTAACTGCAATCTTCTCCTCTTAAAAGTCAAAGCCGCGACACAAAAGTGAACCGCCCAATCTGAGAAAATGGGCCCTTGCTGAAGTAACCCTGATGAGCCAATCTGATGGACTGTCTATAGTGAGATGAACCAGATCTGCAAACCATGTATGGCACAGCCCCTCCAGCACCACCCTTCCTGGGTGTCTCTCTATGCGTCGCAACACTCAACTTACGAAAGGCCATGGTGGGAACACATACAACAGGATTTCCGTCGGCCAAGGTTCCACTAGGGAATCAATCCCTTCCAAGCCGACCTCTCACCTGCAACTGAAGAACCACACCGCCTTGGCATTGCCTCGTGATGCCATCAGATCCAGCTGGGGGACTGCCCCACCTGGCCCGTATGAGGTTCAAGGCCTCCACAGATAACTCCCATTCCCCAGGATCCAACTGCTGCCTGCTGAAGTAATCTGCCTGCACATTGTTCACCCCAGCTACTTGAGATGGGGCTAACCCCACCAGATACCACTCTGCCCAGGCAAACACTTCCTGCATCTCCTGTGCCACCACGCGACTCTTCGTCCCGCCCTGATGATTGATATATAGCACCATTACCACCTTGTCTGAGAAAACTCTCACTGTCCGGTTGTGGACCTGTGGGAGGAAATAACACAACACTCTGCACACCACCCTTGTTTCCAACTGACTGAAAGACCAGGATACTTCCACTGTGACCAAAGACCTGGAGCCTTCGAAGCTGGCATCGGTGGTCACCATCACCCAGTCTAAAGTCTCCAGATCCACCCCTTTCTCCAAAATGCGACAAGATAGCCACCACGAGAGACTGGATCTGGAGTCCCCCTGCAGCGGTAACGGGCGTTGAAACTTCTCCAACAGCGGGTTCCAATGGGACAAAAGCACCTTCTAAAGCGGATGTATGTGCACAAACGCCCATAGCACCAATTCCAGCGTAGGTGCTATAGAACCCAGAACCTATAAATAATCCCAGGCATTGGGCACCACAAGGTGCTGCAGCCAAACCACCTACGCCTGCAACTTCAAAACCCTTTCCGAGGTAAAAAACAAAACAAAACAAAAAACACCTTGCCAAAACAGGTATCAGATCTAGCTCCCAGGTATTCCAATCTCTGGGATGGGACCAAGTGACTCTTTGCTAGGTTCACCACCCAGCCCAGAGATTACAACATCTCCAAGACCCTTCAAACCTACAAGAGAATATTATAACAAAGAACCGAAACATGTTAAGACTAATCATAAACTAAGTTTATAAAAAGATACTTTCTATGTTAAACCTTTTGGAAACTCTGTTAATCATCGAAACTTTGTAAACCGTTGTGATGGCGAAACCGAACGACAGTATATAAAACTCGATAAATAAATAAAATAAATAAACCAACTGACAGTATTCTTCCTCTGATTTCGCCCAGATGAGCTAGTTATCTAGAAAAGGTTGGACGAGAATCCCCTCCTTTCTCAGAGCTGCTGCCACTAAGGACATCACCTTCGTGAAAGTCCATGAAGTTGTCGATAGCCCAAAAGGAAGAGCTTGAAACTGGAAATGTGGATTTAGCACTATGAACCGTAGAAATTTCTGATATTCTGCACATATGGGGATGTGTAGATAGGCCTCCATCAAATCCAAAGATGCCAGAAACTTCCCTTGCAGACCGCCGCTATCACAGTCCATAAAGTCTTCATATGGAAATACGGAACTCTCAGCACCACATTTACCTTCTGTAGATCCAGAATGGGGCAAAAAGTTCCCTCCTTCTTGGAAACCACAAGGTAGATTGAGTATCTTCTTTGGCCCTGCTCCACTGATGATACTGGAACGATCATGTCTAACCCTTGAAGGTGATGCAATGTATCCCGAACCACCTCTCACTTGTTGCAGGACGTGATATAGGATACCATGAAGGCTTCCCTGATCGGACAAGAAAATTCTAAAGCAGAGTCATATTCTATCACCTCTAGGACCCATTGATCTGAAGTGATCCTGGTCCACTTCTCGTAAAAGCATGTCTGACAGCCTCCATAAGAGTGTGGACCACCCTAGCTTCATTGGAAAGATTTACCCCCTCCAGTCTCCTGACCGGAACTATCTCTTGGGGGTCTATGGGAGCCTCGTAAGGACTGCTGCCAGCCTGATCCCTGCTTTTGCAAGGACGTCGAAGAACTATTGATGGAGCGAAATCTCATATTCTAGAAATGGGCATGGGCCAGAAAAGTCTTCTTGCCACACTTCTTATCCTCCAGCCAACTTGTTCTTCTTTGACTCCCCCATATGCTTCATCAGCTGCTCCAAGTCTTCCCTGAACAGTAGTTTTCTTGTAAAAGGACGATGGCACTGCTGTAACTTGGACCATACATCCACTGACCAATTCCGCAACTACAGAAGTCTCCATGTTGCTATTGCCAAGACTATACTTCTGGCCGAAGTCCGGATCAAATCATACAGCGCATTCACCACATATGCAACCCCAGCCTCCAACCAGGCTGCCCGCTTAGGATTGCCTGCCGAGGTAGACTCCTTCTCCTGAGACTTCTGCATCCAGCGTATACAGGCTCTTTGCATCAGTCTACCACAGACTGCCGCTCAGAGACTTAAAGCTGAGACCTCAAACATCCTCTTCAACTGAATTTCCAGCTTTTGATCCTGGGCATCCTTCAGAGCAGCTGACTCCGCCATTGGGATTTTGTTTTCTTGGTCACTGCCAAGACCGAAGCATCTACCTTGGGCAACAGCAAAAGCTCCAAAGTATCCTCATCAATGGATATAACTTTGCCATTGGCCTGGCTACCTTGAGTCCTGTCTCAGGAGTATCCCACTCCCGGCTCACCAGCTTCTTCACCTTCTTAGGCAACGGAAAAGCCTTTGGAGGACCCCGCAGCCCATCCAGGACCGGATCCACCCCTTTATTATCTGACTCCTTCTGGAGGACCTTGATCCCCAGCTCTACCAGAACCTGAGGAATAAGAGGCCTCAACTCCTCCCTGTGGAATAGCTGGACCACTCGAGGGTCATCCCCTTGCGCAATGGGAACCTCTTCCGAGTCAGACAAAACCTTGTTTTCATCCTGATCCATTCTTATGGTCTCATCTCCTGGATCATCCCCAGGATCATCATCTAGACCATCTTACAGCTCATCAGATCCCTCCGAATCCATACAGTCTTCAACTCCCGCAGGATGGTCAAGACCCAAACTGTGGAGAAGGGCCCTGACCCTCCGGCCGGGGCCACCCTAGATCTCTTAGAGAGCCACTGAGGTTTCTGGTTCAGGGGGCGATTATCCCCTGCTCCCGTCTTGGCCAGATAGGCCTTGTGCAGGAGCAAAACAAACTCCGTTGAAAAATCCTCCTCATCACTGGCTCTGTCGTCTGGCGTGACCTCCTCAGGCTCCCTTTCCCCCTCCTGATCGACCAAATCAGTCTGGACCACAAGAGACAACAGAGAGGGGGAATCTCTGGGCTCCCTAGAAACTCTGGCAGACTGAGCATGCCCAGCCTGCTGCTATCCGCGCATCCATGTGAGGTCCCCTTCAGTTTCGTAATATAGCAAAAATACGAGCGAGAAAAATAACATAACAAAATTAAGTTGAACCCAACATCGTGGGAAGGCTGGCGGCATTCCTGAGGACTAACATCCTGCTAAACTAGAAGAACACCTGTTACAGGTAAGCAACTGCGCTTTCTCCTAGAACAAGCAGGATGGTAGTCCTCACATGTGAATGACTGCAGAGCTTCAGACTGCCCCGTTCGACCAGAGAGACCACAGTAGCCAAACAAGGTGCTAACGGGCACAACACAACTGCGGTGCTGTGGGGAAAACAGGTGCATTACTTTGGCCCCAGATCTAGATCTGTAGGCTCTTGAAAACATGGTCCTTTTAGTTGGACCTTGGAGCCCTGTACCACAGGACCAGTCTAGTGACATGCAGTTTCAGTAACAACGTACAGCAGTATGCATCTAACCTTTACACCATAGTGCTTGAGGATTACCTGTTTGGATTCCTAGCTGGCCAGTTTGAGAAGATGCTGCCATGAAATCCAGATCCCAAATAGGAGAATTGTTGCTATACACTTCTTCCTCTAACATGGACAGAAATCTAGATATAGAAAAGAAAAGATGAACTCCAAATAATAAAGTGAACATGCTCCACACATTACAACCTCCTTGAAAAATGCCCTGAGGGGGTTTTCATCTCACTGTTGGACAAAGACTTGGGTGAATACTTTCTGAGCCTCTGACTCCATGTAAAAACCAAAATAAAGGGATGTTTTTAAAAAACTTGCAGTTAATTCATGAGAACTCATGGCAAAAAATGGAAGGTCCTTTAGCCTAGGCCTAATTAAACATGAATGAACACAGCTATTTCTACTATGAAAGTGGGCAAGTGATGCTTGTTGAGCACTAGCCCACTAGCACAGTAAAATCTAACTGTGTTCATTCATGGATACATGTGCATGCAGAGTGAAGTCAAACAAAAGAAAGAGGAAGGACAGAGCAGGTTATGCTTTTTACTGCATTCAGAAGAAACCTGTTCAGCTGAGATCATTGCTCCCTGTACCACACACTGCAGTGCGCTATGTAATACTCTGGCCCAAAGATAAGATGGAAATTAATGATGTCATTATTATACAGTAATTTACCAGAGAAAAAAAAAAACAATTTAAACACTGAGAAGGGTATTTTACAATTAAAAAAAAAAAAAAAAGAGTAAAAAAATGAAGTCAAACTCTTGCTGACATCACTATACCCCATGGCAAGAATTTCATGCCAAACCTGGGCATAAGCGCTTCCCCCTCCCCTTTCAGGAGATGACTACTTCTAGGCTGTGAATAATAATAATAATAAAAAATCATATTTGGGCTAATACATTAGTTGGTGAATGAGTATGGATACAGGAAAGCTCAGGTAAGACAGTGTCTCGGGTCATTTTTATTGTGATCAAGCATTATTCAGAGCTCTTTTGTTCACAAACCAGACCAAAGTATTTTAAATTAGCCAGCAAGTCAGTGAGATGGAAATCCTCTCCGAGAATAGTACTATACCTCCTCAAAAGCAGAAAATAACTTTAAAAAAAGAAACCCTTTTTCTGCATTAGTGCTGCAAACCCTAAAGGAGCATTTCAACCCAGCCAACTTCTTGCAATTGCTAGATTCAAATGTTTTTATAATTTGTACATCTGTGTTTAAATTACCCCCAAATTACCTTTAAGCTTGACGGACAACCGTGTGCATATCCCTATAATCTTTAATCCAAATGTTTTCAGGAAGATTTAAAAAAAAAAAAAAAATTGTTGTTTCCCAGTTCCTAGAGAGATATTTTGGGGAAATTCATTTTTGCAAAACAGAAAAGCAAATTTGCTTACCTGTAAACAGGGTTCTCTGAAGATAGCAGGATAAATTAGCCACAATATGTGGGCAACAATTGACAGCACAGACACAGACCCAGCTCTCAGAGCTCAGTAAAGATTTTATTGAGCATGTATGGAAGTTCTTGTATGCATACGCTGCCTCCTGAGTCCATCAGTCTTTTCCAGAACTTAAGCTTAAGCAACACAGTCGACTGTCCAGGGAGGTGTGCTGGTATTAAGCATGTCTAACATCTTGCTGTCTATACAGACCACTGCACACAGGCAAACAAACTTGTTTCCTCTGTCGACAAGCAGGTATGAGTTATCCATGACAAGTAGGGAATCCCAAGCTGAGGGTTGGTTACATTGCGGAGCAATCACTAAAGTCAACCTGGTCCCACCAGGTGGAGAGTGGACTACCGCGTGAATAGGAGCGCAGAGCTGCTTGTCCGAAGTTCCTGTCACCTCGGGACATGCTGTCCAGAGAGTAATGGGATGTGAAGTTGTGTACAGATGACCAAGTAGAAGTTTTACATATGCGTTCAATGGTAGCAGCTTTCAGATGAGCTACCATGATTCTCACTTGATGAACCCTGGCAATGTCTGTAATATATAAGCCTGCCAGCGCATAACATAGTAACATTGTAAATGATGGCAGATAAAAACCTCAATGGTCCATTCAGTCTGCCCCCATGCAGAAATGTTGCACCAGTTTCTTCAATTATATCTTCTAGTCCAGTGTTTCCCAACTTTTCAAGATCAAGGCACACCTACATTAACAAAAATGTTGTATGGACACCAAACTCCACAAGGTAGGCAGTGCTGACATGAAGAGGATTTACATGGCCAAAAGAAGAGCTAGGGAAGCAATAAAAGCACCACCACAGTCTCTCCTCCAAATTATAAAACAAAGGGAATTGGAGGGGGGGGGGGGAGATGCACATGAACCCATCACGATGGACCAGCTCCCTCTATGTGTAAGTGCAAGAGGAGGAGGAAGTCAGTGTGGTGCAGGCAGCTGGGCTCAGTTACTTATCTTGACAGCCACATGTGGCTGCCAAAACTCCTTCACTGTTGTTGCTCCCACACTCTGTTAGTCACATTAAGTGTGCGCTCTTCCGCTCTCATTCAGCCTAGGACTAAGTCATGCTGGAAGGACTCAAAGGAAAAGGCTCAGAAGCAGGAAGATGAGGAGATGCTGTGTGCGTGGCACAAAGTGGGGCCTAGCTATTCATGCCATTAATTACCACACTCCAGGGCTCATGTTATAGCTAGGAAGAAGCAGCACGCATGATTACACATGTTCTCAGAAAAGAGCTCCTACATATTTAACAGACACCAATGGTTGTTCTTGTTACTGCAAGGTGCTAAGAGCAGAGCCTGGGTGCTGGCCCGGATCTGAGCATCATGCAGTGGTGACTTTTCCATAGCACACCTGAGCAGGTCTGAAGGCACACTGGTTGGGAAACATTACTCTAGCCACATGGCATCTTCTATGTTTATCCCATGCCTTTTGAATTCCATTACTGTTCTTGTCTTCAACATTTCTTCCAGGAGGGAATTCCATGCATCCACTACATTTTCAGTGAAGAAATATTTTCTAATGTTGTTCTTTAATCTACTCCCTTGGAGTTTCATATATTGACCCCTAGTTCTACAGCTTCTTTTCCATTGGAAAAAGGCTTGCTTTTTATTAATAGCTTTTAGGTATTTAAAAGTCTGTATCATATCTCGTCTCTCCTCTCCTCCAGGGTACACACATTTAGGTCCTCCATCTCATATCTTTTGGTGCAGATCCTTCACCATTTTGGTTGCCTCTCTCTGGACTGCTTTTATCCTGTCTCTATAAGTTTTGAAATACCATCTCCAGAACTGAACACAGTACTCCAGATGAGGGCTGACCAATGACCTATACAAGGACACTATCACGTTTTTCCTGCTGGTATGCCTCTTTCTATGCAACAGTGTGCTATACAGTCTGCTAGCTAATTGGACAGAGTTTGTTTAGCAATTGCCTTTCTCAGTCTACTGGGATCAAAGGACACAAGCAGTTGAGAAGCTTGATGGCGAGTTCAAGTCCTCTTTAGGTAATATGCCATGGCCCTCTTACAGCCAAAGGAGGTAAGAGCCTATTCTCCTTTATGAGCATGCGGTCTTGGAAAGAAGAACAATAGTTTGATTAATACAAAATATAGGCACCACTTTTAAAAGGAACTTGGAGTGAATTCGTAAAACCATCCTATTATGAAAAAACTGAAGGTGTCATGAATATGAAACCAGAACCTGTAGTTCACTTATTCTTTGTGTCGAAGGGACAGTCATGAGAAACACTTTCCAGGCAAGAAATTCTAAGTCCACCTCCCTTCATCCAGTCAGGCTAGTCCACAGAAGTGGAATGTACCAAAGCTACTCCCTCATAGGTTTTGTGAGTTGTACTAGGACTACACTGAAATCCCCAGGAACTGGTTTTGAATGCCACAGTCCTTTCATGAATTTTCAAATAAGAAATGGAAAGAGATTGGAGCCCCTTTCATAAGAACATAAGAAATTACCATGCTGGGTCAAGACCAAGGGTCCATCAAGCCCAGTGGCCAAACCAGGCCACAAGAACCTGGCAAGTACCCAAACACCAAGAAGATCCCATGCTACTGATGCCAGTAATAGCAGAGGCCATTCCCTAAGTCAACTTGATTAATAACAGTTAATGGACTTCTCCTCCAAGAACTTATCCAAACCTTTTTTAAACCCAGCTAACTAACTGCACCAACCACATCCTCTGGCATTAAATTCCAGAGCTTAATTGTGCACTGAGTGAAAAAGAATTTTCTCCAATTAGTCTTAAATGTGCTACTTGCTAACTTCATGGAGTGCCCCCTAGTCCTTCTATTATCTGAAAGTGTAAATAACCGATTCACATCTACTCGTTAAAGACCTCTCATGATTTTAAAGACCTCTGTCATATACCCCCTCAGCTTCTCTTCTTCAAGCTGAACAGCCCTAACCTCTTCAGCCTTTCCTCATAGGGAAGCTGTTCCATCCCCTTTATCATTTTGGTTGCCCTTCTCTGTACCTTCTCCATCGCAACTATATCTTTTTTGAGACGCAGCGACCAGAATTGTACACAGTATTCAAGATGCGGTCTCACCATAGAGTGATACAGAGGCATTATAACATTTTCCGTTTTATTAATCATTCCCTTCCTAATAATTCCTAACATTCTGTTTGCTTTTTTGGCTGCTGCAGCACACTAAGCAGTCAAAAAACCAAACAAAATGTTAGGAATTCATCTGCTGTGATATGCCATCACAGCACTTAGATGAACTTTGACTGAAAAGATGCTAAGACCCGAGGGCAAGAGACAGAATAGATACTGAAGCAAGTCCCTCGGGCCACAAGAGAAAAAACTGAGCTGATTGTGTAAGTTCTAAGTTTTATTAAAATAAATAAAATATATAGGGGCCTGCCCATTTAGGGGGTTTGGGAAAATAATTCTGCATGTTAGCAATCAATTAGTGGCCTCACAAAAGTAAGTGCAAAATTAACCCTAAGTTAAATTAAAAGAAACAGGTGGTCTATTATTACATAACAACACAGTAACGACGGCAGATAAAGACCAAAAGGTCCATCCAGTCTGCCCAACAATTTGCTTATGGTAGTAACTGCTGCTCCATGCAGGTTATGTCCATGCAGTCTGTTAAGGGTAGTAATTGCCATTCCATGCAGGTTACTCCCATGTGTTCCATTAAGGATAGTAACTATCGTTCTGTGCAGGTTACCCTCATGCATTCCAGTAAGGAACACATGAGGGTAACCTGCACGGAACCTGCATGTGTTCCGTGCAAATTACCACTATGCATTCCATTAAGGGTAATAACTGCTGTTCCATGCAGGTTATCCATGCATTCCATTAAGGGTAGGAAAATATTGTTTTTTGTACCAGAAAGGGTAGAACAAGAATGTGATTTAGGTCAAATCTTTATCATCTGCACACAAAACAATGGTGAAATTACTACATACCTGATAATTTCCTTTCCTCTAGAACAGTCAGGCTAGTCCACACAAGTGGGTTATGCACGCTTATCAGCAGATGGAGACAGAGATAAAGAGCTCATTGATGTCAGCCCTCACATGTCTCTACACTAACATCAGAGTGTCAGTAAATTCTCCAAAAGATAAACTGTGGACAACTTTAAGACCTGCAACAATCCTTCATTAATGTCTCCTCTTCTTTCACTCTTTTTTTTTTTCATAAAAGCAAGAAATCTAAACAGACAACGGCAAACAAGGCAACATAGGGAAACTAATATCCCTCACACTTACCAACATACAAGGAATCCACCTCCTTCCATGTCCATCCTGAAATACTGAAAAGCAGCATTTGGAGGGAGTATGGACTAACCTGACTGTTCTAGAGGAAAGGAAATTATCAGGTAAGTAGTAATTTCACCTTCCCTTCATCCAGTCAGGCTAGTCCACAGAAGAGGAATGTACCAAAGCTACTCCCTCATAGGGCGGGATGCTGCTCTAGCCCCCCCCCCGCAACATAGCTGAGGCAAAGGTCTTATCCTCCTTAACCTGGACATCAAAAACAGAAATGCCTGGAAGAGAAGCAACAACAACTAAGCTGCCACTCATCAAAGCCCTTGATGGAGACACCTATCACAGCAGCTCCATCCAAGAAGCAGCCAATACTCTCATGGAATAAGGGCAAATTCTTTTTGGCAAGGGAACAATAATGTCCATATAGGCATCCGTCACCTCTATAATCCAGTGGGCTGTGGAACTCCAAGAGACATCAATTGAAACTCTACATATAATGTAGCCTGCGCACTCGTAAAATGAGCTCTAATCTGTTTTGGTACTGGCACCTCAGAAACCACATAGACTGCCGCAATCACTTCCTGAAACCAATGCACCAATGTTACATGAACAGCTGCCTCTCCTTTCTTCAGGCCACATGGAGAAAACAGGGATGATTCAATCCCTGAAGGGTAGTGGTAACCTTAAGACGTGGTAAAGGGCCGAAGAAGCACCCACTGTTGTAGCTTCCTTCACTTGACCAGCAAAAGCAAAGAAAATCGACTGATGCTCATGAAATGCCAAGACGAACAAAAAAGGAAGGCACTGTATGAAACTGCCAGGAAGAGGATTGGAGCCAACCCCAATTAAACCTGCACTTTCAGTTTATCAAGAGCCAGAAGCCAGCTTTTTAGCCAGATCATCCTGGAGAAAAAGCCATGATTAGAAGTACCGAGGCTTGACTTGGAACACACCGCCACTCTGAGCACCAAACCGCACAAACTCCAGAGACTGAGGAAAACATGAATGGAGAAGGTTCCACACCTTCAAGCAAGGCCATTATACAGCCAAGGAACAAACTCTCGACCAAACATGCCCTTTCAAGGGCCAGATTATAAGACAAAAAAGATCTGGAGTCTCATGAAATATGGATACCTGACAAACAAAACTTTTTGCCCTGGAAGGCAAAGAGGACTACTGAACAACCAATGTCAAAGATCTACTCACTGTGGCCCCAAGGCCAGATTGGGGCTACCAGAAGAACGAGGCCTGAATGGCCCACTATTTTCTGAAGCACCCTGGGAAACATAAGCCACAAAGAAAATACATCTAACACTTCCTCCAGTGGCCAATCTTGCACTACAGCATTGATGCCAGCTAAACAAGGATCTTTTGGGCAATGTGAAACTGGTGCCTAGTTGTACCCATATTGCTTGCCACCAAATCCAGACTCGGTTGACTCTATCTGTAAGAAACAGAGTAAAGGACTCATCTGACAGGCAACACTACCCCATGCCCCTAGCATTGCAAATTAAATAAATGGTCTCATTGGTGTCCACTCCTGCTACATAAGCTGTCAACCAAGTCTGTAGCAACTGAAACGCTCATGACAAAAGAGCAACCATCTTTAGAGAAACCTGTAGACTCTGAGTGCACCTTGGAATTTTATGCATGCTACCTCCCTGATCTTATTCATCATCACTTATACCACCCAACCAAACAACTGAGTGGAAACTTTAGAAGCGCTATCTAAAAGACTCACACTGTCAGATGAATGATGGACCAGCTTGTCTTTTCAGAAGATCACTGGCCCCAAGCCACAAGCTCCTGACAATGAGGTTTACAGATTCTCATCTTCGGTCACCACTGTCCAGGTGTATGGCACCAATGCCTTCCCTCTGACCACATGCTCGCGCTGCAGCTATCAATACAATCTCTTTCTATCTGTCCTGGGAAAGGTTATGAGACTGGAAAATACCAACAAGAGAACAAGGCCTTCTGAAGTGTCCTGACCCCCGGAACCAAGTCCAGTGTCATCATCCTAGAATCCAGGGACTAAATATAGATCTATACCATTTGAAGGATCACCTTCTGCAACTCTTTATGGGATCCAACAGCTTCTGGAGCCACCGCTCTGGAAGGAACTCCTGGTTCAGATCTGTATCAAATCAAGCTCCCAGATAAACTAGGTTCTACAAAGGTCAGAAGCCGAGAAGCCCACACACTCTCTTGAAGGACATCGCTCTTATCAGTCCATTGTTCACAAAAGGGCATACCTAAAATTCTTCCTTGTGCCCTCTCGAAACCCCTTGCAAGATTTCTCAGACTGATATGCGACCAAGGGACAGAGCCTGAAACTGGAAAGAAATATCAACCCAGAACCTCAGATATCAAGAAGTGCTGATAAACCACCTGCGTTAGACTGTGAAGAACAAACTTCCGTATGACCTAAGGCCAGAAGGCCTTTACAGAAACAGACCACCTTTGAAACACATTAACCCCCATAAGGCACCGGAGCAAAAGGTATGTATTTCAAAGCTGGGCTCACTTTGGAAATGAACAAAAACCAAGGCTCCCCTCCCAAACGCCTTGCACTGTCTTTGAAGACTGGTACTGGCGGATTCATTCCTATCTTCTTCCTAGACCAGATAGAAAAACTAACCAAGGCAGTACAGGGATAAAATTTGCTCACCAGAGAGATCTAAGTGCATTCAGGGGGAAGAGGTGGACTATGGAGGAGGAGCATCATTTATTTATTTATTTATTTATGTATTTAAAATAGGTGCCTGCTAACCAACCATAACAGTCTGCATCAGTGTTTCTCAACCAGTGTGCTGTGGCACACTGGTGTGCTTCGGATTTGATTAGGTGTGCCATGGAAAAGAAACCATTGCCTGATGCTCGGATCCAGGCCTGCACCTGGGCACTGCTCTCAGCACCACAGCAAAAAGAACCAGCAGTGGCTCTTAAGTGTGTAAGAGCTCTTTTCTGAGAATGTGTAATCATGCATGCCTCTTCCTAGATACAGCATGAGCCCTGGAGAATGGTAATTAATGGGCAGCATACAAGGAACAGATAGCTGAGCTCTACTTTGTGCTTCACACAGAGTGCACATTGCACCTTTTTATCTTCCCCTTCCTGAGTTTCCTTCTTTAAGTCCTTCCAGCCTCTGTCCTATCTCCAGGCTGAGTGAGATGGGCTGAGTATGCACTGTAACTAACCAAGCCAGCTGCCCCTCTCATTTCAAAATCTGTAACAGGGTGGACAGCCAGGAAAGAGTGGAAAACATGAGGAGGGATCTAGCAAAGCTCAAGGAATGGTCTAAGGTCCGGCAGCTAAGATTTAATGCTAATAAATGTAGAATAATGCATTTAGGATGCAAAAACCCAAGGGAAATGTACAGTATTGGAAGTGAAATTCTTCTAAGCAAAGGAAGATTAGGATCTGGGGATAACTGTATCTGATGATCTTAAGGTGGCCAAACAGGTGGATAAAGCGATGGTAAAAGCCAGAAAGATGCTTAACTGCATAGGGAGAGTAATGGTCAACAGAAAAGGGAGGTGATATTGCCCCACAGAAGTCTCTGGTGAGACCTCACTTGGAATACTGTGTACACTTCTGGAGACCGCACCTTTAAAAGGATAGAGTTGGTCCAGAGGGTGGCTACTAAAATGGTCAGTGGTCTTTATTATAAAGCATATGAGGATAAACTTAATTATCTAAACATGTATACCCTAGAGGAAAGGTGAGATATGACAGAGACATTCAAATATGTCAAAGGTTTCCATGCACAGGAGGTTAGCCTTTTTCAATGGAAAGGAGACTCTAGAACAGGGGTCGGAAACCCATGGCTCGCGAGCCAGATATGGCTCTTTTGAGGGCTGCATCTGGCTCGCAGACAAGTGTCGCCACACTTTCCCGCTGACCCAGCTGCTCCCCGGTCCTCTTCCGCCCGGGCTTAAAATGCTATCAGCCCGGGCGGAACGCGGCAGGACAGCTGGAGTCAGCGGCACCGGCGTGCTCTCTTCTTCCCCCCCCCCCCCCGCAGCCCGCAAGAGGAAGTGGAGAGTATCGGGTGCGTGCGCGGCAAGAAGAGGCCACGCTAGTGCGCTCGGCATCGGCCCGAAGAAAAGAAGACTGCAGCGCGGCTCGGAGGAAAATGAAGAGCTTCAACCGCGGCCGATGGGACTCCGCCTCCGCGAGGGTTGAAAATGAAGAGGTTAGTGTTGGGAGAAGGCTGCTGCTGCCGCGAGTTCCCGGGGTGGGGGAGAGAGTGAATGAGCGAGCAAGCTGTGTTTGCTCACTCATTCACTCTCTCTCTCCCCCACCCCGGGAACTCGCGGCAGCAGCAACAGCCTACTCCCAACGCTAACCTCTTCATTTTCAGCCCTCGCGGAGGCGGTGTCCCATCGGCCGCGGTTGAAGCTCTTCATTTTCCTCCGAGCCGCGCTGCAGTCTTCTTTTCTTCGGGCCGATGCCGAGCGCACTAGCGTGGCCTCTTCTTGCCGCGCACGCACCCGATACTCTCCACTTCCTCTTCTGGGCCGCGGGGGGGGGGGGGGGGGGGGGCTGTGTGTGTGTGAGAGAGATTGTATGTATGTGAATGATTGAGAGCCTGTACATGTGAAAGAGAGTATGTCTGTGATTGAGAGCCTGCCTGTGAGAGAGAGAGAGCATGAATGTAAGTTTACCATTGGGAACCTGTATGTGTAAGTTTGTGATTGAAAACCTGTTTGTGTGAAAGAGTATGTGTGTATGATTGAGATCCTTTGTGTGTGAGAGAAATCATGTGTATGTATGATTAAGAGCCTGTGTGTATAAGTAAGAGAGAGATCATGTGTGTCTGTGTGTGATTGAGAGCTGGTTTAGGTGATGGAGCACGTGAGTATGTGATTGAGAGCCTGTGTGTAAATGAGAGAAAGAGAGGACATGTTTGTAAGCATGTGAATGAGAGTCTGTGTGTGAGAGAAAAAGACAGCATGTATTTATGTGATTGAAAGCCTGTGTGTGTGTGTGTGTGTAAGTGTGAAAAGATTGACAGCATGTGTGTAAATGTGTAATTAAGAGCCTGTATAAGTGAGAGAGAAAAAGCATGTGTATATGTGAGTGACTGAGAGCATGTGTGTATAGGTGTGTCATTGAGAGCCAGTGTGAGAGAGAGCGCTGGTATGTGACTGAGAGAGGAGAAAGTTCCAAGCAAACCACCCCGCCTCCTGCTAATTCAGAACAATCTCAGGACACCTGGATATCAAACGTTCCCAGGTATGCAGAGCAAAAAAATGTTTGTATCCTTATTATTTTTCATTACTGGGTCTTTGTGTCTGCTATTTTGAAATATTTTGTTGGTATCTGGAAATGTTTTATATGAGTTTTTAATTATTGGATATTCCACTCATCAGCTGTTTCGAAATATGTTCTTTTTGTTAGTACAGTTACTGCTGATGATTTTATATTTCTTGATTTGTTTTATAAGGATGGGTGATGTTTCTTTTTTCCTTTGTTACACTGCATACAGAGACTCTGGCTTGTTGCAGTTTTCAATTCAGTTTTTTCTGCATGCTTCTTGTTATGCGTTTTGGTCTCTTTATTCTATGTTAGGTGAGGGACAGCACGTGATTCAGGTGAGGTTTTCTGCTGGCGTGTAGTTTCTGTGTAGGACTCTATAGCAGCCTGACTTGGTCCGTTTTCCTAATAGGAGATGTATTGGTGTCTTAAGGCCTGGTGTAATATTTTCAGAGACTTATTGTACTTTAAAAGTGTGATCTTACATAAAATACACACATTTACTTGTATTTAGTTTTAAACATATTGTATAGCTCTCATGGAATTACATTTTAAAATATGTGGCGTTTATGGCTCTCTCAGCCAAAAAGGTTCCTGACCCCCTGCTCTAGAACAAGGGATCATGGGATGAGGCTGAAAAGGGGAAGTCTCAGGAGTAACCTTAGGAAATATTTCATTACAGAGAGGGTGGTAGATGTGTGGAACAGACCCCCAGTGGAAGTGGTGGAGACAAAAAACAATATCTGAATTCAAGAAAGTATGGGATAATTACAGGGGATCTCTAAGGAAGTGATGAGAATTATAATGCTAAATTGATTGGGCGGATTGGCAGATTGGATGGGCTATACAGTCTTTTTCTGCTGTTATGGTTCTATTTTTCTCCTGCACTTGAATATAGAGGGAACTGGCACATTGTGATGAATTTGTCTCTGTCCCGTCTTTCCTTTTTTGTTTTAAAATTTGGAAGAGTCTGATGGGGCTTTAATCTTCCCCAGCTTTTCTTGTGATCATACAAGTCCTCTCCATGTCAGCAGTGTCTGCCCTGTGGATGCTGGTGTGCCACACAACAGTTTGGTTAATTTAGGTGTGCCTTGGGCTTGAAAAGGCGGGGAAACACTTGTCTACATCTTCAAACCAGTGTGAATCAAATCTCCATACATCTGGAGCA
Organism: Rhinatrema bivittatum; assembly: GCF_901001135.1. NCBI lineage: Eukaryota > Metazoa > Chordata > Amphibia > Gymnophiona > Rhinatrematidae > Rhinatrema > Rhinatrema bivittatum. Next base: position 232,900,581 of record NC_042616.1, on the reverse strand, counting down.
TAAGAGCACCAGAGTTGGCAGAGCCTTTGAGCTCATGCAGGTAATCCCTAGATCCACAGTCTGCAGGCCCTTAAATTCCACTATGGGCTTCGCCAGTAACTACTCACTATGCAGCTTTCCCTCCTCCACTCAACAGGGAGGTAACAGCGGACAGACTCCTTGATACTTCTATCCTAGAAGCGGGCCTAACGAATGCCCACCATCACTTAGGTAGCCTTAGGCCCAGCTACATACTCAACACTAGGGCCAGAATTGAGGGGGGATGGGAGGGGAGACCCCCACCTTCATCTCATTCCCCCTTGACTGCAAGATGGCTGTTGAGGTAGAAGATAAGGCAGTATAAACTGGGGTATCCCCCATAATCCTGGACCCTCCGTGGCCACGAAATCATGGGCCATCAAATCTCTCCCGACTATAGCATAGGTATGGCACACTTGCCAGAGGCAACCTGATCTACGCTCGCCACACAGCATTCAGAGCAGAATGTCTCCCGCACTTACAATTTGACTGGCACCAAATTCCTGGAACTGCTCCTGCAGCAACAGAGATTTTAGTTTTTGATTCTCATTCTGACCAACAGTCATAAAACCCCCCTCAGTCGGGCCCTTAACTTTTCGTTGCCACAGTACACTGCTGCTGAAGGAGAGAGAGAGCACTAGAGACGGAGTCTTACCGGGGGTTTGTTTTTTTTTGTTAACTTTGTTCAAAAGTGATGGTGGGGAGAAAAAAGCAGGGGAAGACAATCACTCTGCACACCCAAGGCCCTCACTGGCAGAACAAAGGGAGTCGGCTATCACCTCTGGAGATCCCTAAACACAGACCATCTTCAGGGAAGGCAGGGACTCTTGCACCGCAGAAAAGGAAAAACCATCTGTCACCTCAGGAGCACAAAATAGAACTGCAGTTCACCAAGAAAGGCCAAATCCACAGTTCCTTCTGCACTTTTTTTTTTTTTTTTTTAAAGCGCCACCGTAAAAGGCAATATCTCCTTCTCATTCAAGGAAGTCAGCAGAAGAGAGGGGAACACCAAGCCTCTCCCCCCAAAACCTCAAACTTGCTCAGATGAGGGAGGGAATTCATAATGTCATCTCAAGAGCTGTCTTATCCAACAGGATCAGGGTTCTGCTGAACTAAGGGAGTGAGCATTGGCTAATATTCCACCAAATCAAGCTCAATTGAGAAAGGGGAAAACATCCTTTCACTCTAGGAGCCATCCGCTAGTCTTTCTTCATGATCATCCAGCCTAGCCAGGCCACAGTCCACCATTTGCTGGAGACAGAGAATACTGGCGGCTGATGTCAGTGCAGAGGTATATGAGGGGTGACATCAGCAATCTCTTGATCTCTGTCTCCATCTGCTGGTATGAGTGCATAACCCACTTGTGTGGATTAGCCTGACTGGACAAACAGTAAAAGTAAATTTCAGGAGAACCTCGATTGGTAGCATCTTATTAGATCCTTGTGGTAATTATTTCTATTTGGTCTAGCTGATTTTTATACTTTATGCAACAAGATTCTACAAAAGGAATCACAAAAAGGAGTCACACTAAACTACACACCTCACAGATGTTCAAGGCCTGGGGGCCCAGTCTCACCCTGCCACCATTAACGTGGTGGCGGGAGGAGCATCAGTCCTCAGTTGTATTTTGTTTAGGCGCGCGTAGATAGGGGCGTCGTGCTTTGGGAGCTATTGCAGTTTGTATACAATTTTTTTTTAAATGCAGCTTGTTGACTGGCTCCCCGCAGCATGGGAGGTTTTTAAGTGGGTTTTGCAGGCTCCGTGGGGTCAGTTTGGTGGGAAGAGGCAGTGGGGTGGCGTTTTTTTCCCTCCCTCCATCCCTGTTTCATGTGCAATGCGTATGTTTGTTATTGTGCAGGTATATTATCGCAATTTTGGAGGCAGAAACCAAGCCCAAATTGTCAACTGTTAATATTGTAAGTTGTTAAGGGGGGTAGCAATGGGGAGGGGTGTCTGCTAAAGAGGTGGCCAGTGAGTAGCGGGGGACAACTGCTCAGGCTGTACACTCACCCTTGCTGGGATGTGGCGGGGTGAGGAATATTTGGAGGACTGTAACTCAGTATGTCACTGGAGGTGTGGTGGCATGCAGGCTGGGTGGGGGGGGGTGTTGAGGGGGCGCACTGTATAATATTTATGTTTGTTTGGGCTCAGTTTGTGTTGTATTTCTCAATAAACTGCGACCTTTTGTAAAACCATATATTGAGTGTTGTATTTTGTGAGGGGGGGGAATGATGTGGATGCTCAAGTCCCGCCTTACCCATATTAATATATATACATATGGTTTTCTGAAAGGATAGCAAAATTGCTTACCTTGTAATAGGTGTTATCCCAGGACAGCAGGATGTAGTCCTCACATATGGGTGACATCATCAGATGGAACCCTGATACAGAAAACTTCTATCAAAAGTTTCTAGAAACTTTTGGCTGGCACACTGAGCATGCCCAGCATGCCATGATATTCTCAGCCACAGGGGTCTCCCTTCAGTCTCATTTGTAGCATTATGCGTGAGCTAAAAAAATAAAATAATAAAACGTAATGGACCCAACTCCCCTGGGTGGCGGGTGGGTTCTGTGAGGACTAAATCCTGCTGTCCTGGGATAACACCTATTACAAGGTAAGCAATTTTGCTTTATCCCAGGATAAGCAGGATGATAGTCCTCACATATGGGTGATTAGCAAGCTACAGGCTGAGTCATTCTTGCATTATACCAACAGCATACAACTTGTGTAACAAGTACAACAACGGGTCTACTGCTGGAAAAAATGAGGCAGCCTGAAATCACAGCAGGATGGGTGTAGAAGGAGTTGGTGTTATACTGGAAATAAGTTCTTTAAGACAGATTGTCCAAAGGCTGAATCTTTTCGTCCTTCTTTATCCAAACAATGAGCTGCAAAGGTGTGACGGGAACTCCATGTTGCAGCTTTACATATGTCAAGAATGGGCACTGAACTATAGTGTGCTACTGATGTAGACAGCCCTTACCGAGTGTGCTTTTACTCGCACCTGGAGAGGAATTTTTGCTTTTTCATAACAGAATTCAATACAGTCTGCTAGCCAGTTGGAGAGAGTCTGTTTTCCTACCGCAACTCCTGATTTATTTTTGTCAAAAGAAACAAAGAGTTGGGTGGATTTCCTCTGGATCGCCGTGCGGTTCAGGTAAAAAGCTAGCGCACGTTTACAGTCTAAGGTGTGTAAGACTGTCTCTCCCTGGTAAGAGTTAGGTCTTGGAAAGAAAGTAGGCAAGACTATTGACTGATTGATGTGAAAATCCATTACTACTTTTGGTAGGAATTTGGGGTGAGTGCGAAGGACTACTCTGTCATGCAGGAAACTTGTGTAGGGTGAGTATGTGATGAGAGCTTGCAACTCACTGACCCTCCTAGCCGATGTAATGGCTACTAAGAAAACTACTTTTCATGTAAGAAAGTTTTCATGACAGGAATGTAAAGGCTCGAACGGTGACCGCATGAGTCTCGTCAGTACTATATTTAGGTCCCATTCAGTGACCGGTGGTCGAATGGGAGGCTTAAGGTGAAGTAAGCCTCTCATAAACCGACATACTAGGGGTTGCGCTGTTATTGGCGCATCCCCTATTCCCTTGTGGTATGCCGCTATGGCACTTAGGTGTACCCTTACAGAGGATGTCTGGAGACCAGAATCCGAAAGGTGGCATAGGTAATCTAATAAAGAAGGAGTGGGGCAAGAGAAAGAGTCAAAACATTTTCGTGTGCACCACTTGGTAAATCTAGTCCATTTAAAGTGGTAAGATTGACGTGTGAAAGGCTTTCGTGAAGCTACGGGAACTTTAGAGACTTGTGTTGAAAGATTAAGTGGTTGCAGAATTAAGCTTTCAACATCCAAGCTGTTAGGGCAAGAGTTGTCAGGTTGGGATGACGCAACTTGCCCTGATTCTGAGTTACGAGAGTGGGCGCTGTGCCCAGGCGAATTGGGTCTCTGATCGAGAGGTCAAGGAGTATGGGAAACCATACTTGTCGAGGCTAATACGGGGCTATGAGGATCATTGTTCCTCTGTCCTGTTGTTGCTTCACGAGAGTTTTTGCTATGAGCGGGATTGGAGGATACGCATATAGAAGTCCTGTGTTCCAGGGGCGAGCAAAGGCATCCCTGGGGAATGCTTGTCGACGGCCGTGGAAGGAGCAGAACCTTTCCACTTTGAGGTTCAGTTTGGACGCAAAGAGGTCTATAGTTGGGCGACTCCAGTGTTGAAAGATTTTGCTCGCTACATGTGGATCCAGAGACCATTCGTGGGGATGGAAATGTCGACAGATCGTCCGCTAGGACGTTTTGTATGCCCGCTAGATAAGTTGCTCGGAGATGCATGGAGTGCTCTAGAGCCCAAGCCCAAATCTGCACCGCTTCCTGGCAGAGCAGCTAAGAGCCTGTGCCTCCCTGTTTGTTTATGTACCACATTGCTACTGTGTTGTCCGTTTGTATCAGCACAGTCTTGTTTGAGAGGCAGTCTGAAGGCATAGAGGGCATATCGCATTGCTCGAAGTTCTAAGAAGTTTATCTGACACTTCATTTCGAGCGTAGTCCGCGCCCCTTGTGTTTGAAGGTTGTTGACGTGAGCTCGCCATTCCAAGTTGGAGGCATCTGTGGTCAGGATGACTTGCGGAGTCGACTGTTGGAATGGGAGACCAGCTTTCAATGCTGTTTGATTTGTCCACCAGTGGAGCGATAGCCGTAACTGATGGGGGATTTGAACTGTGTACGACAGTGGTTGGAAAGCTTGTAGCCATTGAGATTTCAAAGTCCACTGAGTTCTTCTCATGGCTAACTTCGCCATAGGGGTAACATGTACTGTCAAGGCAATGTGTCCTAGTAGTACCAGTAGTTGATGGGCAGATGCGAACTGGTACTGGGTTATAGAGTTCGCCAAATGTGCTAGATTGTTGGCACGGTCGTTTGGAAGAAAAGCTTTCGCCACTGTGGTGTCGAGGTCTGCTCCGATGAACGTGAGGAGTTGAGACGGGTCGATGTGGGATTTTTGATAGTTGATGAGAAATCCCAGGGAGTGTAATAGTATTATTGTGCTTTTTAAGGCAGACAGAGCTCCCTGCCTGGATGGACTTCTGATTAGCCAATCGTCTAGGTATGGAAAAACGTGAATGCAGTTTTTCCTTAGTTGTGCAGCAGCCACTGCTAGACATTTTGTGAATACTCAAGGAGCAGAGGCAAGTCCGAATGGTAGGACTCGATACTGGTAATGTTTTCCCACGATGAATCGCAGATACTTGCGATGTTGTGTGGAAATTGGTATATGTGCATAAGCGTCTTGAAGATCTAGAGAACAGAGCCAATCTCCCCGTTGAAGCAAAGGAAGGATGGTTCCCAGAGATACCATTCAAAATATTTCTTTTTGAAGAAATTTGTTGAGATTGCTTAGGTCTAAGATAGGGCGAAGGCCGCCTGTTTTCTTTGGAATGAGGAAATAGCGGGAATAGAACCCCTTGCCTTGTTGAGACCGGGGCACTGGTTCGATAGCCCTGGCAGTCAACAAAGTAGAGAGTTCTACTTGAAGTTGAGGTGTGATGACCATGTTTGACCATATTGGAATGGGTGGCGAATGCGGGTGTATTGTTTTGAACTTTAGACGGTATCCCCGATTTAGTATGGCTAACACCCATTGGTCTTTTGTGATGAGACTCCATTGGTGTTTGAAATGATGAAGTCGACCTCCTACTGGCAAGTGGGGCATAGGGTTGATGGAAAGACTTCTGTTCTCTTGATTCATTTCAAAAACCCGCTGCTGGACCAGTTTGTGATGGTGGATGGGTTTTTTGCTGTTTTGGCTGGCGTACGTGTCCCCTTTGTGGTGGACGGTATGAACGTGCTGAAGAAGCAGGTGGGTAATATCTTCTAGGTCTATAGAAGGGTCTCCTGGTGTCCCTTCTAGTTGATTTTCTTAGGGAAGACGGCTGATCTGATGGCAGTTTGGAGAGTTGGCGGAGTGTCTCGTGGTGATCTTTTAACTGAGAGACGGTAGCCTGAATCTTTTCTCCGAAGAGATTCTCTCTAGTACAAAGGAGATCTGCCAATATTTCCTGGACTTCTTGCCTGAGGTCCGAGGCCTTAAGCCAAGCCCACCTCCTTGCATTAATTGCGGATGCTGATAAGCGAGTAGATGTTTCAAAAGCATCATAAGCATCATGTTTACCAGATTCTAGCCCCTTTGCAATGAGTGTGTTCGAAGCTAGTTGTTGTTGCTGAGGGACATCATCGGCAATACCTTGAACTTGCTTCCACAAGTTTCTTTGGTACTGTGTCATTTATTTATTTATTTATTTAAAAGTTTTTATATACCGCACAAAGGGTAAATATAGGCGGTAAATCTAGGCGGTGTCATATAAAGCTGGTATGCCGCAATACGAGATACCAGCATGGATCCCTGAAAAACCTTTCTTCCCAAGGTATCTAAGAATCTCTGTTCTTTTCCTGGTGGGACAGAATAGTGTGGCTTCTGTTTCCTGGCTTTTTTCTGAGCCGATTCAATGACTACCGAGTGATGAAGCAGTTGGGGCTTTTGGAAACCTGGAGCATGTTGCACCAGGTATGTGGCATCTGTTCTTCTATTTACAGCTTGTATTGAACATGGATGTTCCCACATCTTTTGTTGGAGTTCTAATAGGACTTCATGGATTGGGATTGCCATTACCTCCTTTGGTGCATCCACGAATTTAAGGACTTCTAGGGCCTTGTGTCCTCCTCCGTCAGCAATTCGAAGGGAATTGTGTCCGCCATTTCCTTAATGAAATCTGTAAAGGACAAGTCTTCAGGCGGGGACTTTCTTCTCTCTTCTGGTAGAGAAGGCTCAGACTGTAATTCTTCTGACTCAGTATCAGAATCCACATCCTTCCAGGGAGTATACTGAGGATGATAAGGTGATTCAGGATCATCTGGTGGTAGATGATGCTTTGTCTTAAAAGCAGATTTTGATGGAATCTGCTTTGACAGCAAGGAGGTAATGAAGGCATCGATGGAGAATTGATGGGCCTCGATGGGAACAGATGTCGGGTATCACCTGATGGACCGGGACGCATTGGCATCGAGGGGTCTTTTACTGGCATCAATGGTTTCTCCGGTATTCAATGACTGTGAAGGCCCGATGGTCCTGGGACAGAATCCAAGTCCCTATCATCTTCCACCGATGAACCTGGGTTCGGAATGGAAGGAGTCACCTGTGGATGCGTTGGCATCGATGGAGTCGATGGTTGAATCGGTGGTACCGGCGTCGTTGGCGCCGGTGGAGGAAATATACCGATCAAGGCATCGATTTTGTTCAGCAAAGGCTGAAATATCGACGGATCCGATGTCTATGTCGGGGTCGGTGTCGGTACCGATGGTACGGAAGGAGGCTGGAAATTTCGAAAAGCCTCGACGATGGTCTGCTGGACCATGGTAGTCACCTCTTCCCTGGAAACTGGGACTAGGTCCACTGTCACTGGGGAAGGTAAGACTGGCGCTACTGGCATTTCCATGACTGAGCGTGGTGGCACAGTCTCTAACACCGAGCCCGATGGAGAGCGCCTCGGTTCCTCGGGTACGGTAGAGCGTGTTGGTTCCAGTACCCGGACTCGTTTGGGCATCAGCTCAATGTCCTTCGACGTCGATGGCTGTGTCTTTCCATCCGATGGGTCGGTGGAGCAATGTCGATGGCATCTTTTTTCTCGATGTTCCTTCGATGCCGAGGAAGAAGCTATGGAGGACGCCGATGGAGTCAGTGACGGACGGTCACAGGTCCTTTTTTCTCCTCAATGTTTTGCGACCGAGGGAGGTGTTATTCTTGGAGACGATGTCGACGATGACGATGGGGTTTTCTTAATCAACTCCTCCATCTTGTCCAAACGGGCATGCCTGCCCTTTGGTGTCATCTGGGCACAAGTTGAACAAGCCCGGACATCGTGGCCTGATCCCAGGCACAAAACACAAACATTGTGGGGGTCGGTAATCAACAGTCCGGTTACAATCCGGACATTTCTTGAATCCAGAGACCATGATAAAAAATTAGGCCGAGTAATGGTCGATGACCGGTGGATACCGATAGTGAGGGTGACCAGAATCAACCGAAAAATGATTCAAAAAATGTACTCACCAATACTATGTCAAAGGGAGATCCGATGACAATTATTTTGTGACTGAAAATATATTTTCTTCCCAGAGGAAAAAGTGAGGGAAAATTTCCCAGAGCTCCTAATCTGCTTTGCTTACAGCAAGGCGGAAAAAAAGAGACTGAAGGGAGATCCCTGTGGCTGAGAATATCACGGCATGCTGGGCATTCTCAGTGGGCTCAGTGTGCCAGCCAAAAGTTTCTAGAAACCTTTGACAGAAGTTTTCCGTATCAGGGCTCCATCTGATGATGTCACCCATATGTGAGGGCTATCATCCTGCTTGTCCTGGGATAAAAGATAAAACACGTCATTCTTCAAGCAACAAATGAGCAAGCAAAAAGGACTACAAAGACAGATTCTGAGTGTGGAGGTGGACGTTAGATATCACAGACTAGCTGACCTGACTTGCAGGATAAGCGAGAAAAAGGTAACAGAAGCTCTTAACAGCTGAAGGTGGCCAAGAAACATTGCATCACCAAAGCTGTCACCACTGGATACCACTTCCCAAAAAGAAAATATGAAATAACAAGACAGTGTTAGTCAATCAAATTGTTCTGCTTTTGAAAAATCCAAACTTTTACTCTTTGAGAAAGGGTGATTTGTGAGCTCAAAATTTACTGGCGAGATGGGGTGTGGCGGCGGCGGCCTGTTGGATCTGTTCTTTGCATGGACTTTTCCTTTCTGCTTCCACAGCTCGCAGACCGCCCGTTATGGTCTGGCGGCCCTCTGGGGGTTCGCAGACCACAGGTTGGGAACCACTGGTATATGCTATATAGCAGGTTTGCAAGTAGTTACTTGCTAGATTACCATCTTCACATTACAAAAACCAAACATATTATTGGTTAAGAACTCTAACATTACTGCACATAACTACTGCTCTCTCAAGATGCCTTACTTTGGGAAATGAGTGAGGATTAGTGTCCGCTTCTCCGGAGAGAGTTTGTCTTTCTCCTGCCTTGCCTGTTCCAGGAGCTGTCGTCTCATGACGGTGAAGACAGAGCGAAGCAGAGTTCTCCCAAACACTTGTGTTGTCTCATATCGAGGTAAGCTGTCACAGAACTGAGGAACATTACAGTAACACAGCCACCTGCAGCGACATGAAAAGAGAATGATCAATGGAACCCAACCCAAAATACGAGCATGCATCATACAGGGGTCAGTTTTCAAAAAGGTTCGACACTGAGCAACGGCTTTCAAAGGGAAAACCCTGTAGAGAACTTCCCTTTGAAAACCACTTGCAGAGCCACACCCCAAGTTCTTCAAGGATTCAAAAATTGCACCCACAATCCACTTTTCTAATCATCATGTACAATAATGGAATGGCTAAACATTCATGCTATGGCCAGGAAAACGATGTCCTTAAAATGTAAAACGCTGTCATTCCATCAGCAGAATGCAACCTTTGGAAGGAAGAAGCCTGAGAAATGCAAAGGAGAAGAGGCATGGAGAGGGCCATGGAACTGAAATGAGAAACAACCCCCCCCCCCCCCCCGCCACCCCCACCAATAACAAAGAGAAAGGGCATTTCTTATGACTTAGCACAAATCACGGGTTTCCGAAGTTTTATTCTGGAAGAAAAGTGAATTGAAATGCAAGGACAGTTTTACAGTCCTTGGGGCAGATGCAATAAATTTTGTGGAAAGCAGGCGCTGACTTTTCAGTGCACGCTTTCTTAGCGCACGCATGGCACCAAGTTTATCGGCGTTGGTCTTCATAACTCAGTGGTCTGCCGAGGTTTGTTTGTTTTTTTTTTATTGAAGAAGTACCGAAAAGCAGTTTTTTCTGCTTTTCTGTACTTCTTCTACGTGCACTCAGCTTTTCTGTTCTTCTACGTGCACTCAGCTGCTCCAGGCAAGCATTAATATCTGAGCGATAAATGTGTGTCTGAGATGCACATTTCTTTTTTTGAATGCGGAGTGAATGAGTAATAGCCTCATTCACGTGCATTTGTATGTGATGAGCGCTAACTCATTCACTCCGCGTCGGACGCACATTAAATAGGCGCTAATCCCCCTATTGCATTAGGGGGTGGATTAGCGCCTATTTAACCTGTGTCTGACAGCAGGTTAAACAGTGCACGCGTGTGAGCGCACTGTATTGCATTGGTCCCCTTATCAGTTCAGCTGACAGGTTTGTTTATAATCACTCAGGACAGACGATTGGAATCCATCCTTAAGCAGGCTTTCGACGCAACAGCAATAACACTGCAGATTGCTTCCTGCTGCGCACTGGTGGCACGTTCCTGCTTGCTCCCCTTGAGAGAGGCAAATAACTCCGGAACGTATACCGGTGAGACGATGGAACCTGCAGCAGCCTTCCTGATGGACACAAGTTCAGACCTGTGCGCACCTCAGCCAGGAGCGTTGCCTCGGTAGTGGCAGCCAGAAGACAACTATGGCGACAGAATTGGTCTGCGGACACGACATCTAAAGCGAATCTCACAAGAATGCCTTTTAAAGGATCTCTCTTGTTCGGAAGCGAATTAGAGAAGTTAGCTAGCAAATGGGGCAAATCCCCAGTGCCTCGGCTACCGGAAGATAGGAGTAAAAGATCTCAGCATCCCTCCCCCAGAAGAACCAAGGGCAGAGGATCGCAGTGCTTTAGACCCTACAGGAAATCGCAGTTCCAGGTACCTCGTCCCTCTGGAAGGTCCCAGCCCTTTCGGAACAGACAGACCAAGAGGGGAGCAGGCCTGGGGACAGGTTCCAGGCGTGCTCCACAATGAGAATGGGTCGACCCAGCCACAGGAAGAGGAGATAGGGGGTCGACCTGCCTTCTTCTACCAAAGATGGCTCGAGATCACGTCGGACAAATGAGTACTAAACATCATCAGAGAAGCTACTCTCTGGAGTTCCGCAGCATCCCACGAGACAAAGAGACACCAAGAGACTGGCAGTAGAAAACACTCTAACAAGGCTACTCAGTCTGAAGGCAATAACTCCGGTTCCCACACCCGAACAAAATACGGGGTGCTATTCCATCTATTTTATCGTTCCCAAAAAGGAAGGATCATTCCGGCCCATCTTGGATCTCAAGAACGTCAACCGTCATCTGTGGGTACTACACTTCCGCATGGAAACTCTTCGCTCCGTAATATTGGCAGTTCAACCGGGAGAGTTCCTAACCTCCCTGGACCTTTCCAAAGCCTACCTTCACATCCCAGTCCATTAGGATCACCAGCGCTTCCTGCGCTTTGCGATACTGGGTCAACATTACCAGTTCCAAGCGCTACCCTTCAACCTAGGAACTGCCCCCAGAGCATGCACCAAAATCATGGTATCGTGGCGGCAACACTGAGGAAGGAAGGGATCTTTGTACACCCTTACCTGCATGACTGGCTGATCAGGGCAAAGTCTTCAGAAGAGAGCCGGCAGGTGACCAGCAGAGTCAAGAGTCTACTGCAGGAACTTGGTAGGGTCGTGAACATGGGCAAGAGCAGTCTACAGCCCTTTCAATTGCTAGAATACCTGGGGGGCCGTTTCGACACCAAACAGAACAAAGTCTTCCTCCCTCCTCCAAGGAGAAGGAAACTGATGAAAGAATTACAATTGATGACCAATGCATGCCCCAAGGTATGGGACTATCTTCAAGTCCTCTGCCTCATGGCATCAACCCTGGAGGTCATCCCGTGGGCAAGGACCCATTTGCAACCGCTCCAGCGCTCCTTACTCTCACGATGGAACCCACTGTCCCAGGACTACTCAATTCGCCTCCAACTACCAGCAGAGGTATTTTCTCAGCTCCAGTGGTGGCTACAGGAAGACAACGTAAGCGAGGAGTAAGCCTATCCCCACCAAACTGGACCTTGCTCACCACGGACGCGAGCCTGCGAGGGTGGGGAGCTCACGGTCAGGAACTGACGGCCCAGGAACAATGGAACAAGGAAGAGGTGGAATGGAAGATAAACCACCTGGAAGCTTGAGCAGTCAGACTAGCATGCCTGCAATTCAGCCACAGACTCTGAGGCAAAGCAATTCGACTAATGCCGGACAATGCCAGGGAGGAACCAGGAGCCAGCAGGTGTCTCTGGAGATAGACCCTCTCATGGCATGGGCGGAGATAAACCTACAAGGGATCTCTGCCTCCCACATCGCAAGAAAAGACAATGTCTCAAGAGACTTCCTCAGCAGAGAGAGCCTGGACTCGGGAGAATGGACGCTGTCAACTACAGCCTTCCAACTGATAGTAAATCGCTGGGGCCTCCCAGCCATGGATCTACTGGCCACCCATCTCAGTGCCCAAGTCCCCAGGTTCTTCAGCCGCAGACGAGAGCCACACTCCCAAGGAATCGATGCTCTCATCCAGACTTGGCCAGAGGAAGACTTACTGTACGCCTTCCCCCCATGGCCACTACTGGGCAAGGACATCCGCAAGATGGAACATCACAGGGGACTAGTTCTATTAGTGGCCCGGATTGGCCAAGACGACCATGGTACACAGACATGCAAAGACTCCTTGCGGGGAACCCTCTGTGCCTACCTCCACACAGGGACCTTCTCCGGCAGGGCCCAATTCTCCACAAAGATCCGTCTCGATTCTCTCTTACGGTCTAGCCCTTGAGATGACTCGCCTGAAGAAGCGCAGTTACTCAAAGGCTGTGACTGACACCCTGCTCCAAGCGCGCAAGTTCTCCACATCCCT